>NW_020940527.1:10109865-10194865 GCF_900497805.2 Vombatus ursinus
GAGAGAGAGAGAGAGAGAGAGAGAGAGAGAGAGAGAGAGAGAGAGATTTGGTCTGGGTTTATGGTTCCTTCAGCATGGGCAAATCCTGAACTCCTCCTACCTATGTAGACGGGCAACTTGTCTCCAATCTATTCTCTTAGCAAGGTACCTGGGGCTCTGAGGGTTTGACAATCAACCGATAAGCATAACAGATAGCTATTAGTAATAACATTATAATAATATCTAGCGCTCATATAGAGCTTTAGGTTTTACAAAATGCTTTGTAAACATTTTATCTTATTTTATTCTCACAACAACCCTAAGAGGTTAGTACTATTATTATCCTCATTTTACAGCTGAGGAAACTGAGGCATACAAAGACCTTTTTTTTTTTTTGGTGATTTGCCCAGATCATATAGCTAAGTAAATTCATGAGATTGGATCTGAACCCATGTCTTCCTTACTCCAGGTCCAACACTATCTACATTTCCATGCAGCTGCTGTAGAAGGAATAGAATTTGATAATACTTCAAAGATTTGCAACAATTAGTGCCTGCAATTAGAATAGGAGATAAGGAAACAAAACTATCACTCTTTGCGGATGACATGATAGTATACTTATAGAAACCTAGAAACTCAACTAAAAAACTAGTTGAAATAATTAATAACTTCAGCAAAGTTGCAGGATATAAAGTAAACCCTCTTAAATCATCAGAATTTCTATGCATTACCAACAAAGCCCAGCAGGTAGCGATAGAAGGGAAATTCCATTTAAAATAACGGCTGACAGTATAAAATAACTTGGGAGTCTACCTACCAAAACAGTTGCTGCCTGTCTAGTCTTTCTTGTTGCAGCATGTGAGGCACTATTCTAGGCCCTAGAGATACAAAGACAAAAATGAACCAGTCCCTCCCCTTAAGAAGGTGACATTCTTTTAGGAAAGACAATGCATATGCATCTATGTATTCAAAATAAATACAAAATAATGAAAAGTCATTTCAGTGGGGTAGCACGAGTAAGTGGGGGAAGGGAAAGATCAGGAAAAGCCATAAAGTCTAAGCTGAGCTCTGAAGAAAACTAAACATTCAGAAGGGTGAAGGTGATGACATAGCGCATTCTTTTTTTTAAATTTTTATTTATTTAATTTTTAATTTATAGACTAAAACAAGCATTTCCATAGCATAGTATAATTCTTTTAAAATTGCACATGAAACTGCAAATCTAATGTACAACTTGTTATTCTTTTTAAATATATAATAAACTTTTCATGTAAATTTCTTTTTTTCTCCTTTTTCCTCCTTCCCCCACCCCACAATAGAGATGATTACCATTAGACACACACATACATATATATACACACATACATGAATACATACACATATACATGTAATATATATATATATATATATACACATACATATATGTATATTCATTCTACATAGTAGTACATTCTCAGCCTGGGATACAATCTCTGCAAAGTTGCAGAAATAGGAGACGGAATTTGGTGTGTGAGGAACAATAAGGAAACCTATTTGTCTGGACAGTAGAATGTTTGCAAGGAGGATGATGCACCAGAAGCCTGGAAAAATAGGTTGGAGCCAGAATGAAAGGCTTTAAGGACTGGGTTAAGAAAATCTGACCATCGTAATAATAATACGTAACATTTACGTAGTGCTTTAAGGTTTGCAGAGTGCGGTACATACGGTACCTCATTTGATCCTCACAGCAGCCCTGCACAAGGCAGGTGACCAGCACAGCCAGGAGGGTTCAGAGGCAGCTTGACCCTGAGTCTTTTCAACTCCCAGGCTGAGCCTCTCTCTTCCATCCCAGGCTGATTCTCCAGCAGAATCTTGGAACCTTGCAAAAGGAGCCAGGCCTGCTCTCAAGGGGCTCAGCATAGCAGACGAGATCGGATCTTGTGTTACTAGTGGGTAGGAATAGTACCGCGAATTGTCAAGTCTGTGCTAAAATTCAGAAGATCACTAGGAAGAAGGGTCCTGTGGTACTACAGGGCAGGCTTTAGATAGTCAGAGAACAAAGGAGAACACGTTCCAGAGGGGGAATAGCTGAGCACAGGAGGACAGAAAGGGTGAGGTTTGTTGTAGTGACTAGAGGTGGAGAAGATGTATGAAGGGAACATTGAGGGCCGATGTTCAGTGATGTTGAGTGGCTGGAGCCAGATTATAGACAGCCTTGAATGCCAAACTGAATTCAGAGTTTGTATTTCTTATTAGGAGAATTACAAACTCAACTTAGACATGCACCTTGAACCTTCGAGATGAAGTCCTCTACTGCTCATCTGCACTGTTCTCATGAGACTAGTCCCAGTTTAGGAAGCAGATGAGCAGATCAGAGAGGGCTGCGAGCAGGAGCTGGAGCCAGGCACAGGGTGGGGATGTGAGCTAAATTCTGCCTCCTGGCTCACAGCATTACACAAAAGATCAGGGAGAGAAGGTCCCCACCTCAGAGCAATCATCTTGTTACAAAACCAGGGAGCATTCTGCCAAGGGGACTTGACAAGAACCATGAGGCCAGATGGGAATAAACAGCAAGCCTTCCTGTACCCCGACACCAAGCCCAAATACGATTTTATTTTTATTGAACCATGAGTTGAATGGGAGATTTTCATATCCATCATCTCCAATCTATAAACTTTCAGAGATTTTAAGAGGCTACTCAGATAAATTTCGACCCTCCAAGAGCTTTATCTTGCTGTCCTGCTCATGGCTAGCCCATGAGAAAGTCATTTTTGTCCTTTTCTTGGGATTCAAGTTATAGCTTTGGGAGGAAGGGAATAAACATTTATATAGCACCTACTGTGTGCTAAGTGTGTTATGATTATTTCATCACTTGATCCTCCCAACAACCCTGCAAAGTAAATACTATTATTATCCCTATTTTACAGCTGAGGAAACAGAGGCAAACACAGGCTAAATGACTTGCCCCGGGTCACAAAGCTAATAAGTGTCTGAGGCTGGATTTGAACTCAGGTCTGTTCTAATCACTGTGCCAATAGGTGCCTCTAGCCTTTGAGAGGTACCTTTGACCACCTCCTTTCCACGAGTCAATTCAATTGAATTAGGTCAGCATTCACTAATGGTCTATTATGTGCTATGTTCCCTTTCTTCAAGGAACTTACATGGGGTGAGTGGATAATGGGTTTAGAAATAGGACACTGGGGCAGGGGGGAAAGAGGTGAAGAAAAGGGTGCAGGGGGTAGTCAAAGACAAAAGTGCCAGGGCTGTCTGGTGTGGTATTCCTCCAGTCCCCATAGCTGGTACAAGTTTTTAAAAATATTTTTATAGAAGTTTTTATTGATATCTTTTTTTTTTTAACATCACCATGGCTTTCACTAGTATCCTTCCCTTTTCCACTCCCAGGGAGTGTCAAATTACCTAATTCTTTGGGACTGAGTACCTGTCTTTGATCAATCAACCAATCAATCAGTATTTATTAAGCCTACTCTCTCTTTGTGACTTCAGGTCCAATGCTGTATCCACCATGCAACAGTTAGCATGTGTCAGAGGCTAAACTAGAACCCAGACTCTCTATCCATAATACCATGATGTGTTGAAGCCTTCATCTAATATGATGAAATTTATTAAATATAAGAATACATAGATTCCAAAAAAATCAACTTCACAAATATGAGAGAGAGAGACATAGTTAGACAGTAGTTTATCTGAAATATATTTGGGGGTTCTTAATAAACTATGTGCTCAACAAGCATCATTCATGTGATACGTAAGTAAAATACGTATAGAATGGTGTATATATATACATATATGTATATATATAAATATGTATAGAATGATATATATATATATTTGTATATTGGTAGCCATTTCTAGGAGAGGGAAGAAAAAAAGAAAGTTACATGATAATTTTATCATATATTTAAAAGGAATAGCAAGATGTACACAATAAATTTGCAGTTTCATGTGCAATCTTTTTTATTATACTACGTTATAGAAATGCTTGTATTATTTCTTAAGTTTAGAATAAAATAAAGGTTTTTTTAATCTACTATTTTAAGCTGCATTAAAATAGACAAAAGTTCTGGACTGGGGATGTGATCATTCTATTTTGTTCTGTCCTTGTCAAATCCCATCTGTAGAATTGCATTCAGTTCTAGGTACTACATTTTAGAAAGAACATGGATAAGCAAGAGGAGGGCAGCCAGGATGGAGAAGGGTCTCAAGATCATGCCATAGAAAGATTAGTTGAAGGACCTGGGAACATTTAGCCTAGAAAAGAGAAAACTTAGGAAGGACAGGTTGGTTGTCTGCCAATGTTTGGAGTGTTATCATTACAAGAAAGATTAGTCATATTATGTTTGGCCCCAGAGGAAAAAACACAGATCAGGGTAACAATGTCCCAGAGGTTTTATATAAGGAAAAATTTCCCAACGATTAGTCATTCAAAAATGGAATGGGAAGCCTTGAGAGATGATCAGTCCCGCTCGTCACTAGAGGTCATGGAGCAAAGATTGGGTGACCACTTGTTGATTCTTCTAGAGGGGGTTTTTGTTCATGTGAGGGTTGACCTAGATAGAGATTGTGTAATGCAGTCCCTATGTTGTCACCTTGTCTTTGGGTCCCTTGTCTTTGCTCCTTGACCAATACTCTTAATGTAGTATTGATTCAGAGGAGTAAGGAGAAAGAATTCCAGGCAGGGAAGAACTAGAGTCCTATTTTAAATCCCAGGGCTAGATTTCTACTACGTGCTATCAGATTTCCCCTAAGCTGAGTCCTCCCTACCCACCCCCCAACCTCTGCCCTTACCAGCTGCCAAACATCCCTGTGTCATGCCAACCTGTTAAGATATCTATCTCTATACCCTTACTGGGTCTTCTTAGCATTTGACTACCTGCCCAAGTGGATTTTATCTTTAGAAGTACCTACCATAGAAGCCTCTTCTGTTTGACTCCTCTACCATGGTTGATGGAAGTACTTGCTTCCCAGTTGTGGGACTGTCACAAGCAAAAAGTATCTCCTTTTTTTATTATTATTAACATGCTGAGCTCTCCATCAATCAATCCACTAACTATCATTTACTACCATGTATCTGCCTATGGTCAAATTACCCACAGACTTTTGATTTTCAACATTAAATTCACATGTTCAATTGCTTTAAGCTAAAGTCATTAGGGAATTACTTCAGCCCATTGTAGAGAGGGCTACAAGGGGGGAGGGCACGAAGAAGTGAGGGGGGAACATTGATTTGCCTTCCACTGATGTTCAGCCCCTTGAAGAGATAATGAAAAAATGGGGGCCATCTTGACTTTTGTCTTGCCGCTGGACTCTGATGACTTTGGAGGAGAGAGCAAGGTTGATGACTTCACACAGCTCTGTCTCACTTAAATCCAATTCATGCACGAGTCAAAACATCATCCTCTTAATGTCATTGGTTCTCTTTGAGAACAAAAGATAAACAACAAACAATAACAACAATGGAAAAATGGATAGCCATGGCAGATGACCCAAAAAACCCACCATATTGGAGGAGGTTACATTCTCCAGATGTGTCTGAATCTAATGTGATGAAATTTAATAGATAAAAATATGTGGATTCCAAAAAAAATCAACTTTACAAATACAAGGGCCAGAGAGGGATCTGGGGGGGATGAAGAAAAACATTATGGGAGCAGCCAGGTGGTGCAGTGAATAGAGCACCGGCCCTGAAGTCAGGAGGACCTGAGTTCAAATTTGGCCTCAGACCAAACACTTGACACTTACTTAGCTGTGTGACCCTGGGCAAGTCACTTAACCCCAATTGCCAACAAAAATAAAAAAGGTGTTACATGGGAGATGACCTATGAGCTGAGCTTTGAAGGGAGAGAGTTCTTATCTGGCACATTTTGGAAAAAGTATATTCTTAAGCAAGATAATGAGGTCAGCAATGTGATTTCTGAAGCTTTATTGAGTATTAATGTGTTGGATGGAATGGTGGAGGCAGGGGAGAAACTAGAATCTGGGAGATCGGATAGATGCAATTGTAATATCCAAGTATGAGTCAATCCAGACCTTCCATAGGATGGTGGCAGCAGCATGCACTTACTTGCTGGATGAATAATTTCAATTCCCCTCTCCTCTGTTAAATGTAAATGAATGAATTGCCTTCATAAATAGATTCCCTTTTTCAGCTGTATCCTCGTCTGTGGAGCCTTGGGAGTCTCTGTAAGTACTCTCATTCCTGTTCTGGGCTCGGTAATAGTCCAGGCTGGATTAGAAACCTTAGCTCTCCAACTAAGTAAGCAGGTGATTTGGACAATCCCCCTACCCTCTCTGGCCCTTAGTTTCTCCTCTTCTATAAAATCAGGGGGTTGGACTGGGTGATCTCCAAGGCCCCCTTCCAAGTTTGACATTCTGTGATCTTATTCTCCTAATTATAGTGTAAACCTGGAAACTAAAATGAAGGGTAATCTTGGGAGGTTGGGACCACAAAAAAAAAATAGAAATTAAAAAAACATCCACACACACAGAGAAGGCAAGGTAAAGTCAAGGTCTCTGCAGAGAGAAAAGGGGAGGGGGCGGGTCAGTGAACAGCTGGGTCTAGTGGTGAGTTTATTACCACCTAGTTTGTCTGTGTGTGTGTCTGATGGCTGAAATGACTGCTTTCCCCTACAGAATGCACCACTGGGAACAGAATAATACAGGGAATAGCTTACAGTTTATGTGTCTGATGTTAAAAATCAATGGTTTCCCTCTTCGGAAGGCACCCTCAGGGGCAAAATGCAGCGAATCGCTTATTAGTTTGTGCGTACACGCTGGCAGATGATAAAGCAGCATTGAAATCAGTCATACATCGTAATAAAGTACCCATCTCCGTCTGAAAGCAAGCCTGTGCTCGGGTCTCGGGGGGAATGGGCCTCCATTAACCCACACCATGCTGTTACTCATCTTTAACCACTGATGGGCCATGGGGAGGGAAGCCAGGAGAGCATCTACTCCTTGGGAGATTTCCCATGAGGGTGAAAGGGAGGGGGAAAGAAAAACGAAAAAAAAAAAAAGCATTCTAAAACCCTCCAAAGGCCAGGGATCCTGGTGTTCTTTGTCTACTCCTGAGATGAAAGAGGATGAGAAGGCAGGGACTTTATTGACCAAAACCAGCTGGGTTCACTTCTATACATTCCCATTGGCTTTTCCCAGATTCTGGAATTTCCTGGGACCTAATGAGGTATGGTAAGGTGATGAGTCCTTAGATTACAGCTCAGATCTAAATCTGAGACTAATCCTCTATCCTCTCTAACATAAAAGGCAGTATGGGGTAATGGTTAGGGAACATCCTCAGAGTCAGAAAGACCTGGGTTTAAGTCCTGCTTCTGACATAGATTGGTTGTGTGACCCTTGCATTAAGTTACTCAACCTCTAGCACTAGGAAACTTTCTAATGCTATGAGTAACAGAACAGATATGTATGAACATTGGTCAAAGAAGTTCCTCACTGGGAACTCCCTACCCTGATGAAATTGTATGTCTAGTTGATAAATAATTAAAATAAGAGCTGACATTTACATAGCATTTACATGCATTATCTCATTTGACATTCACAATAACCCTATAGAGGAGGCACAGCCCACATATTTTTCAAGTGAGGAGACCAAGGCTCCAGGAGGTTAATTCACCCAGAGTTACAGAGCTAGGAAGCATCCAAAGCAGTATTTGAATCCAGGCCCAGTGTTCAACCCACTATCTTGCCTCTAATTAGTTACTGGACACTGGTCAAATCCCTTAATATAGTAAATTAGATTACAGGAGACATAGTGGATTAGAGGTGGCATGTTGTGGGAGGAAGAACACTGGACTTGGGGTCAGAAAATCCAGGTTCAATTCTTGGTTTTGTAATTTACCAGCTATATGAACTTGAACAAGGAACATGCTCCTAGAGGCTCAGTTTCCTCATCTGTAAAATGGGGGTAGTAATGAATATGTATTTCAACAAACATTTATTGAAGGGCCAGGTGTTTCTGACTCTAAGACCAACTCTCTCTCCACTACTAAAATACAGGGTACCCCAAAAATCTTAGCATATCTTTGAGCTATTAAAGCTTAAAGCTACACCAAGACATTTGAGACACACTGTAATTACAAATAAAATGCACAAGATATTCTGTAATATCAATGTATACCAGGGAACCACACCAAAGAGGGAGCACACCAGCTTCAAGGTGGGGAGATGAATGTATCCAATCGCTGAGATCAAATGTCCATTGTTTATTGCCCTCCTATCTGCTGGCTCATCTCCAACTACCTATAGAAAGCTAGAGACCTAGTCACTAGAGGAAATAGGGTGAGGAAGAGAGGAGATTAGTTAGAGAGGCAAGGCCTCCTAGCCAGGTGAAGGTCCTACCTGGTCTTTAAAGCCCAACTCAAGTGCCTCTTCTCTCAAGAAGACTTTCCTAATTTCTACTCTACATCAATACAGAAATCTGCCCCTCCCTGCCCTACCTGACATAGAATTTGAGGACTTTTCTGATGTGCTTTTAGTTTACAGAATCTTGGATAGCTCTAAAATGGACATTGTATTCAGGACCAGGAAGGCAATGGATTCTGCCCTGGTCAGGTCACATCTACATTACTGTATTCAATTCTGGGTACATTTTGGGAAGCACAAAGCCAACCTGGAGGGTATCTAGAGGGGGATCCAGAAAAAGATATCCAAGATGGTGATGGGTATGTTGGACAGCCCAGAGGAGGATGAGTTGAAAGAAGAAATTGGGATTCAAATACCAGATTAACTACTGGCTACTTGTGTGACCTTGTACAATGACAGCTAGAATAGAAAACATTTAATATAGCCCTTTTAGGTCTGCAAAGTACTTTACAAATATGGTCTCATGCCATCCTCACCACAACCCGGGAGTTAAGTATTATTACTATCCCCATTTTACAGTTGAAAAAACTGAGGCACACAGAGGTTAAATGATTTGCCCAGAGTCACTAGGTTAGTAAGTTTCTGAAGCAGGATTTGAACTCAGGTCCTATTGCCTCCAGGTAGAATATTCTATCTAGAGGAAACAAGGTAGCACAATAAACAGAGAATTGGACCTGGAGTTAGGGAGATCTGAGTTCAAATCCAGTTTACTAGCTGTGTATCACTAGACCAGTCCTTTAACTTCTGTGTGCCTCAATTTCCTTACCTGCAAAATGGGGATAGTCATAGCTCCTACCTTCTAGTTTGTTGTGAGGATTGAATAAGTTAATATATGTAAAGTGCTTTGCTTTAAACTTTAAAGTACTATATAAATGCTAGCCATTATCATCATCATTATTATTATCCACAGGGCCACCTCATTATTTCCTCTCTCTGTGTTTCGGTGTCCTTGTGTTTGCAAGGAGAGAGTCATTCTAGATGATTTCTAAGGTCCTTTCCAGCTCTAAATCTATGATCCTATTAAGTGGATATTTAGCCTGGAAAGGAGAAGACTTAAGGCAGACTTGATGGTTATCTTCAATTATTTTAAGGACTGGAATACGCAAGAAGGATTCCATTTGTTCTGCTCGATCTTGGAAGACGGAATGGCTAGACAGAGGTAGAAACTACAAAGAAGAAACCTGAGGTTAATGGGAAAAGAAACTTCATACCAATGAGAAGCATCCAGAAATGGGACGCTTGTGGGTTACCCTCACTGAAGATCTTCAGTCTGAGACTGGATAATTGCTTCTCACGTCATAGATGGAAGTTCCACTCTGGTATAGGTTAGATTTATGTACAGCTAGGTGGTACAATGGATAGCGCACTGGGCTTGGAACTAAGAACACTCATCTTCCAGAGTTTCAAATCTAGCCTCAGACACTTACTAGCTGTGTGACCCTGAGCAAGTCATTTAACCCTCTTTGCCTCAGTTTCCTCCTCAATAAAATGAGCTGGAGAAGGAACAACAAACAACTCCAGCATCTTTGCCAAGAAAATGCCAAATGGGGTCACAAAGAGTCAGACACGACTGAAATGACTCAACAACAAAAAGTTACATTTGACCAGAATTTTAAATTAAAACATCTTAGTGTTATTATAAAAATAGTTTTTACCTCGCAGACCCCCAGGTCTTTGAAATCCACCGATCTAGTCTATTGCAGAGGAAATAGCATGGAAGTCAGAAGATATGAGTTCTAGCCCTGACACCACCACATGCCAGTTACTGACTTTGCTTCTCAGCCTCAGTTTCTTCACTTCTAAAGTAGGGACAATAATATCATGTTATCTACTTAATAGGGTTGTTGTGATAAACAAATAAAATTATACAGATAAAGTGCTTTGCAAATCTCAATGCAAAAGTCTGATCATCAGGGGATAAATATTTTTAGCCTGAACAATTCATCTACCAAGTCATGTAGGAGTTGCTGATTGCATGCCTGGAAGGAATAACTATTCAGATGAAATCACAAATCTTTGTTGTTTCTCTCCCCTCTCCTCAGAAGAATATAAAGCACCTTGAGATCAAGGACTGTTTTGTTTTTGACTTTGTGCCCTATTGATGTCTAGGTGCCTGGCACATAGTAGGTGTTTAATAAATGCTTGTTTAATTTAATTGAACATATAATTATAAGCTATTGTATCATCATTGCATTACCTGCCACTATTATTAGTCTTCATGTTTCTTAAAAATGACACAAAGCAAATATGCATCTATGTCCCAAGGGCTGCTGGCAACCTTGTGGAACTGGAGTACATTGGCATGGAAATGTAGGTCACTTAAGAGTCTTTCTTTGGAAATTGGAATAGGAAGTAGCTTTTTAAGGGCTTGAGGGCAAAGCTGGGTTGAGAAAAACCATTAGAGGAAAATTCCTTTTCTTTAACTATTGGTATGACTGGTAATTCTAGGGAGGGAAGGAAAGTAATGTCCCTATGTGCTAAGTTGAACCAACTAGGAAAATGGTCTCATCTGATTTGTTGCCACCTCTAAGTACAAAAGCCACAGAAATGCTGGGAATACATGGAGCTGATTGAAAGACTAGACCCAAAGGGTAATCATGAGAGGTTGGAGAAAGAAGTCTTTAATGGAATGTCCCAGGGATTTATCTTTGGCCCTTCAAATTTTTAATTATTGACATGAACAGGATGTTTATAGAACTGCAGAGGACCCAAAGCTGGGAGGAGTAGCTAATATGTCAAATGATAGAGTCAGGATATCAGCAGGTTATAACATTTGACTGAGTCTAGTCAGATGAAGGTTCTCACACACACTGATGGACCTTGTCAATGCAGCCTTTCCTGACCTTGATGTCAATCTCAACCTATCTCTACTGACCCATCTTGTCCATTTTATTCATGTCCTCCCATAACCTGATGATAGAAAGTCTACCCTGGATACTGAGTGCCATCTTTTCATTGTCCTGATATCACATGGATGCTAGTAGAGCCCATGGGCTGTCGAACAGATATCTGTCCCTCTTGCCATGGTATCAGTCCATCTTTGTTTTCAGTCATGCATCTCTCAGATGACTTCTTTTACGGGCTTTCTCTTGTGCAGTTCTTCCCAGTGTGAGGCAGCCTCTCCAATACACCTGTCCAATGTTCTTTGGGTGACCCTCATGCTCAGTTCTTTGGACACTATGAGACTACTTGCATCTGTATAACATCAGTGAAAGAATAATCTTGATGCAAGGAGCCTTTCGCTTCAGGGAAAAGCTTGAGGTCATTAAAAGGACAGTAAGATTTTCCCAAAGTAATTGAGCCTGCTCACCTCCTCCTGTTTAACTCTGGGCCCAGCTCATCGTCCATTTTCAGTGTCTGTCCAAGATATATGGACTGATGAGCCACCTTTATGGGCTGCTTGTTCTCTTCTCAAACCTTCATCACAGATGCCCTTGATGTGTACATAGATTATCCTCATAAAAATTTCATTATACAGATGATTTTTAATGTACATGCCTATTACAGTCTGGATAATAGACATTCTTCATCCACTCTCTTTTTTTTCTATATGGATCCCAAGACCAAATTCTCCTAAGTGATTATGGAGGGGATATCTGCATATAGCCAGAATGTCCTGGGGCATGATGCTATCAACACAATGTCATCTGCAAAAAAAAAACAAAAACAAAAAACATTTATTAAATACTTACTATGTGCCAGGTACTGCACTAGGTGCTGGGTTTACAAACACAAGCAAAAATAAAGACAGTCCCTGCCCTTGAGGTCCTTACATTCTAATGGGGAAAAGAACACACAAAAGGAAGGTAAAAGGCAGGGGGAA
The DNA here is from genome assembly GCF_900497805.2 of Vombatus ursinus. NCBI lineage: Eukaryota > Metazoa > Chordata > Mammalia > Diprotodontia > Vombatidae > Vombatus > Vombatus ursinus. The sequence goes on from NW_020940527.1 coordinate 10,122,044, forward strand.
ATGGAGGGCACAGTTTTAAAGTCTGAATGTCAGGAGCAGAACCAGAAAGGAAAGAAAGGCTGGCCAGTTTGGTCCCCTGCACAAAGTGGAAGCCCCAGAAGAAACTCACCAAAGCAAAAAGGGGGCAGCGTACCTAGTGGAATAAGATTCCAGGGCAAGAATACCACATGGACAATGTTCCAAGATGAGGGTAGTTCCAAGATGAGACAGCAGCTGTGGTATTATTTTGAAGTACAGAAGTCAAGAGCAGATCTGTCAGGACAATGGAACATACAGAGACTCTTACCACCCATAGAGGAAACCTCTTCCATTTGATCTGCTCTGGACATCCTCTGCAAGAGGGGCAACCTCCTTTGGCAAGCCCAAATCTCCCTGGTCTGGTCTTGCTTGATATTAGCAATTAGAGGGTCATCAAAGTTATCCCTGTTATTACATCCTTCAAGGAATCTTATGTAATGTCAACAAATGCATGGGAGACATCTCATTGGAGCAGAGCCCTTAGACAGAGCATTTTGCTCTAATTAATCTAAATGAATCCATTGAGATATATATATATATTATATGTGCATGTATACATACATATGCATATAGTATATATGAATAACAATATAAGATCTTATATTATCAACACAATTCAACCAATTGTGGAAAACAGTGGTCTGCCATTGAATGCCATGGGAAAATTTGCCTGTTCGTAAAGATGCCCACAACACACATGTAGATTATTCTTATGTAAAGGTTCTCATAGAAAAGAAAGATAATGGGGATAAAGATAAAGTTTTATACTTTATATGATTTCATGAATGAATTAAAAAGCATCTTTTAAGCACTTACTATGTGTAAAGCACTCTGCTAAGGGCTGGAGATACAAATAGAAAAGCAGAGATAGCTCCAGGTTTCAAGGAGTTCACACTCCAATTGAGTAGACAAACCATAGAGTTTCAGTCAAAAGTCGGATGGAAAAGGTTCTTAGAATGCAGTAGCAAAGTGGTAATAGATCTTCTTTAATGTCATTTCTACCGATAAACCCATATCTGTTTCTGATGCTGAATCATTTGCCAATGCCAAGGACTTCAGTGTCTAGGGTTTTCTTTTGGGGGTCTTCAGTAGCTGTAGCTGTTGAGGAGATAGAAGTGTTAGCACCTATAGAGGTCTGTAGGGGTTTCCAAGTTGTATCTCCACAAGGGTGACTTCCTGGGTTATAATTGGAAGGCTGGATTAGAACTAAGACCGGCTGTCTGGGGGGAATTGCCATTGTAGGGACTCTAGTTTATCTACTCATTATCTACTCATATCAGTAATTGGTGTTCATACTGGGGTTAGTGAGAAAAGTGGACCCTTTCTCCACAAGTCTTGCTGCCCTCAATGATGATGGCAGGAGCAGGGCTGATGCTTTAGAGCACACTGTTTTGTTTTATTTCCAGAGCTCTTGCATTTAGGGTTATGGGCTGTGACCACTGGCTTCCGAGAGGAGGTGATGGTTGAGTTGTGGAGGTCGTTTAACTTGCCCCAACCCATTCCACCTCCCGTCTCTCCTTCAGGACCCTTTAATCCTTCAGTAGAAGATGGTGGAGGTCTGTCCAGACAATAGTTGATCTGCAAGAGACCTGGTTGCTTTAATGGAATTCAGTTTCAATATGTCGACAGTTCAATATGGCAGCCCAAGAAAACTAATGCAATCTTAAGCTATGCTGAGAGAGGCCTCCTGCCTAGGACTCAGCAAGCATGCTGTATTCAACTCTGATATGATGACATATGAAGTATTGTGGTTAGCTCTGAATGCCACATTTTAGAAAAGTACATTGACAGTGTGGAGTGGGTCTAAGAAAGGACAACAGAGACCATAAAGGAACTAGAGACTATGCAATCTAACGGATCAGTTCTTAGAGGGAGGGGAGGAACTAAGCATTTATGTAGCACCTACTATATGCCACTGTGATAATCACTTTTTAAAAATATTATCTCATTTGATCCTCACAACAATGCTGGGAGGTAGATGCTATTATTATACTAATTTTACCGTTGAGAAAATGGAAGCAGACAGAGGTTAAGTGACTTGCCTAAGGTCATACAGCTATTAATGTCAAAAGCCAGATTTGAACTCAGGTCTTCCTGACACCAGACCTAGCTCTCCATCCACTGAGCTTTCTCAAAGAGATGGAGATGTGTAGCTTAGGGAAGCAGTTCTCAAAATGTAATCCAGGGATCTCTGAGTGTCCCTGAGACTCTTTCAGGAGGTTCACAAGGTCAAAACTTATTACCATACTAAGATATTTGGATTTTTAACATGACAAATTAAGATAAATACAACCCACATATGTAAAAGTATATGGGAGAGGGAGAAGGTCCTCAATGACTTTAAGAGTCTAAAGTGATCCCGAGACCAAAATTTCGAAAACTGCTGGCACATGATATTTAAAAGGCTATCGCACAGAAAGAGGATTCTATTTTATCTAAACAGGTAAGGAAACTGAAGCACACAGAGGTTCCTCAACTCACCCAAGATCACACAGCTAGAAAGTGTCTGAGGTGAGATTTGAACCCAGGCTTTCTTGTCTCTCAGTCCAGTGCTTTATCCATTCACCAATCCACATCTTCATATGGAGGCTGCATGAGTATATTTGTTGGGATATCTTAGAGAAGGTTCTTATTCAGATGTAGTTTGAACCAGGTTCCAAAAGCCTCTGAGGGCCCTTTCTACTCAGAGTTTGATTTTGTGACAACGTAGTATGCCCTCCAAGGGACCTCCCTCAACTCACTCTCAAAAGTCTGGTCCCTATATTCCAAACTCTTAAAAATAGAGTTTGTGAGCCTCTCTGCCAGTGCCTCTACTTTTAATAGACAGTTCAAGGACAAAATTAGCTTAAAGCAGATCATTTAGTCAAATAGCGTTTCATGAATAACATTCCCTCCATTATCCTGACTCATCTCTTCACAACTACACATGACGTCAGTGGGGAGAGGGGGCCACAGACATCACCAGTAGAAAGGTGTCCATATAGGGAACACAAATGGTCAAGGCAGCACCCCAGTGTTCATTCCCTTCCTATGGCAGACATCCCCATTCCATTCTCCCTAGGTGCAGCATCTCTGCTGGGATACCTGGTCCTGGTCCTCTCCACAACTCAGCTCTCAGTGCCCAAGAGTTAACTTTTGATTCACAAAACCCTCCAGCCACATACCCTGACTTATGCAGCATTTTCTCTGATGCATGTAATGCCTCCCCCAGGGCAAGTAGCCCCACTGACAGATGCCATAGCTGATGAACAGGAGAGGAGGAAGGCGAATTCCCCCAGGAAGACCAAAGATGATTCCCTCCCACAGCTCGAGCTGTGTTCTTCTGTCATGGCTAGCTCTCTTCTCTGCTGCCAAAGGTCACCACTCCTCAGAGCTGCATCCTGCCTTAAATTACCCCCCAGAGAAGGTATGCAGATTTTTAAACCTCTTGCCAGCGCTTTAAGATTTGCAGAACACCTTGCAATTATTATCTCATTTCAATCTCACCTCCAAATTATGCTGTTATTGTCCACATTTTACAGAGAAGGAAACTAAGGCAGACAGATATTAAGTGACTTGCCCAGGATCATACAGTTATTAACGTCAAAGGTCACATTTGAACTCAGGTCTTCCGACTCTAGGTTCAGCACTCTACCCGCGGCATCACTTACCTTTTAGTCTGGGGCTGTTTCTGATTTACCCTGTTATTAGTGTTCCCTTCTCCCACCCCCACCTAAGAAACACTTCATATTTATCTTTTATAAATTTTGCATTTATATTTCTGTGCATAAGCTGAGCTCAGTAAGTTCCTTGAGGGCAGGCCCTGTTTCATTTTTGTATTTGCATCCTCATTGTGCCAGGGCTGAAATAGGTACTTAATAAAAGCTTGTTGATTTGAACTAAATCTTTAATTGAATGACTACTTGGGACAAATCTTTCTAATTTTAAACAAGAAAAAAGCTGGAATAAACAAAGGTTGCCTAAAGAGCAAATGACAGTCCTGTCTATGCCCAGGTTTATGCCAAGGGTAAGAGATAAATGTGCAACCTAGGGCTCCATCAGGAACACAACCGGCCTCCAGACACTGGGTCTCAGGCAACTGCAATTTTTAGCAGCCCCCAAGAACATCAGATGAGTCCAAGGTCTGATCACGTGCCAGGCTGTGTGGTTCTTCCTGGTCCAACCCAACCCTTGGAAGCAAACATTTGTTAAGGGTAGTCTAAAATCAGAGGCAATCCTTCTCCTGGCTTTTGGCTTCATCATGGCCTGAGGGCCCAGGCAAAGGAGAGGGATGTCACGTTAACCACCATGTTCTAGATTTACACCTCTCCAGGCAGAGAGTCCACTATCTCAGCATTCCTATTTTCCTTTTATAAACAGTGCTTTAGCTTTCAACTCTGAGACCTGATATATTGTTGAACACCAGGATCACAAAGTAAAGAATAAAGCCCAATCCATGACCTGAACATCACTTTGAAGTTGGGGAAGGCAGCATCCCCCTCTGTAGTCCAAGTTCCAACAAAAAGCTCTGGTCTTCCTTAACATCTGGTCATAGGAAATGGCAGCAAGACCTCAATGTAGACTAAAATGTCTTCTCCCTAGGCCTGTTGGCAAAGGGGATGGAGGACAGCAGGATGGAGAGCCATACTTAATGATGGATGTGAGATAAGGGACCTCTAAAACAAGCCAGGAATGGGACAGAACAAATGCCAGAATGACGTCAGACATCACACTGACCCTTGGCCTACATTGCCTTCTTTCCTAGTCTCAGCATCTAGCAAAAACAGCCCTAGAGCAGTAGTTAGAAAACTTGTGTTCTACTCCCAACTCTCTCATTAATTAGCTGAGTGAATTTGGATGATGATAATAATAGATAGTATTTATGTAGCCCATTAAAGTTCGCAAAGCACTTTACATGTTTGTTTCATTTGGTTCACTTAGCAAAACAATGTGCAGAGGCAAGTTAAGTATGATCATTTATTTCTTAGTATTGAGAAAACTAAGAGCCAGGAAGGTTATGGTGATCAAATAGCTCTTTAAGAATAAGGACTTTAAAAAGTAGCAAACTAGATGCATGTAAGAAATTGTTAGGATGAGGTCAATGTTGATGATGGTGATAAAGATGATGGTGGTGGGGATGTAGCTATATCTAGAAAATGGTATGGTAGAAGGCTTCACTGGGAGTCAAAGGGCTTGGGTTTGCATCACAGTTCTTCTATTTATGACCAAGTAACATTGGACAAGTCACTTAAGTTTTCTAGGACTCGGGTACCTCATCTGTAAAATGATGAGGTTAAACTAGATGCCCTCTAATGTCCAGTTATCCTTTGTATCTAGAGCTTAGTTCTGTTGAGGGCATAGAAAAGCTAAGTGATTGGCTCAAGGTCACCCAGCATTCAGTAAGAAGAGCTGACGATTACCTCTCTTTCCCACTTCTGCCTGCCTTAGCTGAGCTGAAGAGGAAAGGAACCTTGCCTTCACACCCAGCAGGTACAGAATTCCTTACTCTACCTCCTAGGGAAGAAGCCATACAAACCAAAAGATCAGCCTTATGGAATCACAGATTTTCACTACCTGCTTGAGCCCCTTGGGAAGGGTCCCCAAAGGCCATCTGGCAAACCCCGTAAATGAAAGAATTCCCCACTCAGACATAGCCAACAAGTGGTCATCCAGCCTTTATTTGAAATCTTCTATTAAGGACAAATTCATTTCATCCCAAAGCAGCCTATTCCAGTTTTGGGCAGCCCTAATTCTTAGAAGTTATCAAGCCTAAATTTGTGTCTTCGACATTTCCACCCATTACTCCTAGTTCTATACTCCAGAGTTAAACTGAACAAATCTGATCCCTCTTACTCCTGACAGCCTTTGGGACACTTAAAGCTAGCTACCATGTCTTCACTGAGCCTCCCCTTCTAGAATCTGAACATCTCCAATTCCTTTAGCCAAGTCTTATACGGTACGAAGTTAAGAACCTTCATCATCCCGACCATCCTTCTCTCTCATCCAACACTCTACAACTCTTCTTAAACTGTAGGTCGTGACCCTATATGGGGTCGCAAAGTATTTGGCAACAGTAAAAGGTGTCTGGACCAAAAATTAATTAAAAACCAAATACTTAATGAATCTGAGGTGTTTGGTCAGCTTGCCTATGTTCAGCAGCCTTAGTTCTGAATACAAAGCATGCACATTTTACAGTGCACATGCCCTCAGGCCACACAACAGGAACAAAAGCTGCCCGTGTGGAAGAGAAGTCTTGAGTGGGAAAAGTTTAAGAAGCCCTGCCTGAGTCTAGACCACAGGTGTCAAACTCACAAGTGCTTGTAAAACTCTCAGTTTAGCTGAACCAGATTACAACATAATTGATTATCAATTAATTAAATATTTAATAATTAATTAAATTTAAAAATAAAAAGCTTCGAAAACCATCATTGGAAAACGTTTGACAAAATAAATAAAAATGCAATGCTATCTAGATAATGTGAATTTGTAATTTTCTGAGTCAATATGCGGTCCATTTCTACTTGAGTTTGACACCATCACTCTAGATCAGGGGTGGAGAACCTGCGGCCTTGAGGTCACACCTGTTCCTCTAAGTCCTCAAGTGTGGCCCTTTGGCTGAATCCAAACTTCACAGAATAAATCCCCTTAATAAAAAGATTTGTTCCATAAAACTTGGACTCAGTCAGAAGGCAGCACCCAAGGACCTAGAAGGCCACTTCTGGCCTCGAGGCCGCAGGTTCTCCACCCTTGATCAAGATTATGCAAATCCTTCCTAAACTGTGGTATCCAGGACTAAATACAATGTTCCATAAATGATTTGGCCAGAGCACAGTGCAGTGAGACTATCACCTTCTTCCTCCCAGAAGCTTTTTTACTCTAATTTCAGTTTCAAGAATGAATTAAGTTATGGGGCAGCCACATTATGCTGGTAACCTCCCACTGTGTGACTTTAGGCAAGTCGCTTAACCACCATGAGCTTCAGTCTTCTCTTCATTAAAAGGAGAGGGTAGGACTAAACGGTCTTTGAGGTTTCTTCCAGCTCTAAATCTATGAAACTATAACCATTTTTTATAAAAAAAAAAAACAAAAAACAGATCCTTTTTCAGGAAAGAAAAATATCTTTGGTCCAACCATGTTCTTGTGAAGTCAATTTTTGTAACCCACGGGCAAGGCTTTACATTTATCCTCATTAAATTTTATCTTATTATGTTCTGCCCTATATTTTAAGCTGTCAAAAGCTTTTTGGATCCTGACTCTATCATATAATATGTTAATTATCTCTCCCAGTTTTATGCCATCTGTAAATTTGATATGCTTTTATCTAAGTAGAAAGGCAGTGTGGTATATTAGAGAAAGAACAAATCTTAGGGTCAGGAAGATCTGGGTTCAAATCTTGCCTCTAGCATATAAGTGACTGTGTGATAGTAGACAAGGTGCTTAAACTTTCAGGGTTCTGGGTAACTTTTTAAGACTATAAGTTTCAGAGAAGATGCCTACTCACATTAGTGGAGGGAATTTCCTCACTGGAGAGTTCCCCTCTGCCAGTGAAATCACAGATCCGATTCCTATCATTACCCATTATCCAACTCGTTAATAAAAATGTAAAACAACACAGGGTCAAGTACAGATCCCTGGGGCTCTCCACTGACATGGAACCATTAAGTTTTCTTTGAAAAGACCTTCTTAATAAATGATTTACCAATGGACATTTCAGATACATAATTTTCATTCTATAACTTTCTGATTCCAAATCCAATCATCTATATGCTATCTTAAAGAGAATTCAGTTTGTAATTCTTATTCATTAATGAAATCTCCTTATTCTTTCATTCTAAATTCAGTAGAGATCTTATGTAAATAAAATAAAATAAACACCTTCTTAGCAGCTCACATTTCTGCTTACTGCAAAATCATCAGAGTATAGCTCACCAGAATTGGTCTGGAATTCATCCAACCATCTACTCATCCATTCATCCATCCATCCATCCATCCATCCATCCATCCATCCATCTACTCAGTGATTCAAACATTTATCTCTGTTTCTCCCCAACTACAGCATACTTCAGTGTTTGAAAGGTTCATGATTACTCTGTCCTCTGATGGTAGCTCAGAACCATTTTGTGCCTCAGGAAATCGATCTTCCCTGAGATTCTCTGTTGGAAACTTTGTTATGGTGTAGCCAATTCAATTCAATAAACATTTACAAATGCCTACTGCCATATGGCATGGTATTAAGTAATAGAGATAGTGACAAAAACAAGCAGAGAAGCAGCTTCTGACCTCAAGGAGCTTATATTCTGGGGCAATATCCATTAAAAAAAAAAGCATTTCTTATGCAACCTAGCATGTGCCAGGCACTATGCTGCAACCAGAGATACAAAAACAAACATTTCCTGCCCTCAAGAAGTTTACATTCTATGGTGGAGAAAACATGCATATATAAAGGGACATACAAAATAAATCCAAGGTAATTTTCAATTTTGAGGGCAAGGCAAAGACCTAATCCAGAAGGTGGTGTTTGAGCTCAGTTTTGAAGGAAACTAAGGATAATGATAACAACAATAACAGCTAACATTTATACAGCACTTTAAGATGCGCAAAGCTTTTTTTAAAAAATTTTATCGTCTCAACAGCCCTGAGAAGTAGGTGTTATTATTACCCCCATTTCACAGATAAAGAAACTGAGGTAGACAGAGGTTAAGTGACTTGGCCAAGGTCAGATAGCTAGTAAGCGCTTTAGGATGGATTTGACTTCTAAGAGACAGAGGGGAAGGGAGATTATATTCTAGGTGTGAAGGGAAGCCTGTGCAAAGGCATGGAGAGAAAAGATCGGGTGGCAAGTGTGAGGAATGTCATGAATATTAGTTTGACTGGACTAAAGAATGTATGAAGAGGCATAATGTATAATGAGGCTGGACTACAACTAGATTGTGAAGGGCTTTAAATACCAGTGATCTCTAACTTGTCTACAGAGAAATAAATATAAGGAGATTTGAGGAGAACAAGTCCACTAATAACTGAGAAGGTCAGGAAAGGCTTTTCCAATTTGGAAGGACCCAAAGCATCTTGCATTCTGCTTCCAACACCCTCTAAAACCCAGAATCATCTCTGTTATGGGGAGGCATCAAAGGAGAGCCTTTGGAGGTCTTGCACATAGTAGGTGCTTAGTTAAAAAGACAACTTTCAAAAGAGATTCCCTGAAGACAGACACAGTCTGGTACAGAAGATAAGACCAAAATGCAGATAAATGTGCATCGCAAATCCTTTTGTTTGATAAGTGCATGACACGCTTGTACACCGACCCACAATTGGTATTAGACACAGAGAACCTTTGTGCCTTCTCTTTCCCCAATATGTTGCCAACACCCTTAGAGCTCTACAGGATGCATGTGGCTCTAGAGACTTTAAAAAAACCTACATTGAAATCTGGGTACTTGAGAAAACTCATGACTGGCTCCATTTCTGATCTCACTGGGAGCAACACTTAGAATCAAAGAATTCTAGGGCCATAAGAAACAGTAAATGATCCCTGTTTGGGTGATGTGATACATGGTGATCTGGGAGTATAATTACCTGGGCTGTCATCCTGACCCTGGTCCTTAGCAGCCCTGCAGCATTGGGAGAATAATGTCATTAGGTCATATAATGTCAAATCGACATTCTTAAAATATAGGTGTTGTTCCATCACCCTCAAGACAAAATACAAAATCCAAGGTCCACTACTTAACACCCTCCACAACTAGTTCCCACCTATCTTTATAGTTTTATTTCCCATCATCCCTTTCATGTACTCTCAGTTTCTTTCAAACTGGCTTGCTGCCTGCTCCTCAAACTCCTCCTACTTCAAACTCTTTGCATAGACTGCCCTTGAAATCACTTTATGTCATTTTGCACATGCTTTTTAATTGTGATTTTGTGTCCATGTTGTATCTCTTATGTAGAAACTTGGCGAAGATACTGGGGTGGTTTGCCATTTCCTTCTCTAGCTCAGAAACTAAGGCAAACAGGGCTAAGTGACTTGGCCAGGGTCACACAGCTGGTAAGTGTCTGAGGCCAGATTTGAACTCTAAAATATGAGTCTCCATGACTCCAGGCTTGGCACTTTATCCACTGTACCACCTAGCTGACCCCCTTAAAGGCAGAGACTGGTAATTTTTGTCTTTTTATCTCTAGTACCTATGTGCCTGGCACATAGTAGGTCCTAAATAAATATTTGTTAAACTGAATTGAATTCTTTGAGCTTCAATTTCCTCCTTTGCAAAATGTGCGTGAAAGAACTACAGATTCATAAGCATTATGTATTGTCGTAATGTTCTTTTAAGATTGGCAGGAAATCATCATCATTTCATAGAAGAACCAAAGAGCTTAAATGATTGCTTAAAGTGTTGTAGCAAGTCAACAGTGGAAGCAGGACTAGAACTCAGGTCTCTAGACTCCCATTCTGGCATTCTTTCCAATCCACCCTGCTTCCTCAATCTGCCATTCCAGATTTTCATTGCCTTCAGGCACAGGGCTCTGAAACCATAGCCAACTTGTGGTCACAGGGGTGGAACTGGATGGTGCACAGGGCAGCCATGCCAAGGTGTTGAATTGAAAAGGCTCATGCCAACAGCAAGGACCAGATGCTAGATTGCGAGAGCTATTCCACCAGCAATGGCATCTGGTGTCCTCTCCGGCTCATTCTGCTCCTGCTTACTCAGGCAGCTCATCTTAGAACCCACGTCCATCCCCGAGGGAGCCATCTTGGGTCAAGACTTTTACCTCTTTCCTCTTGTCCCTTTGCCCCCTTGGCACCAATGCCCACTTTCTGCCAGCAGTATTCCGGCTCGTGGTGCCTAACTGTGCATTTAAGCGGGAGCTGCTAAAACCTTGATTGTTTGTTAATTATAAGGCAGAGAAATTGCCAGGGCATCGAATGCTACTCCCAATTGCCATATTAATTGTCCTTCGTTATCTCTCCACATAAAAGACCACTTGATAGAGACAAAAGCTAGTTAGCTATTCATTCTGCCATAGCCTGGCTGTGGAGATGAGCAGGGCTCCGGCTGGCTTCCATCCACTTCCTTCCAGACACAAACCCTCTCTCATCCCTGCAATGCTAGGCCTGGAAACCAGCCCTGGACCTCCATGACACAGGTGCAGTACAATGAGGACACAGATATTCCAAACTTTCAAACAAACAAGGCCACTCATTCTCTCTTGAAAAAAACTCTTAGGGGAGGGGGGAGCTAGAAAAACAGACCAGTTTTTTTGGGAGGGATGGGGAAGGAAGGGGGAGGGAGAGAGGAAGAATGAGAGACAAAGAAACTAAGAGAAACTGAGACGCAAAGATACAGAGATGCATGCGGAGGCAGAAAGACAGAGACAGAAACAACTTTGAAACAATAAAACAAAACTAGGATGACAAGCAAGAAAGAACAGTGAACAAATCAGGAATTAGAATCCTATAAGCACAATTTGCTTCAAATAGGAAAGGGTTGAAAAAAGCAATTAACAGAGGCGCGACATCTATTGTTGAGACTAAAGTCATTAGTGCCTGTGAACACATGAATTTGTGTTTGGTTTTTTCACAAGTGTGTTTGAACTTCACACATCTAATTTTGCAGTGGGGCTAGTGGGGATCTAGGCATGGCCAACAGGTGATCTGATGTTCTGCTGATCTCTTTTGAAGGGTATTCATTAATTTAGTGCACACTTCCTTGCTCTAAGCATTAATGGGTATTCATCATTGACTATAACAGGTATATTTGAATTTTCTCACTGAAAGCCACAGAATCATAGAATTTTGAGGGTAGAAAGGGTCCTCAACAGGCTAACTTATACTTTGAAAAGAACTCCCTCTTTAACAAGCCCAATAAGTGATTTTGTTTGTTTGTTTGTTTGTTTGTTTGTTTGTTTGTTTGTTTCCCGGCTTCTGCTTGAAAACCTCCAAGAAGAGATTACCCAACTAGCTCTTGGAGAAGAAAATGGCAAACCACTCTAATATCTTTGCCAAGAAAACTCCAAATGGGGTCACCATGACTGAACAACAACAACTAATTCTGGAGACAGTTCATTCCACTCTAGGATAGTTCTAATTGTTAGAAAGTTTTTCCTGACATCGTCTAAATCGCCATCATAGCAACTTCTACTCATTGCTTCCAGCTTCTGCCTTCTGGGGTCAAGTAGAATGACTCTACTTCTTCCTAATCCTGCCTCCAAACAACAGCCCTTCAAATACTTGAACACATTTTCATGCCCCAATGCCCTCCTTCCCAGTCTTTGTTCCTCCAAGCTAAAAATGCCCAGGTCTTTCTACTGATGTTCATATGGCATGGACCCAAGAATCTTCATTCATTCTGACTGCCTCCATTGCACACTCTTCACCATATCAGTCAGTGGTCTTCCTCAATCCTGGTGCCCAGAGCTAAATATAATTGTCCAAATGATGTCTGAAAATGACAGAGTATGGTTAAGACCTTCCTCTTCCTGGAAGGCATGCCTCTCTTAAGGTAACCTATGATCACTTTACAATTTTTTTTGGGAGAGGGGGGAAGAGTATGCTGCCTATCACTCAACTCATGTTGAGCTTATAGTTCATTAAAACCTTCCTGATACTTCTCCCATCTTATATTTTTGTAGAATTGATCAAGTTTGAGGCAAATGATTTCCAATTATCACTGCACTGTATAAAATGAGTACCTGCCTAAGTCATTAAGTCTGGGTGCATACTCCCTATTTCTCTTCGTACAAACAATGATTTGAGATATGGGCTTTCTAGGAGATTACTCCGACTTCATTAACAAGGTTAATTTACATAGAATTGGAAATATAGATGCTCATTAAATGGAGGGTTGGTATATAGATGTAGTGGAATACTACTGTGGAGGAAGAAATAAGAAATTTGATGGAAACAAAGAAGTATGATAAGACATGAATTGATGCAAAGTGAAGTAAGCAGAAGCAAGTATACAGTAAGTACAATAACTACGGGATTGGAAATGGACAGAACAACCAAAAACAATGCAAAGCAGATGCTACAAAATTACATAGAATAAGCTGGCTCCAAAGAAGACATAGAAGAGGACACTTCCTCACATCCTTTCCACACTTTTCTAGGTATAGAAGATTGCAAAAATTTGATGTGTTGATTTGTTTTGCTATTTTTTCTCATCTTCCTCTTTTTCTATTTTTCTTTAAAAATATTCTTAATTGTATGAAATGGCTGTTTGGTAAGTGCAATAAGAGGGATTTGGGAAGAAAGGAATTTAGATGACAATAAAACAAATAATATCAATAAAATTTGATTTTAAAAAGCGAATTTTGCAAAATTAGAAAAACAAGCATGGCCCCTAAAAAAAAGATATGAGGAGAATCATGGAATCCTAAAATTTTGAGACCTGAAAGAGACTTCAACAGCCATCTAATCTAATCCATACATGAAAAGAAATCCCACTATAATATACCCAATAAGGCCCTTCACTCCTTTGCAGAAGTTGAAGGAGGGACGGTGCAAGGGTGTGGATTATTGCATATATTAGCAGGTGGGTTTGGTTTTTGCTTTTTTTATTTTTATTTTTTGGTGTATTGATTAGCTTTGCTAATGTTTTTTCTTCTTCTGTTTTTCTCTAAGAAATCATTTGTTATATGAGATGGTTCTTCAAGGGGAGGGATAGTACAAAAGGAAATCTTGGTGATGCAAAACCAAAAGATATAAATTTATTTGAACAAAAAAATGAGGCTACCTTAGTGATATACCAATAGAGAACCTGTGGGAGTATTGAAAATTACAAAAGGTCATTGCTCAGACTCCGTTTACCCCTGATTCTTAGGTCAAGTCATGGAAAGATGGTTTAGAGCCAGTATCCAGGATACCTATAAGACTCACGGGGCAGAAGTTCTGAAATGGATACAGCTCTGCTCATAGATATTCCCAGATCAAGAACTTCCAATAGCTCCCCATTTTTAACAAAATAAAGTCCAAACTCATTAGCCTGGCAATCAAAGTCCTCTGCCATCTGGCCCCAATAGCTCTGGATACCTTCCTAGCCTTAGTTTTCATAATTCCTCGATCCTAGCCAAGCTAGAATAGTTGCTTTGATGCCATTTTCCCTGGAGCCTTCATTGAGTTCATCCTTGTCTCTTCCTGCTTGGCCTGCCTTCTATATCCCACTCAACTCTGTGAGCAGAGAGGGGTTTCATCTTATTAACTGAACACTTCACCACGTGCCCAGGCCTGTGCTGGGCACTTGGGAAAATGAAAAATCAGGCTGTTGCTGCTGTGTCTAATGTTTCTGCAACTGAGTGAGATGGTGATAGTATCCTGGATATGGGGACTAGTAGGCATAAAGACTAGGCTTGGGATAAGGCTGCTTTCAGCGGCTGTATTTGTGAACAAGAACAAAGTGGGAGGAGTCAAGACAAGTACTGGACTTGGGAGTCACACCGATGCCTTGAGAATTGGTGCAGGAAAGGCCACATAAAGATATAGGGCCTCGTTGGTAGAGTCCTGTCTATATGGCACATAACCAGCCCCCCAGCTAGGTATACACTCTTTGAGAGCACAAACTGTATTTGTTTTTTTGATCTTCTGTCCTTAGCACCTAGCAGAGGGCCTCGTTCATAGTAGATATTTGATGAAGCTAAGTGGCATAGTGGATAGAGCATTGGGCCTCGAGTTCAAATCCAGCCTCAGACACTTGCTGTGTGACCCTGGGCAAGTCACTTAACCTCTGTTTGCCTCAATTTCCTCAAATGTAAAATGGAGCTATTAATAGTACCTACCCTGTAAGGTTGTTGTGTGAATCAAATGAGATAATATTTATAAAGTGCTTAGCACAGTGCCTGGCACATAGTAGGCACCATATAAATATTTATTCCCTTCCATTCATCCCTTTCCCTTTGCCCTTTCTCCGTTAAATGGAAATTAATAAATTGCATTAATGAATGGACTCCCTTCTTCAGCTGTATCTTCATCTGTGGAGCTTTGAGAATGTCTCTAAATACTCTCATTCCTGTTTTCAAAGGCAATGGCTTATCCATAACCCTTTACGTCCCTCTCCCCACCACAATATCATACACTGTCTTTATTGATGGCTTCGGTGTCCTCTCTCCAGCAGGTATATAAGTGTGGACGACCATCTTGTCCCTGGCCCTGTGTTAAGTATTGTGAGGGATGCAGGAGAACAGGACATGAGCCTTCCTTTCAAGGAGTAGATTGTCTGGAGATGGAGCTAACATACAAGAAGCAATTAATACCACAATTAATTTCTGAATTATGTGGGCCAATCAGAGCAGTAGTTCAAAAAAAAAAAACAGAGAGGACAGTGTGGGCTATGGTCATTGGAGAAGGTTTTATAAAGTGAGACTTCAGTGGGACCTTGAAGGATGGTATTCTTAGCCGGACTTGATGCAGGCCAATCTTGGGGTTCAGACTCAACCCTAAAACAAAATGAGTTATTTGTAGACCACATAACACAACAAAAGACGTGGAAAGGATAGTCAGTAAAGGTATTCCCTTTGACTCGGTTGGACTCAGCTCCCCTTGCTTCTGCATTTGCCATGGTGGAACATTTGGTCAGAAGGGTATGGTGACTCCAGTGGTAGCAGCGAATCCATCAATTCCATGAAGAACTGACTTCTAAACTGGGTTCTTTTTTTTTTTTGTACCTTAGATGAACAGGAAATAATTGCATTTCAACATTGTAAGCCTTAGACCTCTAGAACAGTTACAGTTCAAGAATGGTGCCATTTGCCTTTTTAGGAAGAAACTAACCTAGTCTTTGTAGTATAAACTTTATTAGATGTTGAATAACTAGCTTAGCCTAGGTGGCAGGGACCTCCCAGTCCCTGTATTTGTTACTCCTACCATAGATAGATAGGATTTGGATAGGCAAAAGGTAAAGTGAAGGTATTTCAGGTAAGAGAAGCAACATGAACAAAAGCATAAGTACTGGAAAGAGCATGGCATGTGTGAGAGACAGTGAGGAGACTGGCCTGGCAAAAGTGGAGTGTGCAAAGTGAATGGTGATGATGAATGACACATAGCATTTTAGAATTTGCAAAGCACTTTAATATGTTATTTCATTTGAATATCACTATGACCCTGTGAGGTAGGTATTACTATGAGGCTCAGAAAGGTTAAATGACTTGCCCACAATAATCTAAATCCAGCACCGTTTCCTCTATACCATCAAAAAAAAAAGTTGATAAAATCAATGAATTGGAGAGCAACCTTAAGAGCTGGACAAAGGACCTAAGATCTGTTCTCCAATGGTCTCCCACTATCTCTAGATCCAAGAGAGAAGTAACATGATCCATGTGGTTCTACCTTTATGGCAGAGGGACCTACCGTCTCAAAAAGGGAGCAAAGAGGATGCCTCAGGAGGGTCTTCTATATACTATCAGTATTCACAGTGGGGTCCCTGTCCCAGCCAGCCTGGCTTAGACTAAATTCACCTTGTTTAGAAGAACACAATCCAGTTAAAATACTGTTTGAACTTCCTCTGTCCTGGAGCAGAGAAGGGAATTAAACCATTCTGTTCTGCCTTCGAGTTTCATTGACTTCTGGCAAAACATGCTGTCCCAGTTCAAAGGGAGGAGAGCATAAGGGGCTTAGAAGGCTCATTGGACATCAAAAGGTTGTTACAAAACAGCATCTTGATGAGCTAATTGTAAACGAATCCCAGGCTTACGGATTACATTTCCCATGAAACATATGGGTTTACAAATTAAGGGAGAGAGTGCTGGGGACAAAATGTGTTCTGGGCTTTGCTGAACCCCAAATATTTGGAAAATAATTCAAGACATTTGCCCATGATGCTGTCAGCTTTCTCTCCCTGCTTTTGTCCTGGGAGCTGATCATGAGGTCACAGGGTTCCCAGTGTCTCCAGGAGGTGAAATCTACCTCAGAGCTGCTAGGAGAAGTTCAAGGCTAGAACTCAGCCCAGTTGCTTCCCTACACTCTGTAAGAAGGGAACTAAGTAAGATCGAACCCAGAGGCGGCTCCCGAGCCACATTGAAAGCACCTTCATGAAAATTATCCACTCTGTGACATCTTTATTCCCAGGCCCGCCAAATAATCATATCAAGCGCCCTCCATTCTGCACTCATGTTTTCTGCCTAAAATAACCCATTTCCAACTGTAGTTTCAATGCACACCAGGTCCTTTCCAAGGCAA
Source organism: Vombatus ursinus (assembly GCF_900497805.2). NCBI lineage: Eukaryota > Metazoa > Chordata > Mammalia > Diprotodontia > Vombatidae > Vombatus > Vombatus ursinus. The sequence goes on from NW_020940527.1 coordinate 10,139,199, forward strand.
AATCCATCCCAGCTGACGCACTAGGAGGTAGTTTTCTTTCCTTCTTCCTTTCTTTCTGTCTTTCTTTCTTTTTTTGTAAAAAAAATGCATAAATATGTATCCAGTCACCATCTGTTCTTTCTCTGGGGATGGATGGATAGCATTTTTCATCATAAGTCCTTCAGAGTGGTCTTGAATCATTGTGTTGCTGAGAATAGCTAAGTCAGTCACAACTGATCATCTTACAATATTGCTATTACTTTGTACACAGTACATGTCACTTTGCATCAGTTCCTGTAAGTCTTTCCAGGTTTTTCTGAGAACATCCTGCTCATCAATTCTTATAGCACAATAATATTCCATTACAATCACATAACACAATTTGTTCATAAATTCCCCAATTGATGGACATCCCCTCGATTTCTAATTCTTAGCCACCAGAAAAGAGCTGCTATAAATATTTTTGTAAGTATATGTCCTTTCCCTTTTTGTTCGTTTTTTTAATCTATTTTGAGATACAGACCTAGGTCAAAGGGTATGCTTAGTTTTATAGCCCTTTGGGCATAGTTCCAAATTGCTCTCCAGAATGGTTGAATCAGGTCACAACTCTACCAACAGTGCATTAATGTTTCATTTTTTTCCCACATTTCCTCCAATATTTGTTATTTTCCCCTTCTGTCCCATTAGCCAATCTAATAGGTATGAGGTAGTACTTCAGAATTGTTTTAATTTGCATTTCTAGGAGGTAATTTTCAGGATGGGCTCACTAGCTCATCAATTTCACTCAGTCTTATTTTCAAAAGATTTAGAGAAATCAGGAAAGACACCTCAATTACAGCCCTCAGGGGGCTAGCCCATGCTCATGTGGAAGGCAGGAATGAGAGAAAAAAGGGAAGAAAGACTGTTTAGAGATACTGAAAATGGGGCATCCTTTTTAAAAGTCACCTATATTATGAGAAAAGGGAATGGCCATGGGGGCAGGTAGGATGATAAAATTTTTTGGCCTCAGCTTCATCTGTAAAATGAGAGAATTGAATGAGATGATCCCATAATTAGACCATTTTAAAGCTTAAAGCTTCCTGCCCATGACAGTCAAGTCATGGGAAAGTAGAAAGTCCACTGGCCCTGGAATCACAGGACCTGGATTCAAATCCAACTTCTGGTGATTTTGGACAAGTTGTTTAAAGTCCCTGGGCCTGCTTCCTCTTCCGTAAAATGAAAGAGGATTGGACTTCAACCCTGAATCTATGATCTTAGGATTCTTAAAAAGAAAAGAGAAGTGAGGGTTTGATGCTGACTCTGCCACTAAGTTCATAGCTCTTTCTACCATACCAGGGATGAACACTTATTTCTTCTGTAGTGGATCTACCCTCCTGACCAGCTGTGGAGGGTGTTATTATGTCCAACAACTTTTTGAAAATACTGAGTGCTACTTCTGGGCCTGGGTACCTGTGGATCATTTTTATCTCATTGAAGGAAAATGATTAAGGAGATTTGGGTGACTCAGGATATAGTGTATCAGAACTATCCTGCTTCATGCTGAGCCTGAACAGGAGAATTTTCTCTGGAATGACCCATCTAACATTGTTTGCCCCTAACCCTACCTGCTGTATCTGAATAGATGCTAGAGACTCTGTCCTTTCTCAATGCCCATTCCACTTCCTTTTTCTCCCAGGGAGAAGGATCACTGAGGAGAATAATTGCACCCTCTGAATTCCAAAGATCGGCTCCAAGCTCCAAAGTGCTGTCTTTTGACAACAGACAGTCTTCTAGACTTCACAAGGGCAACGTTGCATGCTGACAGCAGACCATTTGTAGCCTCCCTACAAAACCGCTTCCTTTGACTGTTCCTGCTTTCCTTCTCATCCTTCTCCATTCATTTGCTCTCCCAGTTCAACATAAGCTCCAATCGCAGGTCAAGTAGGCAGATGTGTAATTGTCATAAGCCACAGAACTGCAGAACCTGGTCACTGGGACCTGGTGACATAGCTAAAGGTATTCAGGAAGGAGCCCTGGCCTTGCTAAAAACAAACAGTCCTTGATTTTAAAACTTCCATGGAGTGGTTGATTAAAAAAAAAAAAAAGGTCACCTTAGTCCTCTTGGGTCTCCAAGATGGAGAGACCTTTCAAAGACATACTTCAAACATTTTAATGATAATGTTTCCTCTCCTAGTTAACAATAAAAACACTATCTTCAATTCACCTTGGCCTTGCATTGAAGCAAGCAGACAGAAGTGTGATTTTTAATCTACAGGGTGATTTTTTCCCCCTCTATATCCACAGACTTTTGTCTGTTCTTCAGCATAGCTAAAGTAAGGGGAAAGGGAGTTGTCTTGTAATAATTCATCAGTCCATCATCACCCAGATAGGAGTATAGAGTAGCAGCCATCTTGCAGGCTCCACAGCTTGCAAAGCCCAGGTTGGCATCTCTGCAGCAGTCACAAATGCCGGGCATCTTGTGAAGGGGACTGATATGCAAGAGCTTGATTTACTTGGCACCATCTCACAGGCAAAAGGAGAAACTGGTTGGCTCCAAGACAGATTGTTCCTCTGAATGTACACACTGGCAAACAAGAGCTTGAAATCAGGAAAGAAAGCTCAACCTACTTTGGCAGAATGAGACCTGCTTTCCTTCTCCTATCCTGGTACCCCAAGCCCAATCCCATCACCTTCCCACCACCACCACCCATACCATAAAAAGAATTCTATTTCTCATTCTGCATTACATATCAGCACTGATAAGCTTTCTTCCAGGTGACAAGGCACAGATAAAGTCCAGACACTAAAAAAAGAAAATAAGTGAATGGTTTGAAATGGGGTTGTTCTAGGAGGCTAGACTCTCCCAAAGACACAGAGCACAGGATTTCAGTTGGAAACCTAGCTTTGCTACTTATTACCTATGTTACTTTGGTTATGATACTTAACCTAGCCAGGTCTCAATTTCCTCATCTATGAAGTGAGGATTTGGACTAAATTACCTCAAAAGTCCCTTCCAACTCAAAATCTCTGATCCAAGGATTCAGTCTAATCCCAGGGTTCATGAGATCATAGATTTAGAACTGAAATGAACCTTAGAAATCACCTAACTCCCTCATTTTATAGATTAAAAAACTGAGTCCAAGAGGAGGAAATGGACTTGGCCAGGACCACATAGGTAGTATGCAATAGAGCCAGGATTGGAACCTGGTTCCTCTGACTCCACTTCTGCCATTCTTTCCAGTTTTCTCATTTTGTGATGAGGAAACCGAGACCCAAAGAGAGGACATCACATGTCTCCTCATTCCCACTCTGATAGTCTTTCCTTTTCTTGTAAAAATAATTTTAAAATAAAAGCTCAAAATTGAAAATCATTATAACCAGCTAACTTTGTTTAGTAACTATTTGCATTTAAATTAATTCAATGCATAGAGAATCACGCCAACACTCCTGTCTCTTTGAAGTCCCCATCAATAATTTTTGTCCATTCGGTGACTTTCATTTTCTTTTTTATATGTATTTGGTTGCAGTTAATGTATACTCCATATTTATGCTTCTTTTTTTCCCTTTGCATTATTTCATAGAGATATCTCTGGGTTTCTTTGCATCCTTATATTCATTAGTCCTAATGACATTGTATTGCATTGCATTGCATTAATGTATCCCATTTCATTTATCCCCTATCATTGGGCATTAGGTTAGCCCCACCCCATCTTTTTTTTTCCTGCAACCACATATGATGTTTCTATGAAAATTTTCGAACAGTTAGCTCTTTTTGTGGTTGTTACCCTTGAAAAGATTTTCAAGGTCTATTCAGTATTCAGTCCAGAGTTCTTCCCACCACACCCTGATACAACAAAGATTCAAGTTTACACCTGTGTATATCCTCAACAAGAAAAAAAAAAAAAACATGCTTTGGCCATCATTACCTCTAAGGGTGAACTTGAGATGGACAACAGAAGCCTTCTCTGTGAAATCCATCTCTGCCTTTTCATGTGAACCCATGAGCATACACAACTTATGGTCACACTGACTTCCAGTATCAGAGCATAGGATTGTACCCCTAGCACAGCAAGGAACTTCAAAGGCATTCTAGTCCAACCTCCTTAGGGGAAAAAATGGAGGGCTAGGGAAATTAAGAAATTTCCCCAAATCACATGGGTACTAAGTGAAAGAACCAATATTTGAGGCCACATCTTTCTGCATTCATTCCACTGCATTGTGGTGATAATGTAGCTACTGTAACTTAATGGAAAGAGTTACATACAATCATCTTTTTTGATTATTATTATACTATGTTATGGAAATGCTTGTTTTATTCTACAGATTAAAAATAAAATAAAGTTTTTAAATAGAGAAGATTTAAAAAAAAAGAGTTATGGGCTCTGGAATCAGTAGGGAGAGAAGTTACTTGGGAGTCAGAAGATCTGGGCTCCAATCCCACAGCTTACTAGTCAATGAATCTTTCTGGGCCTTAGTTTCCTCATCAGTAGTACGAGAGGGCTTCACTGGAAGGCCTTTGGGACCTTTTCCAGCTCTAGGGCTATAAGCCGGAGATCTTCTGAACAAGAATCAGGCTGCCTTTCACGTGGCCAATGGGAATGAATAGAGCTAAGAGAGTAAGGGTTAGCAGGTCCCCACCTCACCACTTTCTTGGTGGCTGCTTTAGAATAGAAGTGATTTCAAATTACTCCCAGAGCTTCCTGACTACCGCTCAGACCCCGGCAAAATGGAGCTGAGTAATTCATCAGAGCAACTAGACCCAGAGGGCTCCGGAGAGTGCTCTTCCAGCCCCTCATCATTCTCACAGGTGGCATTCAAAAGCTCTTCACCAAAAGCCATGAATTGATGAGCCCTGGGAGCTTGGCACCAGCAGGCAAGAAGGCTCCTCTGATCCACATTTACAAAGTGCTTTGCATATGTGATCTCATTTGCTCCCCTGCAATGACCCTGAGAGGTGGATTAGAATGGAACTGGGATGAGGCTGGACCAGGCAGGTGATCACTGAGGGACAAAACACAATCCGGTCTAATTCAATCCACTGGGCATTTATGAAGTGCCTTCAACGTGCCGGGGACTGGAGATGATACAAAGACAAAACAAAAAATAATAATAATAATAATAGACACCACTTCTATTCCCTCCAATAATGGAAGGAATACTTTTTAATGCTACTTTTAGTAAGTCCTCAATATATTTGCCCTCCATGGCCTGTATTTATTTTGTGAGAAGTCACATTCCATGCATGACAGCGAAGGCACCAAGCCGCTTCTGGATGGTAACAAGTAGGCACAGAAATTTTAATCTTTGCTTAGTACAGACATATGACTTAACCTTGGCTCTGAATCAGGGCAAATTGGGATCATAGGATTCAGAGACAGGAGGGACCTTAGAGATCTTTCCAACAATTTAATAGATGATGAAACTGAATCCCTGACTCGCTCCACATCACATAGTTAGAACATGCAATGGAAGGAACTTGGGATTTGGAGTTGAAAGACTTGGGTTTGAATCTAAGCTCTTCTTACTAGTTCTGTGACTTCAGGTAAGTCACTTGCCATGGCTGGTCCCCAGTTTCCTCATCTATAAAATAAGGGGGTTGGATGATGACTTTGAGATCCTTCTAGCTCCAAACCTATTATTCTTTATCTTCAGAAGTCTCTCCTAGCCCTAAATCTATGATCTTTTAATCCTGAGTGGTGGCAGACATTGTACTAAGCACTGGGAAGGCAAAGAAAGGCATGAGCGTGGCTTTGCCCTCAAGGAGCTCATATTGTAATGTGGAAACAATAGGTTAAAAATTATACATCAAAATATATGCAGCATAAATGGAAGGTCAATGCGGCAGAGCCAAGGCTTGGCACACAGCTTATTGGGGTCCTGAACCCCTTTGGCAGTCTGGTGAAGTATATGCTCCTATCTTGGCATCTTTTTCATTCCCTACATTCATAATCAGTGGAAATGCTAAATTTCAGTTCAAATTTAATAAAAATAAAGATGTAATTTTTTCCCCATCTAACTTAGCTGACTCCATGGTCCAAGGAGGCCAGGTTAAGGACCCCTTTGAACTCGGGTCTGTCTGACTCCATCAACTCCTGGGTATTTTTATATAGTGAGCATGCAAAATTGCTTTATTGTTTAGAAGTTGGAAAACATCAAAAAAAGTGAGGGAAATAAAACAAGAACCCTCGACTGGGACTAAGGAGTCCTGAGTTCTTGTCCCAGGTTGGATGTTAATTAGTTTGATGACCTTTCCTCTCTAGGCCTCAGTTGATTCATCTGTAAAATGGAGAGGTGGAAACGATATGGTTTAAGGTCCTTTCTAACTGAAAGTCTGTGAGTACAAAAGCATGCCTGAATGGATAACCACTTGGTCTCATACACTACGACCTAAATAAAATTTATTCATACAGGCTAAATTTTTTAAAATTCAATTAAAAATATATTAACCATTTACTATTACAAAGTACAATAGAAAGTGCTAAAGATATAAAGAAAAAAATAAACAATCACTGCCATTTTTTTAGGCCTCTCTTTCCTCATCTGTGACATGAAGTAGTTGGACCAGATGACCTCTTGGGTCACTTCCAGGTCTAAATCAATAATCCCATAATTCAGTCTTACCATCAAGAAGCTAACAGTCTCCCCCTCAAGAAGCTAACAGTCTCCCCCAAGGAAGGGACACATACCATGTACTCAGAAACCCCCATTCCCTTTCTAGTCCTAAATCTATGCTCCTAAGTGATGGAATCAATTAGTGAATAAGCATTTATTAAGCACCAATTATGTGCCAGTCACCATGGTAAGCACTGGGGATACAAAGAAAAGCAAAAACCTGGGGTTTCACTAAGCAACAAATTCAGAGCTCAGGGAGGTAGGTCTCAACTAGGATGGATGCCCCCCCCTTCTGACCTCCATCTTCTCTCCCCACCCACGGAAAGAGGCAGAGAAAGAGAGATGCCTGTGAGAAGCAGCCGTCGCCCTCCCTCCCCACAACCACTGCCTCTGCCTTGGGGTTCACACAATCTGATTTTAATAAGGAGGAAGGAATAAGCAGCGGGCAGGAGCCTAATAGCCTTCACTAAGCAATTTGGAGCAAACCGTGTCAAAGAGAAAGATTTCTAAAAACAATAACAATAAGCATAATATCACAGGGACCTCCATTATAACACAGCCCAGTTGGCGGCAGGCCTGATTTTCCAATTAAGATGATAGCATCTGCACCATCATAATCCTAGAGGTTATAAACTGCCTCGCACTGCTCCTCTTCAGAATGAATCCAGGAGTCAGCTGATCATAATTTATCGGATGCTGCCTTTTTTCCCCCCTTAAAGACATCAGCACTGGTTCCGGTTTGACTGCAAGGTGGTGGGATTTTATTTCATAGGTCCCATAGAGACTCATTCATTGGGGGGAGGGAGAATGAGGAGGGAGAGTACACACACACACACACACACACACACACACACACACACACACACACACACACACCAGGAATCTTATGGCTAGGTCCTAATAAGGTGGCTAGGAGGAGAAACCGTAGATTTTAGGCTGTTGGATTTTTTCCGGGTTTTGATTAATGATCAATTTACTCAAGTAAATTCAACAAACATTTATTAAGTGCCTAACAGCTGGACAATGAGCCTTGAAGCCAGGAAAACCTGGATTCTGATCCAAATGCTGATCCAAATACTAGTTGTATGACCTTGGAGAAGTCTCTAAGCTCTCGGTGCCCCCAGACAACTGTCTAAGACTCTAACATTCCAAGTCTGGAGGGACGTTGGTAAAGGGAGTTTCCTTGATTGAAGTTCCCTATACTAATGAAACTACAGGTTCAGTTCCCCCTACTCCCCACCTCCTTAAAAATGGAAAGTGCTCCATTTGATCATGATATCCTAAGAAGGGACAATCACCTATTCTGAATGGGCAAGACTGTTATCTGTCTGAAACAACCAATAAACACATATTTATTAAGCACTTACTATACGCGGGGTCTGTCTTACATAACCTCTTCTGATTCCTCCAGTACTAGGATCTTGAGATTCCTCTTGTGTGAGTATGGTTGGCCAGTGGGCAGTGATACAGTTAATCCTCCTCATTAGGGCTTTTAACTTTCAGAGCTTCAAGCATTCACGTGATTTTGTTAGTAATTTCATTTTTACTTTCTCATTGGAAACTGTTCACATTGGCTGCTGTGGGCAGTAGTGGAAAAAAAATGAGAGGCGCCATGTGTGCAAGTTTTTGAAGCAGCTGGTATCCTATTAGCCATGTCACTGGTCTTGTTCACCCTACCATTGTAAAGAGCTCCCCATGAATTCATTGTATATTTTCATTGTTTGCCTTTAAAATTCAAGTGTTGTATGCCCCCAAAGGATAGTGCAAATCTTTTGGGCTGTAAGCCCAAGTGTATAAAGTCAGTGACATCACTGACTTAGTACTGGCTTCGTGAGAAAATAAAGGTGTTGATGAAGCAGCAAGGCAGATTGTTGAAGAGATCATGTGTCTAACACACACCATCAGAGGCGAAGGGTTCAAGGATGTGGGAGGGGAAGATGTCTCTGACATCCTGCAGGAGCAAACTCAGGAACTGGTAAATGAGTAGTTAGATGCAAAAGCTCAGAAAGATCTTCAGGACAGCCAAGGAGATGATGATGAAGAAGCTCCCAAGATTGTGCTACTCATAGTGTCCAAGTTTGAAGAGTTGGTTTGGTGTCATTGACCAGCTGGCTAGACTTTGAAGCTGCTGATCTTATCATAGATAACTGACTCAATGTTAAATATCAGCTTACCTCTACTCCCTCTGAGATCCTTAAGAATCTCAAATGAAAGCAGACATCACTAACAGATTTTTTCAAGCTGGTATATCCTTCACAATCTCTAACACCATCCACCAGCCATGAAGGACAGTGTCGGAGGTGATATCAAGACCTTGCCAGTCTCAATGTCTTCCAAAAACAGTGACTGAAGTCCCAGCAACCTTTCCCTTGGTTTTCAGAAGATGGCCAAGATAAAGAAGTTTATAGGAGTATAGTATGGTACAACACCTTCACACCACCATCTGTGGAAAGTAAGGTTCAGGTTTTTAAATGTTTTAGTTTTAAGAATTGTATTTGTTGTATGGTATTTGTGGCATCATAGATTTCATGTGTTATGATAAGTGAATATTGTCTGAAATCAATTTTTTTATTGAGATGTGAGGACAAGATCACAGAATTTTAAGGAATTACTAGAGAGAGAAAAATGTTTTGCATGTTACCAATTTTGTTTTACATACTGCCTTTTATGGGTTATTTCATGATTACTGCATATTATCAGAATTAATGTTTTGTTATGAAGAATTATATGAAGAAAAGTGTATTTTCAGCAATCTCTAACAAAAGATTATGATTTTTAGTGGTTGCAGGAACCTAATCCTCTATCTTCCATAAGTTCAATGTACTAACATTCCAATTTTTTTTAATTTTCACGCCATGTTCTAGGAATGTTGCTCCAGCAAAATTTGAGGATTGATTGTAATATGAAGGTTTGCCATCAAGACCCTCCCAACACATTAGGGCTCTTTCTCCCCTCAGGATTATCCCCTTATCAGGTATCTAGTGCCTTTATGCTATCCCCTTGCTACCCAAGGCCATTCAGTCAGGGTTCTCCTCCACCTCCCTGAGCATCATCTCGCCATGCTTGTTCTGAGCCAAACCTGCTCTCACTGTGAAGTAGCTACTGTGAGTTGGAAAGAATTCAATAGATTCAGGTGTTCAGTAAGTTTTGTCAGTGAGGAATGGATTATTCCTCCTGTAGGGTATTTGGTTTATGGCATGGTCCCCTGTAGAAATGCAAAGAGGCATGTTGGAATAGTAGAAGATTCCAGGCCCTATAAAAGGCAGAGTCAGGGTGTCTGGAGCAAGGGAGTCCTCCTCAGTGTTCTTTGACTTGTACTTACCTCTCCATGGTTCTTTAAAACTAGCAAAGCTTTTTTTTTCTCAGAGAAATAGTGCAAGTATTACTTCCTTCGATTAATTAATCAACAAGTACTTATCATGCACCTCCCTAATGCTAGTGCCTGCCCTCTGTTAATTATCTCCAATTTATCTTGTATGTATCTTGTTTGTACATATTGTTTGTATATTGTATACTTCATTAGATTGGGAGCTTCTTGACGGTAGGAACTGTCCTTTATCTTCCTTGTCTCCCCAGCACTTAGTACAGTGTCTGGCACATTTGTTGTTCAGTCATTCAGTAATGCCCAACTCTACATCATCCCATAGGCATTTTCTTGGCAAAGATACTAGAATGATTCACCATTTCCTTCTCCCGTGTGTCCCCATTTTACAGATAAAGAACTGAGGAAACAGAGGTTAAGTGACTTGCCGAGGGTCATGCAATAAGTATCTGAGGCCAAATTTGAACTGAAATATTCGTGACTCCAGGCTCAATGCTCTATACGCTACATCACCTGGTTGCCCTATCTGGCACACAGTAGATGTTTATTAAAGGCGGCTAGGTGGTACCATGAATAGATCACTGGCCCAGGAGTCAAGAACACCTCAGTACAAATCCAACTTTGGTTACTTATTAGCTGTGTTCCCCTGGGCAAGTCTCTTCACCTCTGTTGCCTGCCCCAGTTTCCTCAACTGTAAGATGGGAATAATAACAGCACCTTCTTCCCAGGGTTGTTGTTAGAACCAAATGAGATAATATTTGGAAAGCACTTAGCATTGTGCCCTGTTCATATTAGCCGCTTTGTAAACGCTTATTCCTTTTCCCTTATTGACCAGATGACTGACTGATTTACCATATCCCAGGGAAACACAAATGAATGCTAAACAATCAAAAACCAAGCATTCAAGGATGTTCATTGTTACTAGGGAGGCAACATGCATATGTGTAGTTAAGTACAAAACACATACATAGGAGGGATCTGGGACTCAGGTTAAAAGACTTGCCCATGATCACACAGCTAAGTGGCAGAACAAGGATTTGAATCCAGGCTTCTGAATGCCATCTGTCATTCCACAGTCCTACGTGGTCTTTCTTTGTCCTCTAAGGGACCACACCCTCTCTATGTACAAGTTTGGCCCTGCTGACCAAATACAATGAATAGACTGTGGATACATGAAGAATTCAATCAATTTAACTGTTTCCCTCAGTTTCCCCATCTGTAAAATGAGCTGGAGAAGGAAATAGCAAACCACTCCAGCATCTATGCCAAGAAAACTCCAAAACACGGAGAGTCAGACACAACTGAACAACAACAACAAACAATGACTTATTAGTCCCTGTGCTGGACACTGTGGTTAAAAGACAAAATAAAATGTTAAGCTCCTGGCCTTAGGTCGTTTATGTTTGTCAGGAGGGACACGATATATACACAGAAATGTAAATATAAAAGGATCCAAAAAGGCAGGGAGTACTAGCTGAGTGAGAGATGGGGAGTCATCAGGGTTGGCTTCCTGAGGGAGGTGCCCCTACAGCTGAGCCTCGGAAGGACATCTGGGTCTTAAGAGTCATAAATGAGAAGGAAAAATCTTTTAGGCCTGGGATATAGCTGGTACAATTGCTCCTCAGGAATCACCATTATAGATTATGTCTTTGTTGGAAAGTCAATGGTTTCTGAGATATGAGAGACTGAACTCCCAAGCTGTGAAATAAGGGTCTTGGACAAGCTGGTTTCCAAAGCCCCCTTCTAGCTCAGAAGCACAAAAGCTTGGCATGTCAAAGGTCTCCTTCCCTGCTCCCTCCCTGTCATGGCCCCCATCCTGTAAACCCTCTTCCCTTGACCTCAACTCCAAGTACTGTTTCTCAAGTGGCGCTGCCTGCTGCTGGGGCTTCTGCAGCCTGACTGTGGCAGGCATTTTGGCAGACTGGGCAGAGTGCCACTCTCAAGGTGAGAAAGACTGAGTTCAAACCCCCATCTTCAGGGGTTACTCAGTGAGGACCAATCACTAATGTCTCTGAGCTTCAGTCTCCTTCTCTATAAAATTAAAATGATAATAGCCCTTGCTTCACAGAGTTGTTATCAGGCATAAGAGAGATAATGTATATAGAGTGCTTTTCAATGTTGAAAGAACTAAATAAACAGTATTTAGGCTGCCTTTTCTAAAATGAGGTGTCTCTTGGCCAGTTCTTTCATCCATACCAGTTCAGGTGGCTCTCTGTAGGTTCTCTCCAGCAGCTCCATTACTCAGGGGTCATGAAATTGCCTACCTTTTACTCATGCTGAACACCCCATCAAGTTGGGTTCAAATCCAACCTCTTATGTACTACCTGGGTGACTTTGGGCATCATTTAACCTCCTTAGGGCTCAGTTTCCTTATTGGTAAAAAAAAAGCAAAGGTTGTAGAGACTGGTGCCTTCCAATACTTTCTTGTCATTCATCCTGACATCGAGGTGACAGCAATATTAACAAGATACATCCTATAGGAGACCTGTTGACTAGGAATGTAACCAAGTAGACAAGAGGAAATGGGACTGGCCATTGACTGGGCTTGCTAGTTGGGTTGTATCACTGAAAGATTCTTGGATCTACTCCTGCCCATGGCTATCATCAAGTACAAAGAAATCATGACTGGAGATTAGACTCAAAAGGGTATTTCTGTTTTTGTTTTTCTTTTGACTTCTCTAGGACAGGCAGACTTAGGTAGTAGATAGAGAACCAGTCAGGAAGACTTGAGTTCAAGTCTCACTTCTGACAATTATTGGCTGTATGACCTTGGTCACACCACTTAACTTCTCAATGTTTTATGGGGAAGATATGGAGAAGGTAGAAGTTTCCTCATAGGGACATCCCTATACCACCAATAAAATTATATCTAGGTCTAGTCTCAATCCTCTTCAGTAGATTAGAATGAACTGAAAGAACAGAATTACAGTTAGAGAGGACTTCAGGGGCCATCTGGCCCAACTCATAGCTGAAAAAAAAATTCTTCCTACAACCTATAGGACAAGTGATCACTCAGTCTTCACTCAAAGACCTCCATTACGAAGAAAACCATGATGTCATCGGGCAGTCTATTCCCACCTTTTGGATCATTCCAATTGATAGTGAGTTTTTCCTAACTTATATATTCTCTCTGCAGCTTCTATTCAGTGTTTCTCATTCTACTTTCTAAGGGCAAACAATAAATCTAACGTTTTTCCCAGGTAACAGCCCTTCAAAGGCTATCTCATAGTAGATGCTTAATAACCATTTGTTCATTGAATGATTGATTGATCCTTTTCTCTACTGTTCATTTCTATAGGATCCTTGAGTTCAATAAGTGTGCATTCTATTCAGTTCAATAAACATTGTGTTAGATTTGGGGTTACAAAGACTAACCAATCCCTATCGTCCAGAGCCTGTGTTATTAAGAGTGCATTAAGAAAGGCATAGCTACCGGGAATAAGCAGGTGGGCAGATGAAGACTCCTACTATACTCTGCCCTGTTAGACAACATCTGGAATACTGTGCTCAGTGCTCAGCACCACAGTTTAAAAAGGATATTGATCGATAGAGAGTCTAGCCCTTAGAAGCTCTTAGTATCCTTATTCCAACTTCCACTGTCACAAATGAGTCAGATCTTTGCATAAGGTCACATCTCTCCCTCAATGTTCTAGGAATACCTGGGGGGAGGGGGGGCTATCTTTCTCCAATGCTCTCAGGTTGATTCCATTCTGATGTGTCTTCCCCTTCCTTAATCACCTGTGATTAGAATATCCATTGATGTCAGTTAGGTTTTTACAAAGGAGTATTTGCTGAGAAGTCACAGCAAGAACAGCAATCCAAACATTTACCCCCAAAACCTGAAGGCATACTCTCTCTTCTGCCATCTTAGAACCTGAAGAGAGTAGGTTCAAATTCAAAGCAGTTTCTATGAAACATCTACCCAAGTTTTTCTGTGGTTGTCATCTATCTCTTGACTACATTCAATTCACATCTATGCTAGGTTGAATAGGTCTTTGGAGATTTCCTTCCTCACTGGGCTCCACAAAATCTGGCATTGACTCAGCCACCTAGACCCCTGACCGTTTACTCTCCCAACCTTGTGAAGCTTGCAAGGCTGAGACCTAGTGCAAGATTCCTATACCTAGGAGCAAGATCAAATGCAAAGAGAGAAGAGCAGAAGTCCATGTTTGCAGGTCACATGTCAGCACCTATGATAGGGAATTGAAGGTCCAAGGTTTCTTCCCACCCAGAGGCTTACAATTCACACCCCCCGCAAGAAAAATAGCCTGAATAAAAAAGAGGGTCAAATCATCTATTACTGCCTTTCGTATGCTTTTCAGTTCCAGGTCAGCAGACAATCAAAAAGCTTCTCTTCTTCATGAGGTAAGTAGACAACTGATGTATGCCCTGAATTCCATATGAGAATTACACAGAGGACACTGAGTGAGCTCATAAAAACTGGGTTCACTGATCAACCCCTCCCTTCTCGCCAGTTATATTATTCAGAGGATGGTATAGGAGAGTTGGCAATTGAAGATATTTAGCCTGGAGAAGAGAAGGCTCAGAAAAGATATGATAGCTCTTTTCAAGGACATGAAAGACTGTCATATGGAAAAAAACAGACTTATTCTGTTGGGTCATAGAGGAAAAAATTAGGAACATGAGGTAGAAGTGACAAAGAAGTTAAATTTCCCTTGCAGTAAGGAAAAACATTCTAACTATTGGAGCTGTCCAAAAGGGGGAAAGGACTGTTTCAGTATGCAGTAGTTTCAAGTAGAGATTGGATAACCACAGTTAGACATGGTATAATGTGGATTTTTTTTGGGGGGGGGTTATAGGTTGGATAAGATAGTCACTAAAGATACTTCTAATTCTGAAAATCTATGATTCTTCCTCAAAACACTGTTAAAAATGTCTCCTTGACCTTTTCCATGTCCTGAAGAATCCTCTTCTTCCCACTCCCAATCACTGGGAGATCCAAACCAAGAAAAACAAAACTAAACAGGCACAATTATGTTTTCATTAACTGATCAAATAAGCAATAAAGGGCCACTGTAAATTACAAAGCAAGAGAGAGTGGGGCATTGGAAAGACCATCAGGTCAGTAGCTAGAGGCCTTGGGTGTGGGTCTTGGATTTTGTTTCTTATTTCTGTATGACCTCAGGCAAATTAGTTGAGCCCCAGAGAAGACTCCAGAGTCTTCAGTTTTCTCATTTGAAAAAAAGGAGGGTGTTGGACTACATGTGTGACCTCTAAGGTCCCCTCCAACTCTAACAATCTATGATCCAAAATCCAAAGTCAAAGGATCATAGATCTAGAAGCTGGAATAGACCTCATAGGTCATTCAGTGCAATCTCATTTTACAAATGAGGAAACTGAGGCCCAGGGAGGTCAAGTTATTTGTTCAAGGTCACACAAGTAGTATCCGAAGTTAGAATTGAAACCAGGTTCTCTGATTCTCTTCCAATGACACCAAGCTGAGATTGGAGTCTGTGATGCTCATATAATCTGGCCCCAACCCACTTTTCCAGCATTATCTACCACCATTTCTCCCCCTTTGTTCCAAGATAAGCTAGTCTTCTCATGAAACTACCCACATGCAAACAAATAAAACATGCTCATTCTGATCTCTCTATATTTTGGGTCATACTCTACCACCTCTCTTCAACTATCCTCCTGGCTTTACATTTCATAGAATAACAGCATTTCTGTGTTGGAAGGGACCTATCAGAATCCCTGTTACAAGACACTTGACAAGCAGTCATCTAGCTTTTGCTTGAAGTACTTTAAAGGGGAAGCCCCCGTTTCTCAAGGTAACACATTCTGATGCGGTTTAGGGGTTTGGGGTCCTGGGACCCCAAAATCACAACACGCGGGTCCTACCTGAAAGAATTCAACCCAACCCTTCTTTCAGACAAAGACAAGGTATATTAGAACATCCATCATATTGGGCAGACTCTTATGGAGTCTGAACATGGGTAAGCAGTGGCTAGATTCTAAGAATCAGAGCATCTTAATGGAGACAAGAGGGACCTTATATACCGAAAGCCTATGGGAAGGATCTAGGAGTGGCCAAGTAGTCTATGAGGTAATAGAATTCCAGGGACCTAGACCACACCATCAAGGGAGAATGGAGCCTAGCTAGGATTAAGGGTAGGAAATGGCCAGGGGCCATAGGGAGGTAAGACAATGGAGGGGAGATTGGGTGTAGCCACAATGAAAGGCCAGTTGATGAGATTATAGTCTCAGGGGAACACCAGATTTGGCCATGTGGGAAAGTCCAGGGTTTTTCCTTTCTGGGGCCCAGATCCCAACCCCATCAATTCCAGTTTTTTCTTCCTATGAGGTTTAATATATTTAAATCCTACCCATCCTTTGAGACCCAGCTCAAGTCCCTTGTCCCCTAGTTAGGATTCCCAATTGTCAACAGTCTCCTTCTGAATGATATTGTGCTTCCAATGGCTGTATATATTCTGTCACCATTTTGGGTTGACTATGCATGATCCTGAACAAGTCCTTATCTTCTCTAAATCTCAGTTTTCTCACCAGTAGAATGGAGGAAGAAGGTAGAATAATATTTAGCATAGTACAATGTAGTCAGAGGACCTGGGTTCAGGTCCCACTTTTCATGCTTACTACCTATGTGACCTTTGGTAAGTCACTTAATTTCCCTATTTCTTGCAGATATTCCAATATCTGTAAAATGAGGGGATTGGAATAGATAAAAGCCCTTTGAGATTCCTTGCAACTCTAGATCCATGATTCAAAATCAAATGAGCTAATAACAATGGCATGTATTATTACATAACAAACCTTGAACTCTTCTTCATGTAGTATTTTATGGTTTAATCTTCCCTTCACATTGGCCCTGAGTTATTAACATGAGCCAACTACCATATGAGAGAGTCCATAATCAAACCATGTGCCCAAATAAATGAGAGGAAAAGAAAGGTCCAATCTCCCTAAGATGGAAACTATAACAAGAATGAATGTGCATTGGCTGGCGTTTTAAGATGGTAATTATTTATGAAGTTGTTCAGGATCCCAGCAGAAACTTGGAGGCCAGGGGACTTAGGAAATTGTGGTTAAAAATGTGAGATTTGGGAATGGTTACCTTTCAAAAACAAAAGCTTGTTTTAGCTACAGGTATTTTAAGAGTCTCTTTGCCTCAAGGTAGGAGTCAAGTGATTCCAGTCTAATCAACAATTCAATTGGCCCTAATTACATTATGTATGCAAATTTCCATCTGCAAAAATCACTTGGTTTGGACATATCACAGGGATTGGGAAACTCAAGATGAAGGCAGAGACAGCAGAGAGAACTAAAAGAAAAAAGGGAAGTTTCAGATCCCAGAAAGTCAAGCCTCTAGAGTAAGTCAAAAGGCCTTCATTAAACCTTTACCAAGTGCCAAACACTGTATTAGAAAAGCCCCAGTGTCTTTGGTCTCAGGGTACCAAACCTAACAACACACATAGGATCATTCAGATGAAGGATTAGATTTGGCTCTGACAGGATGATTAAAGAAATCAGAACAACAGAGCCAAACGGACTTTAAAAAGCAAGGGATCCAATACCCTAGTTTTACTACTAAGGAAATTGGAATCTTCATGTGTACAGTGACTTGCCCAAGGTCACACAGCCAATTGGGAATAGAGCCAGTCCTCCTGATTCAAAATGCAATGTCATTTCTACCACATTTGACAATTATCCAGCAAATATTTATTAGTGACTATATGTGTCAGGCATTTTCCTGGAGAGAAGGAAGGCAAAAACAAAATAGTCCCTGCCCTCAAGAAGTTCACAATCCATTGGGAGAATACAACGCTTATACTAATAAGTAAATACAAAATATATACAAGTAGTTGGGGGGAGGGTGGGAAGAACTAATTACTAGAAGCGTCAGGAAGAGCCTCACCTATGGAAGTGGTACTTGACCTGGACTTTGATAGGAACTGGGCATCCTAAGAGGTAAAGGTGAAGAGGGAATCCATTTCATGCATAGGGTAATGCCAGTTCGAAACACAGTTGGCAGAAGGTGGAGTGTATACAGTAATCAGGCCAGTTTCATTGGAATAGAGAGGGTGTAAAGGGGAATAACATGAAATAGACTGGAAAGGTCAGTAGGAACAAGATTGGGAAGAGATTTCAGTGCTAGACTAAGGATTTTGTATTTTATTCTAGAAGTCATAGAGTGCCGCTGAGTATTTCTGGGTAGACACATGGCGTCGTATTGTCTTCATCATACTATCATCAGGATGGGACTGAAAAACAACAGTTTATAAAAGAAAAGATTCCAGGGTCCACAATAATGCTGCAAGCTACAATGTTTGAGCAGAATGTGTCAGGAAGCATGGATGAGGGAGTGTCACATAGCTAGGCTTGGAGTCAGTGATGAGTTCTAATTCCAGAAATCTGACAGGTCACTTTCCTTCTCTTAGCCTCAGTTTCTCCATCCATAAAATGGAGAACTACCTACCATACAGAGTCATTATAGATGGAATGCTTATAAACCTTAAAGAGCTAAATAAAAGTGAATTGTTATCATTTATTGAGTGTCTATTTGGTGCTCATTACTCTCTTAAAGGAGAAAGTTCAACAGGAGAAAGTAAATGTATAAACACCCTCAAAAAGTCCTTCTTGGAATTCTAGGATTCTATAGATTTGGAGCTGAAAGGACCTTCAGAGGCCATCTAGTACAATCCATTCATTTTACAGATGTGGAAAAGAAGAGTTTAAATAACTTGCCTGAATTCATCCTGCTGGAAAGTGTCACTCTTGAATCAAGCTATCTTCTCTCAGGAATATTTGGAGGTGAGATTTGAGCACAGGTCCTGTGACTCCAGGGTCTGTGCCCTTTGGGCGGAAGGAATTGAGCGTGCTTGGCCTAGAGAAAAGAAGACATAGAAGCCACACAGTTACTGTCCTCAGGTTTTTGAAGGACTATCAGGTCAAGGAGGAAAAGGAAGAGAATAAGCATTTATGTAACACCTACTATGTACAAGGCACTGTTTTAAGTGCTTTTGCAAATATTGTTATCATTTGAAGAGAGATTATAGTTATTCTGTTTGACCCCAGGGGATAGAACTGCTAACAATGGCTGGAAGGCAACTGAGGCTTGATGTCAAGAAGAAAGCTTCTTAACAATTTGGGTTGCTCAATGGTGGAATGGGGTTGCCTCTGGAAGTGATGGATTCCCCCTTGGAAGGCAAGGGGACCCCCTTGGATGTCTTCAAACAGAAGCTGGAGGACCACTTGCCGGGTATGTTATCATAGGTTTTCTTTTCATGTACGCGTTAGATAAGACACCCTCTGAAGTCCTTTCCAACTCCCAAATTCTGTGATTATGTAATTCTGGGATTCCACTGCACCACTCTGAATCAAAACTATGTAACCCAAAAGAACAGAATGATCTCAGTATAGCCTATGACCCCCTCCTCCCCTTGGCTCCTCCAACTCCAATTACTGAACTAACTGCCCCAAGCTGGGACCTTTGGTAAAAGTGGCAAACCCTGCTGATAAACTGGATGATGAAGCTGAATTTCTCTTTTCTATCTTTACATTTCAAGGGGGGGCCTTGGGCTCTGACTATCTCCTTTTGTTGGAAAACCAGGCTTCTCAAAAGGACCTGTTGCCCTCAAAAGTATGACAGGTAAAAAAGAGTGATTTAATATGAGCTGAAAAATCATGCTTCTTATCTCTTGGCTTGTATGTTGCCTCTTCAAGGCACAGAAGATACTGTCATGTGTCCTGATTTATCAGTCTGGCGGCCCCTTGAGAACCTGATGGGGCTGGGCTACCTCGCAGTAATTTAAGTCAACCATCCACTGGGGGAGAAGGGAGAGAAGGAAGGAGGGTGGCCCCAAGCAGGTGGGGTCAATTATTTTGAGACATAAGCAGCAGAAAAAGGAAGCAGAGCTGGGCCTAATGGTGCATACTTTTAGTCCTTGTTATTTGGAACTATGCCCAAAGGACTACAAAACTGTGCATACCCTTGATCCAGCAATGCCACTACTAAGTCTGTATCCTAAAGAGATAAAAAGAAAAAAGGGGGAGGGGAGGACCTATTTGTACAAAAACATTTATGGCAGCTCTTTTTGTGGTGGCAAAGAATTGGAAATTGAAGGGATGCTCATCAGTCGGAGAGTAGCTGAATAAGTTGTGATTGTGATGATTGTGATGGAATGCTTATAGTTCTATAAGAAATTGTTGTTGTCTAGGAGTCTTGGGAACCCCTAAATGCAAGGGTAAAGGGTATGGATCTGCCTCAAAAGAATTCAACCACTCAAGCCTTCTTTCAGTTAGAGACAAGGTTTATTGTGTCACCAATAGAGGCAGGTGGGATTTTATGAGTTTGTGCATTTGGTAGGGACAAGACTGACTTTTTTTTATAGGGAAAAAGACTGTGGGAAGATTTGAATGGAATCAAGGAGTGGCAAATAGCCTAGTGTGATCTGAAGGTAACAGACAATGAAGGGCTGGGCTGGGTCAGAGATAACAGAGTATTGAAGGTTGGGCTGGGTCAGAGCCATGATGAAAGGATAGTTGAAAGGATTATTGAGTATCTAGGTGGGGATATGTGGGAAGGTTTAGGAGGTGTTTTCGGGGTCCAGATCCCACACTCTGTCAAAATGACAAGCAGAATGGTTTCAGAAAAACTTGGAAAGACTTACATGAAGTGATACAAAGTGAAGTGAGTAGAACCCGGAGAACATTGTATATAGTAACAGCAACATTGTAGGATGATCATCTGTGAAGGACCTAACTATTCTCAGCAATACCAAAGACAACTCCAAAAGACTCATGATGAAAAATGTTGTCCACATCCAGAGAAAGAACTGGTGGAATCTAAGTGCAGATTGAAGCATACTGTTTTAACTTTCTTTATTTTTTTTTCATTTTTTTTGGTCTATGTCTACTTTTACAACATGACTAATATGAAAATATATTTTGCATAATTGCACATGTATAACTTATATCAATTTGCTAACTGTCTGAGGAAGAGGGGAGGGAGGGAGGAACAGAATTTGGAACTCAAAATTTTTAAAAATGAATGTTCAAAATTGTTTTTACATATAATTGGTACAAAATAAAATTTTATTTTTTAAAAAAACTTGCTTCTGGGGAAGCTAAGGTGGGTGAATTATTTGGGCTTGGAAGTTCTGAGCTACAGCTGGGCTAAAGATGATTTAGTATGTACAATATGTCTGTATTCAATATGCTGAGCACCAAGGAGCAGAGGGCCACCAGGCTGCCTAAGGAGGGACAAATCAGTCCAGGTTGGAAAAAATGAAGCAGGTCAAAGCCTCCATGCCAATCAGTACTGGCATCAGGACCATGAGTGGCCACTCTACTTATAGCCTGGGGAAGAAAAAGAAAAGAAAAAAAATGAAGTAGGTGCCAGTAGACTGTATGCTAACCACATGTACACCCAAATGTGCTCTGTATGTGTAAGCATGGTTTGTGTGTGTAGTATGCATGAAGCATATGGGTATACATATGGGGCCGATGATAGTGATGTTTTGCCCACATCACTTCTCTTCCCACCAATACCACTTCCCTAAGACAACTGTGCCCTTTGAAATGACCAAGGAAAAGGATCTGAAGTGAAATCAGATGTTTTTTGCTTCTAGAGCCATGTGGCATTTCATTATACATGTTGTGATCACCGGCAGGCTTGTCCCACAGAGCCAGCACAAGAGGAGATTGTCAATATGATAGAATCTGAGTGGGTACTAGATAGAGCTCTCAGCCCCAAATACTCTCCCATTGCCTGTCATTCCACTAACAGAGCTTCACTGATTTGGGTCTTGAAGAGAACCATTTTGAAATGCAAAGTACAGCTAAAGTGGGGCCCAGAAGTAATTGATGTGGTAGTTGATAACTAACTACTTAGTGGGAATTAATTGATATACTTCTAAGAGCAAGAACAGAATGGCAAGACACAGGCAAACTGCAAGAAGGTGAAACACTTAGAGGAAGAGAATGGTGGAAAATACTCTATCTGTCAGGTATAAGGTAAGCTCCTTGAGGTCAGGGACAGCCACATACCTCGTTTCTGTCTTTATATTCCTAGTATGTACCACAGTGCTACAACATATAGCAGGAGCTTAATAAATGTGTAATGGTTGTCTGATTGAAGGAAGAAAGGATCATTGATCAAGTAAATTGGAAGTCATGGAAGATAAACTTAGCTGACTTCCCAATTTTGCCTGGAGCTGTCCCTGACCTCAGGCACAGTCAGAACTAATGATTTTTGTGCCTGAGGCAACTGACCTAAAATATAAAACCTTCTATTTGTTGAAGTGGGGAGGGGGAGCATAGCAGAGACCTGAGGACACTATGAGGTTGTACCTAGGGGTGGGGGGTGGAACTCAGTGTTAATTCAGGTAATGGAAGGTCACCTAGGGTGCAGAGAGCTGACAGGGCAAAGTTTTGGTTGATGGTCCTCATTTTCAACTTTGCTTAAATATATATGCCTTTTGGCTTGTGCTTACAAAGCTAAGCTTTGTGGCTGAACCCCAAGGTGAGCATATTTGGCTCAACTCCTCATAGTCAGTCAGTCAGTCAGTCAACAAACATTTATTAAGCACTTACTATATTCCAAGTGCTGAGAATACAAATACAAGTAAAAGAAAAACAGTGCCTGACTTCAAGGAGTTTACATTCTAGTAGGGGAAGACAACACAGGGAAAAAGTTGAAAAGGGTAGGGGAGGATGAAGATGCAAAAGACTTGGGAGGAGGAAAGGTGCAAGGCAAAGAATTATTCATGATGGAGAAGGTTGGTGTGTAGCCTGATGAGAAATGAAGAAAGCTGGCCACGATGCCTTCCTTAAATGGATACTCTGGGAGGAGCCATTTAACCTGAGAAATGGGCAAAGGATCCTTGGGAGGTGGGAATTCCAGGAACTGAAGTGATCTTCTAGGATGAGGAGGTTTCTCAGGTGTAATGGAGAAGTCTGGAGTTCAGGCCTGGTGGGAAATGGAGAGATGACTGGCCTGGGTACCAACTGCTGCTGTTGCAGTTGATGGTGATAGTGATAGTGATGGTGATGGCGATGGCGATGGCGATGGCGATGGCGATGGGGATGGGGATGGGGATGGCGATGGTGATGGTGATGGGGATGGTGATGGTGATGGTGATGGTGATGTGGTAATGATGGTGACGGTGACAGTGACGGTGACGGTGATGGGGATGGGGATGATGATGGTGGTGGTGATGTGGTGATGATGGTGATGGCGATGGTGATGGTGATAGCATTGTCATAGAAGATATACTCAAAACTTGGGAAAATTCTTGAAGGACTCTCAGGTATAGAGTTTTTAGTCCAATGTTCCTCTAATCTGTGGGAACCGAAGGATACATGAGGCCCCTATAAAGCCACACTTACAATTTGCCCAATCTACATCCATTTTATGGCCAGGACAGGATTCCCAGTTGAAAAGGTAAGTGAGGAAAATGTGGAGTGAACTAGAAACTAGAAACTTCCCAGATTGCACACCACCATTCCATATAATCTAATCGTCCAGGAGATACATCTAAGGAAGTATGGTTTTGGTGACCTAGGGTGGACCTGCTAGATTCAACCTCTCTCCCCACACCTACCACTATCCCCACCTACCTATATTTGTCTAAGAGGTAGGATGGAGGCCTTTCGGGGAGCCAGAGTTTCTAATGAGAATTCAATCACTTACTTGCTTCCCTGGGATCTAAGAATGCTATCATCCCCCCCCACCCCAAGCAGCTCAGGATTCTGCTTCCTGTTCTTGATGTCTATCTAGTCCTGGTAAATTAAAGTGAGTTGATGTGTATGCCATACCTCTACCTGATAACATGTCCCCCATTCCTTTCTCTCTCTCTCTTTCTCTCTCTGAGTTTTTGTGCCTATTTCTCTACCCATCTCTCTGTCTCTCTCTTTCTGTCTGTCCATCTCTATCTCTGTCTCTGTCTCTCTTTCTGTCTCTGTCTCTCTTTCTGTCTCTGTCTCTCTCTCTCCCTTTCTCTCCTATTCATTCTTTAAAGTCCACTTCAAGTCCTATCATTCTGGTGAAATCTTCACTGACTTTGCTGATCTGCCCTGATGTCTCTTTCCATTGAACTCCTCACTATATAATATATATTGCTTATTATAGAGCCCATCCCCATTTGGAATGCTTTTTTCCTCCTGCAATTTACAAAATCACAAAGAAGGTGAATTCCCTGCAGTATAATTATTAATATTATTATTATTAAAAGATAGAACTAATATGGTACTTTAAATATTGAAGAGTACTTCTACAGGCATTATCTCATTTGATCCTCACAACTACCCTATGTAGTTGACGATATCCCCACTTTACAGATGTGGAAAGTGAGACTAAGAAAGGCTAAGTGACTTATCCAAGGCCACAAGGTTAGTGTCTGAGGAAGAATTTGAACTCATCTCTTCCCAATTCCACGTCTAGCACTCTATGCAGTGTCCCACCTAGCTGCCTAAAATATTTTTATATATTAACATTTAAACATATAACAAATTTATATGCAAATATATGTCTATAAAATATATTTTATAAATATGTTATATATGTATAACTCGCTATAGAGTTTATAATTTATCAGCCATTGTTTTTTTCATCTGATTATCTCACTACAATACTGAAAAGATTTCTGTGTCATTACCCATATTTTGATGGGGAATATCACAGACTCATAGATTTAGAGCTAAAAGGCACCTTAGAGACCATGCAGTCCAAATCTCTCATTTTACAGATAAGTAAACTGAGGCAGAGTTTAAGTGACTCACTCATGGTCACACAGCTTGTAAGTGTCAGTGGCAGGATTTGAATGAAGGTCTTCCTGACTTCAAGTTCCATGCTCTATCCACTGTGCCATGCCAGGATCTCATACGCACAAGAAATTCTCTGAGGAAGAAGCTCTCCTCGCTAATGTCAACCTACCTAGGACACTGTTAAGTTAAGTTAAGTGACTTACTCGAAGTCACAATAAGGATCAGCCAGAAGCAGAACTCAAACCCTGGTTTTCCTGACCCCAAAGCAGGCAGGCACTCTCTCCATAATGGCGGCAGGCTGTCTCTCAATCCACATGTTTAATTTTAGGAAATTACTCAAGGATGTTCAGTGACTTACCTAAGGTCACACACTCGGGAGCAGAAGAGAAATCTCCTAACTTGGAAGCTACTGTTCATCGCACCACAGCACAGCTGCCCCTCCAAATACCATCATTCACAGGTCCATATACAGGAATTTTGCTATCAGACTGGCCCTCTGCACCCATCCATGGCTCCTAAGAGTAATTCACGCTGAAACAGCACTTCAAGGTTTATAAAACATTTATCCCAATGAGGTCAGTCCAGCCAACAAAGAGGGACAAATAGCCCTGTGAAGTTAGTAGGGCAAATCATATTTTCCCCATTTTACAGATGAGGAAACTGAGACTTGACTGAGTTGAAGTGACTTACACAGGGGTCATATAGCTAGTAAGTAACATTCCCCGTTATTCACGTTCTCTCCCTCCTCAAATCACCTTGCAATTGTTTATTTTTTAGTGTATTCTCTCCCCTCCCCAACAGAGTATAAGTTCCCTGTCTTTCTCTCTCTAACATCGGATACGGTGCTATGCCTGGGGAAGACTTTATGTTTGCTGAATTGAAGGAACAATAATCTGATGGAATCAGAGGCTGCCCTGAGCCCTGCCCTCATCCTAGTCTGTTCCTAGACATAGGAATAGAATCCAGATCACCTGAGTCCGGGATCCACACATTACTGCAGCACCTTCAACACCACTTTTGGATAGACATCCTAACCTTGATGTGACTGCATACTGAATTCCTCTCTGGGCTGTATGACAGGATCCCTGCAGAGAATTTCCAATG
Organism: Vombatus ursinus; assembly: GCF_900497805.2. Lineage (NCBI taxonomy): Eukaryota > Metazoa > Chordata > Mammalia > Diprotodontia > Vombatidae > Vombatus > Vombatus ursinus. The sequence continues at coordinate 10,164,943 of NW_020940527.1, forward strand.
CAACAATATTTTGCATCTGTAGAAAGCCTCTCTTCTAAGCTCAACATCTTCCCCCACAGGAGCTGATATTTTGGCAATGAAATATACTGTTGGAACTATGCAAAGATGAGGGTAGCCAGGGCTATCCCCACCCCTGCACATGCACAGTTGCACACACGCATACATACACAGGCATACGTGCATAAACATGTGTGCACACAGGATCTAGAAGAGGTTGGAAATAAATAGATATAGAAGGCATGCAGGGCAGCAGTCCAGGATCAAATGGTTCCAATGCTTGCCTCAAAGAAGGACAGGAGAGAACATATCAAGGATAGTGCCAGGGTTTCCCCGGCCTTGGGGATTGTCTAGACTGGATATACTGGTGCGGCCACACCACAGCTTCCCCAGACCCTCAGGGTCCACATCATGGATGACAGACTAGGATGAGATCCAGGCTCAAGGCAGCTTCTGAATCCATCAGATTCTTTTTCCTCCAGTTCAGCAAATATTATGTCTTCTCCATGCAAGGCACTATGCTAGGTGTTAGAGATAGGAAGTCAAAAACTAGGGCAGTCTCTGCCCTCAAGGAGCTTATGTTCTATTGGGGCAGGGAGAGGATATATTCTAAAATAAACAATTACAAGGCTTGAGGAGAGAGAAAACATGAACAACTGGGGAGATCAGAGAAGGCTTCAAAGAGGAGCTAGGACCTGAGCTAAGCTCTGAAGGAAGACAAAGCTTCAGAGAAGCAATGTTTAGGAAGGACTGCATTTCCAGCATGGGGAACTGGTTGAACAAACACACAAGGGAATGTTGAGCCCAGGGAATAGATAATAGTAAGCACAGCTTAGCTGGGCAGCTAGGTAGTGCAGTGGATAGAGCACTAGGCTTAGAATCAGGAAGATTCATCTTCCTGAGATCTAATCCAGCCTCAGACACTTATTAGCTGTGTGACCCTAGGCAGGTCACTTCACCCTGTTTGCTTCAGTTTCCTCATCTGTAAAATGAGCTGAAGAAGGAAATGGCAAATCACTCCAATATCTTTCCCAAGAAAAAAATGGGACATGACTGAAACGACTAAACAACAAGAAGAGTGTGTGAAGAATTGGATGGGAAAATGAGACTGGAAAAGTAAGCAGAAGCCAGATTATGGAAGACTTCAAATTCCAGGATGAAGATTCCATATTTTTTCCCTGCTGGCATTAAGGAGCCACTAATTTTTTTTTAGGTCAAGTGACTCATATAGTCCTATCTGTGCCTTAGAAAGATTATTTTGGCAGCTCTGTGCAGGATTGACTGGAGATGAGAGAAAACAGAAGGAGTAAAGCCAGTTAGGAGGCTGTCTCAATTATTGAGTTGAGAGGTAATAGGAATCTGAACTAAGGTAGTAAACATGGGGGACAGAAAATAGGAAAGATGGGGCAGGTACTGTGCAGGTAAAATGAACAAAATTTGTCAACTAATTGGGTTTAAGGATACATGAAGAAGAATACCAATTTTATGAACTTGGGTAATTGGGAAAATGGTGGTATCTTTAATAAAGGAACATTTGGAGAAGGGAACGATTAGCAATTAACAGAGAATCAATAACCATTAATTAAGTGCCTATTATATATAAGTCTCTATATCAGGTGCTGTGGATCCAAAAATATAAATGAAATAGCTCCTTTTGCTTTCCTGGAGGAGACAACACATATAAATGAAGATGATGAGTTTCATATTTGGCAGGTTTATTTTGAGATACTCCATTAAAGATCAACTCCGATGCCTCACACTGAGGTGGAAATGACTCTGGCTTCTTTTTAAGGCCAAGCCAGGGAAGCACAAGGTTTGTCATATCCTAGTAACCTAGAGTTACTTTGAGTATGAGGTCAGCGAGTCACCATAGATCTGTTTTCTGAAGACTGAGATGCTTATCCATCGAGTTGTCTAAACAAGGAATTCTTCAGCCACAGCATTTCTTGAAGACTATGTATTAATATGTAGAGAAGATATGAAGCTGATGGAAAAATGTGGTGTAATTACATATCCTTACTAATGAAGAATTTAGGTTAGTTTGAGATGCCAGAAAGGCATTCAGGTGTTGGTAGTGGGAGACTGAAGTCTGAATAATTATGCAACATATTGATCTGAGAATCATCTTAAAAGATTTGACCACTGAATCCATGGGAGCTGATGAGACAATCAAGCAAGAGATGGTAGACAAAGAAGAGAGTTTCAATGTTTTTGTAGTAATGTTATTTTCAGCTGGCTGCCTAGAAACTCATTTGGAATCAAGAGACCTGGATTTAAACCCTCCCTCTGATACTTTCTAGCTGTGTGAACATGGAGAAATTGGTTAACATCCCTGACCCTTGGTTTTGTCATTGAAAATTGAGGATCAGAGTCTGACAGGATCTCGGTGGCCATCTCCAGTGGCCTCTCCAACTCATACATGAGAATACCTATTATATTCAACATACTTAACGAGTGATTTCAACCTCTCCTTAAAGACCTCTAGGGAATTGGAGCCTACCAGCTCTCAAGAAAGCTCATTCCTCTGGAACAGCTCAAATTATGAGGAAGCTTTTACTGACATCAAACCTCCGCTGGTCTCTTAGCAGCTTTCTCTCATTGCTTCTGGCTCTGCCCTCTGGGGCCACACACAACACGTGAAATCCCTCTATCACGTGACAGCCCTCCAAATACAAGATAACAATACCTTACCTTGCAGAGTTATTGTGAAGCTCAAATGAGAAAATATAAGTGAATCACTTTGAAAACTTTAAATTGCTCTATAAATGTCAGTTATTTTTATTATTGAATCAGAGGAGAAGAGGGAAAGGAAGAAGAGATGTAAAGAATTCTTCATTATTCCTTCGTCCTACATCAGGACAACCAGTGATGATGGACAGCTCAACAAGACACTATTATTGGTAGAAAGACATGAAATAGTCCTTCCTCTGCAGTAAGTTCGCCATCTTTATGCGCCACATAATCATTTCTATGGCATACTGATTACAAACTTCCCCCATATAGCTCTACTCGTAAACTACAACCTGCTTCCGAGACAAATCAGAGAAATTGATTCATATCTGTCCCAATCACCAGACCATTAAAATATATCACACAAAGTCACCATCGCCATGTCCCCGATAATCCTACCAACTTTTTCCTTCTATCTACCATTCTCTTGTTGCAACTTTTGTTCCCTATTGGTACATATCAAGTACTGCCTCCTTTCCCTGCTACTGCCCTCTAGCTTAGAAGAGAGAGAGAGCATCTCAGCAAGACACTCCCAGGGTATCCTGGGGTCATATCTCCTAGCAGGGCAAATTCCTGGGCTCACTTCTAAAAACTACCTATGGACAGAGATCAGCTCTCTTGCCTGAGAACTGTGCTCTCTAAGATAATGCACAAACAGACCTAATTTGCTGCAATTGACTCTCACAAAGAAAACCATACAAACTCACACAAAAGGTAACAATGACTTCACTTTCTACTTTCCGAGAAAATCAAAACCTTCCATCATGACTACACTCCAATTGCTCCGCATTTTGTCCCTGCTATCTCATAAGTGATCAATCAAAGAATATGTACTAAGGGCCTACTATGTGTGAGGCACTGTGCTAGGCCCTGAGGGGAGGGGGAGAGGAAGGGGAGAAAAAGACAAAAATGAAACCATTCCTGTCCTCAAGGGCTTTACATAGGGTTTGGAATAGGGTAAGATTTCTTCTGGGGCACCAAGTAGGACAAGGGTGCTATTGGGCCTACATGTAGACCTGATTGTAATCCAACAGTTTCATTCTGAATATGAATCACTGGTTGGGAGTTATGAAGGCTGGAGCTTTGTGTGCTTTGTATATATATGTGCCTGCTTTCACTTGAGCTACAGAACACGATGATTTGTCAGACTGGAACCTGAAACGAGATTCAAAAGTAAAGTAACAATATTAAAAAGAAAAAGAAGAGGAGAGAATGATCTAGAAACTAGATAGGAGGCTCGAGAGAGAGGGAGGAAATGAAGAAGATACAAACTGCCAAGGGGAGAGTGGGTAAGGAAGTGATACAGAAAAGAGAGATGAGAAGAATGAGTAAGAGAGCCAGAGGAGAGGAAATGGGATTATCATCAAAAGAAAAATTAAAAAAAATACAGTGCAGGAGGACAGAGGTGAGGGGGAGTACACTCAATCATTGCCCAGGGCAGTCACTTAGCAGAGGATGCTAAACAAGACCTTGTGGGAAGGTGTTCTCCCCCCACCTTCCCTTCTCCCTTCCATGATAATAACAATTCACATTTGTATGAGCTTTGAGTGTTACAAAGCCTTTTTCTCATAACCATCCTTTGAATAAATTAGCTCTAATATTAGCACTATTTTATAGATAAGGAAACTAAGGCTTTTGAAAGGTGAAGTGGCTGGAATGGACAGAGCACTAGACTGAGAGTCAGAAAGACCTGGATCTTACCTGATACACTACCTGTGTGACCTTGGGCAAGTCTCTAGGTTTTCATTTCTTTTTTTTGTAAAACAAGGGGAATGAGAGAAGGACAGAAACAGAAAGAGACAGAGAGAGAGAGAGAGAAGGGAGGGAGGGAGGAAGAAAGAAAAAAGGAAGGAACAAAAAGAGAAAGAAAGAAAGAAAAAAGGAAGGAAAGAAAGAAGAGAAAGCAAGGAAGGAAGGAAGAAAAAGAAAGAGAGAGAGAGGAAAAAAGAAAGAGGGAAAGAGAAAGAAGGAAGGAGGAGAAAGAAAGAAAAAAAAGAAAGAAAGAAGATGTATTAAATGATAACCACATGCAAAACATGGTGCTAAGTTCTGGAACAGAAAGTGAATGAGCTTCTTCAAAACAGGGAGTGTCTTGCTTTTCTAATGGGACACACAACATACAAGGTCGGTTGAGTGGAAAGACTCCATGGTCCTTAGGCTAATGCAGTAAAGCCAGTGCTAATCCATCTTCTTTAATATTGTGTCCCCTGACAAAACCACATCCATGTCTGATGTTGAACTCTTTCCAGGACCAAGGACTCTGAGCACAAGAGCTTTCCTTTCCAGGTCTTCAGGAGGTGTGACTACTGCACCTGCAGGAGCAGTCACCAGGTTACTTCTTCTCCGGGACACTTCCCTGAATGATGTCCATGGGGCCCAAAGGGGGAAGGAAGGCCAGAGTCCTGAGGGAAGAGGGCACTGCTATCCCTCAGGGTCTTGGCTTTGAGGGGAGGTGGCAGTGGTCTGACTTGCCTGATTCAGACCACTCCCTGTCTCTCCCCCAAGGCACCTCCCTGCTTCAGCTATGAGAGCTTGCATGTCCTGGGGGTGACAGTTGGGTGGTAATTGGTCTGATCCCTTCTGTATGGTGTTTACTCCCTTGGATGATGGTTGTGGGGGTTGAGCTAGAAACAAGGCCAGTGGTCCAGAGGTCATCGCTATCCCTGGAGCTCTGTAGTCTCTAAAGTCTCTTCCAGTTAGGTGGTGAGGTGGATAGAGCATTGGGCCTGGAGTCAGGAAGACCTGAATTCAAATCCAGTCTCACTAGCTGTGTAACCTAGCTTACCTCTTATTCCCTCTGTTTGCCTCAGTTTCCTTGTCTATAAAATAAGGATAATAATAACACCTACCTCCCAGGGTTGTCATGAGGATCGAATTAGTTAATAATAGTAAAGCACTTAGCACAGTGCCTGGCACATAGTAAACACTACATAAACGTTAGCTATCATTATTATTATTAAGTCTATGATCATATGATGCTGAAAGAAGCTTCTCTAGGGTGGCTAGTAAGTATGAGAGTCAGGATTCAAACTCCACTCCTGTAAAAGCTCTGCTCCCCTACCATCTGTTTTCTGATTCAATAAGGTACAGCTTAAGTCTCATCTTTAGGAAGCTGTCCATGAATACCCCTACCCCACAGAGATCTTTCCCTCCGATGAAGGCTCACAGAATTTATTATCTGTACCAACCTTGACAGAATCATAGGATTTCAGAGTTGGAATGGGGACCTCAGGCCATCTAGTCTAACATCTACAACATAACCAACAAAAAGTCATCCTTGTAACCTTTGCCTGAAGACTTCTTTTGAGGGGAAAATCCACTGCCTAGGGAAGAATTTCAAAATAAAACCTAAATAGTTTTTGTGCCATCTTATCGTTTGAATAAATACGGCAGTGTTTATTTATCCCCTATCTAGACCCTGATAACCCCGTCTCATTATACAAGTATAGTATATAACATGATATAAATGTTTGTGTGTATATATATATATCCATACATACATGTTTGTATATATATATATACTCATACATACATTGTGTGTATATATACCCATACATATGTACACACACATACATATATGTGAATATGTATACATGTATGTGTATATATTTACATATATCCATATGAGCACACACACAGGGACATGAATATATATATAAAACATTGAGAGAGTTTCCTTTAGTGACGATTATGGTGTAAATAAACTCCAGGCAACTCTAAGACTATTAAGTTACAGATGAGATGCCACTTGCATCAGTGTAGAGAGTTTCCACACTGGGAGTTTCATGAAACTGCAAATATCTCCCCCCCCCCAAAAAAGAGGTGACAATATGTGTGTAACTCTAGTGCTTAGCATAGTGCTTGGCAGAGTAAGTAATTAATAAGTGTTTATTGATTGATATATGTACATATATGTGTATAGACACATAGGTGTGTCTATACAGACACATGTGTGTGAATGTGTGTATATATAAACATGTGTCTATATACATACATACACACACATGAGCTTTTCTATAGATAGGTCTGTCCTCTGCATTCAGGTTTCCTAATGAGGTACTCTTACATATGGGTGTGAATATATGTGTGTATACATATATACGTGTCTGTGTACATACATATACACACACATATACAAACACATATACACACAAGCTTGTCTATAGACATGTCTATCTTTTATATCCAGGTCTCCTAATGAGGTGCTCCTATACACATGTGTGAATACATATGTGTATATATATGTATATGTATGTGTATATACATACAGGCAGACACACACACACAAATACAAACATACATGCACACACAAGCCTGTCTATAGATAGATCTGTCCTCTGTATCCAGGTCTCCTAATGAGGTACTCTTAGAAATAGTGGGAAGTCTCACTTGCCCCATGCAGCAGATACAGAAAACAGGGTGCCTCAGAGCCCTCAGCCCCTGCCCAGCACGAGGACAGGAAGCAGCATTATGTGGCATTCCAAGCAGGGGCGAGAATGCAGCCGCTTTACCAAATTGGTTTTCCGACAGGAAATTATAATTGCGCTAAGTGTTCTAGAATTCGGAGACGGAGATTAATTACAGCCTAGAGTCCTACCGAGCTTTGAACTTTAAACACAGCATGACGTGCAGGCTCGTTAATAAGGACGAGCATCGTCTAGGACTGTTCAGATGAACAAATAAAAACAATTTGAATTTTGATATTTGGCCTGGCCCCGGCAGAGAGCTCTGCGCGCTGAGTTCTCCTGCTCGCTCTGTTTCTGCCTCTGTTTGTGCAGACCAGCGGCTTGAAAATGCCCTGAGACCTGCAGTAGGGGAACCTGTTTACCTCTAGAGCAAATAGGGCTTGGGAGAAGACCGTCACTTGGAGTGTGACACGTGAGCTAACATCTTGGAGGCAGAGAACTGGCAGACTGGATAAGGGTTCCGCTAAGAGCGGTAGCTTATGGCAAGGAGCACACGGGCTGGGAGCTGGAAGTGGGTTCTTGTCTTAACTCTGTCACTCATTAGCTGGGAAATCTTGGACAGGTCAACTGAGCAGCGTGGTGCGTTGGAGAGCATACGGGGCTGGAATCAAGAAGACCTAGGTTGTAATTCTACCTCGGCTACTTAGAGCTGAGTGATCCTGGACAAGTCCTTCAGCTCTCTGGGCGTCGGCTTCTTCATCTATCAAATACCGGGGCTGGACTTGATGCCCCCCCCCCCCCCCCCCCCCCCCCCCCCCCCCCAATAATATGGTGATAGGTGCAGAATTGGAAGCCAGGTCAGAGGCTGTCTGTCTAATCCAAATCCCTCATTTTACAGACGAGGGAGCTGAGACCCAGGAAGGTGGAATGATTTGCCCTGCAGGAATGGGGGGACAGTACACATAGGCAGTGAGATTTGAGAGTAGAACCAGGAGAACGTTGTGTACAGTAAGGGCAATATTGTAACATGATCAGCTGTGAATAACTTTGCTATTCTCAGCAATACAATGATCAAAGACAACTCTGAAGGACTCCTAATGAAAAATGCTATCCATCCCCAGAGGAAGAACTGATAGTCTGAATACAGATCGAAGCACATTTTTTTTACTTTCTTTTTCTTGGGGTTTTTTTTGGGTCTATGTTTTCTTTTTCAGCATGACTAATATGGCAATATGTTTTGCATGAATACACACGTAAAACCTATATCAAATTCCTTGCCTCCTCAATGAAAGGAATGGGAAGGGACGGAGAGAATTTTGAACTCAAAATTTTAAAAACAAATGTTGAAAATTATTTTTACATGTAATTGGGGAGAAATAAAATATTTACTAATTTTTTTTAAAAAAAGAAATGAGATTTGAACCCACTTACTCTGACTCCAGGGTCAATGTTTATTCTACTGTACTAAAAACAGGATGACCTAGGTATGTTGTAGAAGGATTTTTTTGTCAGATAGAGCTTAGACCAGATGGCCACTGAGTGATGGCCACTTCCAACTCTGAAATTCTGTGATTTTAAATTCCTTGATTATAGGGGTCATGTTTTCTACTTCTCTATCCCCCACAGTCTAGCAAAAGTCTAGGCCCATTCTCAGGCAAGGCATAACTTTATCAACCAATCAACAACAGCTTTGCAAGGATCCCATCAGCCTCATCCACCATCCCTTCAATGTTGCACTGAGATCTCTCAGCCCTCATCCAAGCCTCCCTCCCTACCTGCTCAAGTTTAGTGAAAGAGTTCTCATTCAGGCGTATTTATAGGCTCGCACTTTCCTTCCAACTCAGAGATTCTGAGGTTCTGTGAGCAAAAGAATGAAAAATAAAAACAGCTGACATTTATATAGCCTTAAAGATTTACAGAGAGCTATATACACGTCTTATTTGAGCCCTGCAGCAGCCCTATTACCAGAATTATTATCCCTCTCTGAGAAATGTAAAAACTGAAACTCGGGGAGGTTCAAGGTGGCCCCTGTTGCAAAGCTAAGAAGGTTAGAAGCTGGATTTGAAGCCAGATCTTTTCTATCTCCTAGAGTCACAACATTACAAATGAACTGAATGAACAAGTCTAGCACATAGTAAATGCTTAATAAATACTTATTGACTCACTAACAAACCTTAAAGTATTCTGCAAAAGTAAACATAATTTCTTCCTTCCTTCTAGATACATCTCTCACCCTTCCCCAAAACACATTTCTTTTCTGTATGACTATAGAATTTTGGAGCTAAAAGAGACTTTGTAAAGTATCTTTGTTGCTATTCAGTCACATCTGACACTCCATGACCCCATTTGGGGTTTTCTTGGTAGAGATACTGAAGTGGTTTGCCATTTACTTCTTCAGCTCATTTTACAGTTAAGGAAATTGAGGCAAACAGGGTTAAGTGACTTGCCCAGAGTCACACAAGTAGTAAGTGTCTGAGGCCAGATTTGAACTCAGGAAGATGAGTCTTCCTGATTTCAGGTCTGATACTACATCCACTGTGCCATCCAGTTGCCCATTAAAATTAAAAGTGATAATGGTTTAAGATTTTACTCCTTCATTCAGAGATGTTCAGAAACACCTGTGTGAACTGATATAGAACAAAGTCAGCCAAACCAAGAATTTGATAATGTAAAGAAAAATAGTAATAACATATTGGTATTCATATGACTATAATAAGGAATCTTGACTGGAGGATTGATGAGGAAACCAAACTGCCTCTTCTTGATAGAAAACTTGGGGGTCTATGGGTATGAGATGAGGCACAATTATCACATAGGACCAATATATTAGTTCGATCTGTCACAAAGGAGACTTCCATTTGAGAGAGTGGAATTGGGAAGGGACAATGATGTAAGAGACATCAATAAGACGTATTTTTAAGTATCATTTCTCCCAAGAGTATTTACATAGTAAATGGAGATCCTTTGAGACCCAAATCAATGAAGTGACCAAGGAAAAATCGAGGGACAACAATTGAGTTTGATATTTGTAAATGACAACACTTAAATTCCTGGGGGTGACCCAGCAAGTTAATAGCACAGCTGGACCCAAAGTCAAGATTTCCTAGTGACTTTACCAAAGTCATACAGTGAGTTCAATAAGAGACTAGTGCTAGACTCAGCTGGACCAGCAAAGGTTTCTTTCCACTGTGCTACACTGCCTTTTTTTCCTGATAATTAATGTATTTATTTTTAGTTTTCAACATTCACTTCCATAAGATTTTCAGTTTTAAATTTTCTCCCCTTCCCACTTCTCTCCCCCACCAAGATAGTGTGCAACCTGATATGGGCTCTACTTATACATTCAGATTAAGCATATTTTCCCATCAGTCAAAACGTAAAGAACAATTAGAACTAAAAGGAGGAACCACGAGAATGAAGCAATAAAACAAAACAACAAAGGAAAAGGAGAACAAATAGTATACTTCCATCTGCATTCAGATTCCATAATTCTTTCTCTGGATATGGAAGCAATTTCTATCATGAGTCTTTTGGAGTTGTTTTAGATTCTCACATTGCTGAGAAGAGCTAAATCTATCAAAGTCAGTCATCACACAATGCAGCTGTTACTGTGTACAATGTTCTCCTGGTTCTGCTCATTTCACTCTGCATCAACTCGTGTAAGTCTTTCCAGTTTTTTTTGAACTATGCCCAAAGGACTATAAAATTGTTCATATCCTTTGACCCAGCAATACCACTTCAAGGTCTGTATCCCAAAGGGATAATAAAAACTGAAAAGGGCCCACATGTACAAAAATATTTATAGCAGCTCTTTTTGCGGTGGCAAAGAATTGGAAACTGAGGGGATGCCCATCAATTGGGGAATGGCTAAAAACAAAAACTGCTGGGAAAGCTGGAAAAATGTATGGCAAAAACTAGGCATAGACCAACATCTTATACCCTATACCAAGATAAAGTTAAAATGGGTACAGGAGTTAGATATAAAGACTGATACTATAAGCAAACTAGAAGAGCAAGGGAATAGTTTATCTTTCAGACCTATGGAGAACCAAAGAATTTATGACCAAACAAGAGATAGAGAACATTATGAAGTACAAAATGGAAAATTTTGATTACATTACATTGAAAAGTTTTTGCACAAATAAAGCCAATGCATCCAAGAGTAGGAGGGAAGCAGAAAACTAGGAAAGAATTTTTATAACCAGTGTCTCTGGCAAAGGCCTCATTTCTAAAATATATGGAGAACTGAGTCAAATTTATAAAAATATAAATCATTCCCCAATTGATAAATGATCAAAGGATACGAATAGGCAGTTTTCAGAGGAAGAAATTAAAGACAGTGTGCACTCTATATGACCCTGATCGGTATTCTAGGTAACTCTCCCAAATTCTGCATTTCAGAATAGTCTCCAAAATGCATTGAAAAAAGGAATTTTCTTCACCAGAGAGCTCCCTATATTGATGTAAGAACAAGTTTGGACCAAAACAAACGAACAGTTCATATGCAGAAACTTAGTAAGTATTATACACATTAGAATTACAAGAAGCAAGCATGAGAACATGTAGGAATATAGCATCACAAGACAGCAACCAACCACAAAAATCTCAAGAAGACACTTGACACACAACTGTACAGCCTTAGCATATTGGCAAATGTAGCCACCCCCTCCCCCGAAATCATATGTAGCAAAGAAGGACACCACAGCAGGAGTATAATACACATTCATTTTTATATAAAGCTTTTATTACATGCAGTCTAACAGTGATAATGGGTGTTGACTGGCTACACAGGTAATGATGACTGTTCCCATTGCTCCTTAAACATCATAATATTATTTGGTCATTGGCCAAATAGTTTTTTCTTTGGTTTTATCTTTGTACGCTTGATTCTGGTCTATAGTCTCACCGCTGGGCTCTCAGACAGTCCAGGATGATTTCAGCATCCTCAGATTCACTAGTGTACAGGTCCAGTCTTGAGCTTGTAGATGACCCAACTCGTTGTCACTATCTCCAACTAATATAAGTGGCCTTTGCTCCCTGGAAGTCCCCACTGTTAGAGTATTAGGCAGAAAAGGGGAGGCAGATCATATGTTCCTGATGTGTGTGTCCTGTCGCACTAGTAGTGTTAAAGCCTGTGGGAGAGTACATCCCATGTATACTATGCCATTTGATTATATGTCTCTTGATTTGAACAAATGTGTCCTGTGATTAGCATGTGAAAGTAGGCACAATGGTGGGGGTTTGGGAGCTACAGTTTTGAGTAAATGTTCACCCCAAAGTGTTTTGAACCTAGGCTAGCTTTTGAGGAACATAAATGTGAGGGAGCCTGGGTATTATAATAGAAAGAGGTAATTGAAGCATTTCACAATCTACCAGCTCTATCACACATCACTATCCTACACTCATTGGCTTCCTCATTGTTCCTAGAGCATGCATACACACACACACACACACACACACACACACACAAAGAAGACGTCCAATCTCCTGCCTTTAGACTGACTGATGCCTATGCCTAGAATGCATTCCTTACTCCCCTCTATCCCTAATCTTTAAGACTAGCAAATACCACCTTCTACATAAGACCATTGATTCCTCATCCCCTTAGCTGCTAGTGCCCTCCTCCTGCCCCAGCCTCTATCCCCTTGTAACTACTTTTTGCCCACCTATGTAGGCATATATTGTCTCCCCTAATAGAATGTAAGCTTCTTCAGGGGAGAGACTGCTTCACTTCTGTCTTTGTATCTTTTGTACAGTGTCTGCCACCTAGCAAGGACTTGGTTTTAGTAGGGAATGTCTGTTGACTAATCAGAGCTCATACTCCTGGGTCCTGTAATGAGAGAGGAGAACATCTATGCGGGCTCCATGGCATCAATACTGATGTACCTTCTCCTGTCAAATACCGAGGAGTTGAGGGTAGAGGAGGCAGAGACGATAGAAAATTCAGAGTAAACAGGTCTGTAATACCAAGCAACAGAGATGTAGTCTTATCCCATTATAGAGGAGGAGGAGATACACCCAGAAGATACCTGACCCAGGGAACATGCACTTGGGTCTTAACCAGGCCTGAAGGCTCTGGCTCTGATTGGAGCCGGGCAGGGCAAGGCTGTAGCTGTGGTTTGGCAAAGGGCTGGGCACTATGGGCCTGATGGCTGAAATATTAGCCATGGCCATCAAACTCCCAACCTCATGGCTCTGCATTGGAGCCAGGTAAAGAGGGAAGGGGGGAGAAATGGGCATTGATCTCGATGGCCACATTTTACTACCATGAAGGTTTGGGATACACGGTAGGGACATACCTCATCACCAAATCTAAGTCCTGGGGCTCCAATCAAACACGGGTGAAAGCTCTCATGGCTCACAAGAGCAAAGGAAGCAATCTTACATCCAGGCAGAAGAGAGGGGACTGCCCCAGTGGTGAGTATCATAACTCCCATTTCTAAAAGCTGGAGCCCTTAGAGCCCCCATGCCAACATACTGTGTGGGGCTTCAGAAGTGCCAGGCAAGCTATTAAAAGAACAGAAAACAGAAATTATGATTTAAAATGTAAAATTAATTTATTTTATTAAAATGTTTATCTGGCTTTATTCCTCATTATTGCTTTATCATTGCTGCAGGCACTGTAATTGCTACGCTTAATCTGTGGGTGACTCGGAGTGAAATTGGCTTTGTGCTTGGCGGTTCGCAGTTAGAGGGCCCTTCCCAATGAGGTACGCTGTAGTAATGCTCCAAGTGAGCAACACTTAGACAGCAAAGAGATCGTCAAAAGGTAGCTATGAACAAATGTTTAATTAGTTTTTAAGGGCCATTCTTTTCTCTTTCTCCCCATGCTGACCACCCAACTATTCCTAGAATCATGAAACATGGACGTTTGGGGATCAATCATTCAGTCTACATCAATAAAGAACTATATATTAAATGGTAGCTATGTGGTACAATGGAAAAAGTTCTGGACTTTTAGTTAGAAAGATCTGAGTTCAAATCCTGCCTCAGACACTCCCTATCTGGGTGAACCTGGGCAAATCACTTCCCCTCTCTTTGCCTCAGTTTCCTAATCTGTAAAATGGGGATAATAAAAGCACCTACTTCCCAACTTTGCTGTGAGGATCAGATGAAATGAGACATGTAAAGAGCTTCATGAATACAAAGGCACTAGATAAATGCTAGTTATTAAATTATTATTAAATTCCTATAATGTGCTAGACACTGTATATTGAGATCACCCTATTCACTTCCACAGAACTCAGTTTCCTCATCTGTCAAATATGAAAATCCAGTGAAGTGTAGAATTAGACGGGATTTTAGCAGCCATCTAGTTCAACCCCTTCATTTTATAGATGAGGAAACTTAGGCCTGGAGACATCAAGTAACTTCCCCAGCGTCCCAACATCAGCAAGCATCTTGTGCTTTTGAAGCAGATGTTTGAATCCAAGTGCAAGACTTTTACATTAATCCCTATCAAATTTCACCTCCTAAGATTGGTCCTTTGTTCTAGCCCCTTAAGATTTTTGTGAATCCCGACTATGTTAGAAATCCCACTCCAACCTGTGTATTCTAGAAATTTGAGGAGCGGGCCTTTGCACCTTAGACAGAACAAGCATCCTTGCCTTCATCCAAATCACTCCCAACATTGTTAACCCAGAGCCCAGCACAGGTCCCTGCTGCGCTCTGCTGGAGTCCCTCCCCTTCACTCCTCCACCCAAGTTGACATTGAGCCATTGACTCTTTCATTCTGGCCATTCATCCAGTTCCAAACCCATCTAATTATATGATTGTCTAGCCTTACCCCTTTCCATTTTTTACATAAGAATAGCGGATGATGCTTTATGAAAAGCTTCGTTAAAATCTACGTAGAAAGTTTCCCTGATCAAGCAACTTAGGGGTCCTACCCAAAAGGAAGTAAGGTTAGTCACTCACGATGAAGCCGTGTTGGCTCCTGGTGATTGCTACTTCTTCTCCAAGATGTGGAAAATAATAATACATAATATATAATTATAATGTACTAATGACACATAATGCAGAACACTAATAGTACATGTTTAATAACATATCCCTGAGTCATTCCAGGAATTGAAGTAAACCCATTGGTCTATAGTTTGTAGGCTCTTTCCTTACTTGAAAATCAGGGCAATATTTACCCTTCTCTGTTCCCGTGGTATTTCTCCTCTTGTCCATGATTTTTCTTTTGCATTGTTTTCTTTTCTTTTTTGAAGGTAATCCGGGTTAAGTAACTTTCCCACGGTCACACAGTTGCGTCTGACGGCTGGATTTATCCATGATTTTTCAAAGATCATTGACAGTAGTCATATGTCATTCTTCTTAGTCAGATGCTTTAATTCATCCCTACTGGATATGTGTAGGAAGGGATAACAACAACCGTTAACATTTTATAGCACCTACTATATGTCAAAGTGCTTTATAGTTATTATCTCATTTGATCCTCAAAACAATCCTGGGGGGTAGGTGCTATTATCATCTCCATTTTACAGATGAAGCCACTGAGGCAAACAGAGGCTAAATGACTTGCCCTGCCAGGATCACACAGCTAGTAAGTGTCTGAGACTGGATTTGAACTCAAGTGTTCGTAGCAGCAGGCCCTAAGCTCTATCCACTGTGCCATCAAACTGCCTAAGGATAGAACAAATAAACAAACAAAAATAACTTTCATCTTGAAAGAAAAAGAAAAGTAAGAATTAAGCAGCTCAGTTTTTCTCTCTGTTATGAGTCCTATCCATCCTGGGCAAGGGTCTTTTATCAGCTTCATCTCCAATACAGAATAAAGTAGGATAGGAAATGAACCTGTGATTTCACTGGCATAGGGACTCCTAGGTGAAGAAAATCCCCCTACCAGTGAAAGATTCTAAGGCATCCTAGGTACTGACACCTTAAGTGCCTTGAACAAGACACACAGTTTGGAAATGGCAGAGGCAGGATTTGAACCAAGGGCTTCTTTTCTTCAAGGCCATCTATCATACTGCCTCTCTACTCCCACAAAAAAAAGAAAAAGGCAACACCCTTTTTGGATGTCCTTAGCTTTCTTCATCAGCCTCAGCTTATTCTGAGATTGAACACTCCTGTCTCTGTTCTCACAAAATGATACTATATTTTTTCTATTCAGCTGGGATGTCCAGTTTGAAATGTCCAATAGGGAATTAGTGATGTGGGATTAGAGATCAGGAGAATGGGATTGGAGATATAGATCTGGGAGTCATTGGCACAGAGATTATAATTAAACCCATAAAAGTTGATGAGGTCACTGAGACAGAATGTAGAGAGTGAAGAGTAGGAGGTCTAAGATGGAGCCTGGGGAACCACCCACAGTTTATGGGGCACAATCTGGATGATCTTCCCGATGCAGAAACTGAGGCCCGGACAAGGGGAGCAGCTTGCTCAAGGGACAGATATGGGGCTCCCCCCTAGATGTCCTGCCTCATAATCTAGTGATCTTTCCTCTAATGCCATCCTGCCTAATGGCCAAGTCGGTCCCCAGTTCAATTCTGTATTTTCTTCTGTCAATTTCAGCCCCACTTCTACATTCCATCCCCATTCTCTCAAGTGGTGCCTTTCTATCCTTAATCTTCTGTAGAAAATCATCCCATGCTCCCTTTCAGCCAGTTGCTCTGCTGGTCTACAATAAAATGTATTTGGCTCTTACAGTCTTCCTCATAAATCAACCCCCTCCTGCTCCTTAATCATTATTATTGCTCTTCTGTGAACACCCCGCAATTCTGCTCCATATTTCTCATATTGGCATGCTTAGAACTCCCTGCATTTTCCCCAGATCAGTCTCATTAGAGATCTACCCACCGCCTCCCTTCTATACCTTGAAACCACCCTTTCTAATTACCCTAACATTGTTGACCTTTTTTTGGCAGGTACCTCTATGAAGGAATCTCATGCCTAAGCTCCACTGTGACCTCTGGGGCCTTTAGCGCTCTGAATTTCTTTCTCACATTGGACTATGGAAGGCACATTTTTTTTTCCCAGTCAGGGGCATGTTCAAACAGGAAAACAGCCCCATTCCCAAGAGCCAGTGTGTGGTGTGATAGAAAGAACACTGACTAGAATTCAAGAAAGATGGCCACCTCACAGTGAGCTAGAATGCTGCCACTGCATTTTCTCAAAATGAAACATTTTGCTAAGAAGCAAATAGAAACATTTGAATCCTACACATAAGAAAAAATGGGATTTGGCTAATAAATAAAACTAACATTTATACAGCACTTTTAGGTTTACAAAACACCATACATACATACATATATACATAGATTAGGTAGAAAGAAAGAAAGAGAGAGAAAGAAAGAAAGAAAGAAAGAAAGAAAGAAAGAAAGAAAGAAAGAAGGAAAGAAAGAAAGAAGGAAAGAAAGAAAGAAAAGAAAGAAAGAAAGAAAGAAAGAAAGAAAGAAAGAAAGAAAGGAAAGAAAGAAAGAAAGAAAGAAAGAAAGAAAGAAAAGAAGGAAGGGAGGGAGGGAGGAAGGAAGGAAGGAAGGAAGGAAAGAAGGAAGAAAGAAAGAATCTTATTTTATCTTTACAACCCTGGGAGGGAGATGCTATTATTATTCCCATTTTACAGGTGAGGAAATTGAGGCTGAGAGCGATTAAGTGACTTGATTAGGGTTTTGTGGTTGTTCAGTTGTGTCTGACTCTTTGTGACTCCATTTGGGGTTTTCTTGGCAAAGATACTGAAGTTGTTTGCCATTTCCTTCTCAAAGTCATTTTACAGATGAGGAAACTCAGGTAAACAGGGTTAAGTGACTTGCCCAGGGTCACATACCTAATAAAACCTCGTCAAAAGCTGGATCAAAACTCAGGTCTTGGGATCTCCAAGACCAGTTCTCTCCCTGCTACAACACCAAACTACTTCTGTACCAGGAGGCATTGATTTAGAGCTGAAAGAGAATTTAGAGGCCATTAGGCCCAAACCTTTCATTTTGTAAATGAGGAGAGATTAAGTGTTAGCTAGTAAGTATCAAAGAGGAGATTGTAACCAGAACTTCCTGAACCTGTATCCCTGGAGGCATAAACCTTAGACAGATCATAGATTCAGACGGACACCTCGGAAACCAGCTACTCCTGCGTTAACCTTTTTTGAGTACTGTGTGCTCCTATAGACTGTCTGGTGAGGCCTATGGATCACTTCCCAGAATAATGTTTTTAAATGCATAAAGCAAAATAAATAGGATTACAGAAGAAATGAATCAGATTGAAATCCAGTCATCAAAAATAATTTTTTTTTAAAAAAAACATGTTTAAAGACCCGGGGTTAAAACCCCTGATCTAAGTCAACTGCCTCATTTTCCAGATGAGGAAACTGAGGCCCACAGTGGTTGGGTGATTTCCCCAAGGTCACACATGTACTAAGTGATCAAGTCCACTGTCCTATCTGCTATGGCATGCTGTCTCTCACAAAGATGAGGGCTTATTAATCAGAACTCTTTCCTGAAAGTGAGTATTTGTTAGATACTGAGACTGATTAGCTGAGGAAGTAGGGAAATATTCTCCAAGCATCTTTAAACAAAGGAGAGAAACACAGCCGACTCATTAGGCCTGTCTGTAGGCAAAGGGATGGACGAGATGACATGAAAATAAAAGCCTTGATTACATTCTCTGCGGCAGGAAATCTGGTTCACACACTCTCCTGATACCTTTAAACAGGTAAGGTATTAAAACCCTCTGAAGGGCTTTTCATTAGTGACCCAGCCTCCTGTGGTTGATATGTAAAGTACTTTGAAGTATAAGATGCCAAGACCCAGGCTCAGAGTAGTTGAGCTAATAATCCTGTCTCTCCATGAACTTTCAGCAGCAGGTTACCCAAATGCCTCCTTAATCTGACCATCTTAATATAAATTGCTCCACAATATTATTTTTTGAATTTACAGTATGCAATAACAAATAGTATCTTTTTTGATAAATTAATCTCAATTTAGCATTAACTAATACTAAATTGCTATGGAATTACATATTACATACACATTACTACAGAAAGAAGTTCATCATGATTAATGTTAATACAGTGAACACCAAAGGAATTAATAATGATTTGCCGTTATTATAAAGTGGTACCAATGTAGGGAAAAAAAAGGTTAAGTCTAATTAAATTCTGGCAACCACTTCAGGGCTCTGCCGCATTGAGGATGCTGAGTTTTATGTTAATTAATTCTATATGAAAGGTTGCTGAAGTGGTTTAATATTGTTCAAAGAACCACACTTTTACTACCAGATTCTATTTTCAGTTTCTTTCTCCATCCCACTCCAACCCTCACCCCTCAGAGACTGGCTGGCCTTGGTGAAACTTTTCGGTCCTGCTCCACACTTGAAGAGGCTTGGCTAGGCTTTGCGTGTTTGTCCCCTATGCCTGGAATGCACTCCATACCTCCTCTTGAAGAATCCCGTGTCCTTCAAAGATCAGCTTAGGAACCACTTTCTACATGAGGCCTCTCATGGTTCCCTGATTAAGTTGGTGCTTAGTAAGTGACTGATTGATTGATTGATTGATTGAATAGTGATCTAGCTTTGAAATACTCCCAACCAACATCTCCATTGTTCTGATCCAGGCTTTTTTTCTGTTCCACCTTTCCTCTTTTGTTTCAAATCCTGGACTCAGTCTTC
The DNA here is from genome assembly GCF_900497805.2 of Vombatus ursinus. Taxonomy (NCBI): domain Eukaryota; kingdom Metazoa; phylum Chordata; class Mammalia; order Diprotodontia; family Vombatidae; genus Vombatus; species Vombatus ursinus. The sequence continues at coordinate 10,184,685 of NW_020940527.1, forward strand.
ACTGGTTATTTCTGTTTATACTCATCTTCCAGCGTCAATCTGCTCCAATGGTGGTTATCATTCTTAATTACTCTCCCTCTGCCAAGGGCATCTTTTCCAATTTTGACCTGAATGGTCTAATAATAACATTAACATGACTAATAACAATAGAGAGCATTTATATAGCATTTAAAGGTTTGCAAAAGGCTTTACAAATATCATCCCGTTTGATCCTTCCAACAACCCTATAATGGTAGACATTGTGGAGGCCTTTGCAAGCAGAGCCAGGCCCAGTGCTGGACTACAGATCTGCCATCCAAGGCACTAAGTTCAGAAAGGCTTATCACCAGAAGGCCAGCCACCAGGTGATGAAATTGTTTTGGCCACAGTAAGGAGACCCTTTATTAAGGCTTAGATGGGTTCTGCTCTTGTGTTAGTGTAGAAAGCTCCCACATCAATCAAATCAGAGACTCTTGAAGTCCTGAATGCTTTTTATTCACTGTGTTGCCTCTGCTACTCCGTCAATTCCAATTAACAAGCAAATTAAGCATGTTTCTTTTTTTTGACCAGACAGGACTTACACCTTCATTCTGCCTCAGCCTTACATGGGAATGTTTGAATACTAGATCTCACTATCACCCACAAATGTTTTCTTCCCTTATTAGAAATTCTGCTATCCCTCATCTGACCATATCCTCTGAACCTTCCACCCCTGCCTATGTCTCCCTTCTTCTAAACCTCTTCTTTGCCCACATTGAAGCCACAATACTCCTCGATACAATCTCGGACCCTTTTTCTGACTTCATTTTTATTCCTCTCCCGTCTTAACCCAATAGGAAGTCATTTCAACCCAACATTCCTCTGATCTAGAATGCCTTGCCCCATGTTCTATAGCTGTCCATCTCTTCCCAAGTCTCAGCCCATTATTGCTTTCAACAAGCACCTCTTCAGTTTTATTCACCAACTGCTTTATCTGTGGCCCTCTTCTCTTCTTCCTCTCTCAAATGATAACCTCATTAGCATCTGGGTTTTTAGTTATCATCTTTTGCTAATGATGCACATAGACATATAGGTACACATGCATATACATATATGTATATACACACGTGCATGTATATACACATACATGTACCTATATGTATACATATATGCAGACATAGACATAGACACAGACACAGACATAGATGCAGACATGGACATGGACATGGACGTAGACATAGATACACATCCAGCTCTAGTCTCTCACCACCAATTGCCATTTGGATGTTTCAGTCTGAATGACCCAGAGATACCTCAAACTCAACATATCCAAAACTGAATTCATTCCCTTTGCCAAACAACCTTCCCCTCTTCCAAACCTCCCTATTTCTATTGAAGGTACCACTATCCTTCAATCTCTCAGGTAACCTCATATCCTCAGCATTATCTTGAACTCCTCATTGTCCCACACCCCATCTATCCACGTCATTTTTGCCTTCATGACGTCTCTCTCATCAAACCTTTTATCTCTATGCACATGGCTAACACACTAATTCAGGCCTCTTGCCTACATTATTGCCACAATCTCCTAATTAGTCTCAGGTTTCATCATTTCAGTACAATTCACACACTGATGTCAAACTAACTTTCCTAAAGCTCAGATCTGACCATGTGACTAGCCTACTTATTCAGGTTCCAATGTCTTCCTATTGCCTCTAGGATCAAGAATATAAACTCCTCTGTTAAGTTTTTCGAGCCATATACTATTTGGCCATAACTTACCTTTCCAGCTTTATTGAACATTGTTCCCCTTCCCACACTCTGCTCTACAGCTAAATTCGCCTTTTCTCTATTCCTCACATATTATTACCCATTTCCTGTTTCTGGACCTTTGCATTGGCTGTTACCTATGCCTGAAATGCACATTTTCCTTACTTACACTTTGCATAGTACCACTCTTCTTTTAAGATCCAGCTTAGGCACCATCTTCTACATGAAACCCTTCCTTATCTCTCCAGTTGCTAGTGCCCAACCTCCCAAACCATGCACCTATTTTGTATTTCTTCACTTTATAACTACTTTGTGCAGTTTAAAGGAACTTATTGCCTATCCTCTCCCTACCCCCATCCTTATATTGTAAACTCTTTCTAAATAAAAGGCTTTTCATTCTTATTTTTATTCTTTTTATTTTTTTTTTCATTGCTTGTCCATGCATCTCCAGTGCCTGGTATGTGGTAAGTGCTTAATAAATATTAATTCATTGATTATTTGATAGGAAGCTCCTTTCACTTCTGCACATGGGCATCTTCTCTGCAACTCAGTCTTAGAGAGCAACCTGGGGCACTGATAAGAAATTTCCCCAAGATCACACAGCCAGTATGGACCAGAGGCTTCACTTGAACCCAATAATGCTGACTCAGTTTGCTAGTCTAGTTACTTCTCATCAAGTACCTACTATGTTAATTAGTTAGTCAACTAGCATTTATTAAGCACCTACTGTGTTTCAGGCACAGTGTTAAGCACTGGGAATACAAAGAAAGGCAAAAGACAGTCACTGCCCTCAAGGAGTTTACAATCTAATGGTGGAGACAACATGAAAAACTAATTTATACAAAATATATACAGAATAACTTGGAGATAATCAACATGTGCAAAGCATGGAAGATATGAAGTCAAAAATCAAAGATAAGCTCAAAATGGGCACAGGATTTAGACATAAAGGGTAAAACTATAAGCAATTAAGAGAGCTAGGAATAGTTTACCTGTCATATCTATGGAGAATGGAAGAATTTATGACCAAACAGGAGATAGAAAACATTATGAAATATAAAATGGATAATTTTGACTACATTAAATTAAAAAGGTTTTGCACAAACAAAGTCAATGCAACCAAGATTAGAAGGGAAGCAGAAAGCTGGGAAACAATTTTTATAGCCAGTGTCTCTAATAAAGGCCTTATTTCTAAAATATATAGAGAATTAATTCAAATGTATAAGAATACAAGTCATTTCCCAATTGATAAATGGTCAAAAGATATGAACAGGTAGTTAATAGATGAAGAAATTAAAGCTATCTATAATCACATGAAAATGCTCTAAATCATTATTGATTAGAGAAATACAAATTAAAAGAACTCTGAAGTACCACCTCACACCTATCAGATTGGCTAATATGACAGAAAAAGTAAATGATAAATGTTGGAGAAAATGTGGGAAAATTGGGACACTAATATATTGTTGATTGATCTGTGAACTGATCCAACCCTTCTGAAGAGCAATTTGGAACTATACCCAAAGGGCAATGAAATTGTGCATACCCTTTGATCCAACAATACCACTGCTAGGTCTGAATCCCAAAGAGATCATGAAAAAAGGGAAAAGGATTCACATGTACAAAGATATTTATAGCAGCACTTTTTGTGGTGGCAAAGATAGGAGATTGAGGAGATGCCCATCAATTAGGGAATGGCTGAACAAGTTACAATATATGAATGTAATGGAATACTATTATTCCATAAGAAATGGTGAGTAGCCAGATTTCAGAAAAACCCGGAAAGACTTAAGTGAACTGATGCTGAGTGAAATGAGCAGAACCAGGAGAACACTGTACACAGTAACAGCAACATTGTTTGATGACTGACTTTATTAGACTTAACCCTTCTCATCAATGCAAAGATCTAAGACAATTCCAAAAGACTCATGATGGAAAATGCTATCCACATCCAGAGAAAGAACTATGGAATCTGAACACAGATCAAAGCATACTATTTTCTTTTTTGTTGTTGTTTTTTCTTTCTCATGGTTTTTTCCTTTTGCTCTGATTCTTCTTTTACAATATGACTAATATGGAAATATGTTTAATATGATTATACATGTATAGCCTATATCAGAGTGCATGCTGTCTTGGGGAGGGAGGAGAATGGGGAGAGAAGGGGGAAATTTTAGAACTCAAAATCTTATAAAAGTGAATGTTGAAAACTAAAAATTAATTAATTAATTTCTTAAAAAATTAAATGGTCCCTACCTAGCTTACCTTTTTCTGGGAACATATAAAATATACATGGATAAATAAATCAAAAGTAATTTGAAGAGGGAAAAAGCACTATCACTGGGATGATCAGGGTAGTCTTTTGGAGGCTGTGGCACTCAAAACGGGTCTTAAAGTTTGGCAATTATTCCAAGGGGCAGAGTTGAGGAATGGCATAAGGGGAAAGCTTGCATTAATATACAAATGCTGGGAGTAAGCCTTGCTACTTATTCTGACCTGCTGTTGATGCCTGTGGTTCACACTGGAAGCTCCCAAAGAATTCTTTCTGTCCTGGTCCAGCCTTCAGTTGCAGGCCCTTGGGCACGTTACCTCCTGCTGAGTTCTTTCTCAGTTCAGGCAGGGGTGGGGAGTCCTGGGCTACTGAAGACTCCCGCCTCTGTGGGATTTCCATTCTATTTCTGAAGGGCAAGCATTCTTTTTCCCCAGTGATCATTGGCTCATAGATCTAGACCTGGAAGACACCCCAGAAGCCATCTGGTCCAACTCCCTGATCTTACAGATAAGAAACTGAGATTCAGAGGCTAAGTGACTTGCCTAAGATCACACAGATAGTTAGCATCAGAAGTAGGATTTGAACCCAGGTCCTCTGACTCTAGAACCAGTGTTCTTTCCACTGTCTTGACTCTAACATAGTGATGTCATTTTGGCCCTCTATGAGAATGAGAGACAACAACCAACCACATGAGCTTTACACAGAGTTAGGGCAGTGGAAAGGAAAGGACGCTCTATTTAGAGTCAGAGGAACTGGATTCCAATCTTCATTCTTCCACTTACAACTTGGAGCCAGGCACTTAACTTCCCCTCAGATTCTTCATCTGTAAAATGAGAAGTTTAGGCTAAATGTTCTATATGGTTTCTTCCAGTACAAAATCTGTGACCCAAGTCCAGAACTAGACTTACACAAAGACAGAATAGACTACCATATTACATGATACGTGAATGGCAGCATGAAGGACTCCCTACCCCCTCCTATTTCCTTGCTGAGGTGTCATGGTAGCTGAAATTCCACCATTAGCAAGTCACAGGTGTCACAGTATCTGAAATGCCACCATTAGCAAATCATATCTTGTCCTTTCCAGGCTGCTTTTAAAATGCAGGTACATAGGTATAAGCTAAAGTAGTGGTTCTCACATTGTAATCCAGGAAACCACTGGAGATTCCTAACACCCTGAAAGAAGTCCACAAGGTCAAAACTATTTTCATAATGATGCTAAAATTTTTTATTTCTTTTTTTTTAATTTTTCAATTTTCCCCCTTAATAGTACTTTATCTTTTTTCCAATTACATGTAAAGATAGTTTTCAACATTCACTTTTATAAGATTTTTGAGGTCCAAATTTTTTCTCCATCCTTCACTCTCTCCCCTTCCCCTCCCCAAGTTGGCAAGCAATCTGATATACATATACAATCATATTAAACATATTTCCACATTAGTCATGCTGTGAAAGAAGAATCAGAACCAAAGGGGAAAACCATGAGAAAGAGAAAAAGAGAGGTGAAATAGTATGCTTTGATCTGCATTCAGACTCCATAATTCTTTCTCTGGATTTGGATGGCATTTTCCATCATGAGTCTTGAAATTGTCTTAGATTATTGTATTGCTGAGAAGAGCTAAGTCTATCAAAGTCAGTCATCACACAATTACACATGTTGTTACTGTGTATAATGTTCTCCTGGTTCTGCTCACTTCACTTAGCATCAGTTCATGTAAGTCTTTCCAGGTTTTTCTGAAATCTGCCTGCTCATCATTTCTTACAGTACAGTAGCATTCCATTACATTCATATATCACAACAAAAATTTTAATTTCTAATACAGTAGAGATAGCTGTAACCCATATAAATAAAAGTTCCTTGGAGGTCTTTAATAATTTTTAAGAATGTAAAGGGTTCCTAAAACTAAAAAGTTTCAAAACATCTGGGCCAGAGCAAAGGGGAATGAGAGTAAATGAATCCTTCTCCCTAAGCAATAAAACAAGGATAGTACAAGATAAAAATGCTGAGACCCAAAGAGGAAGATCCAAAAAATGAGGAAAATAGAGTAGAATCAGCAGATTTCAGCTCTACCTAAGGAAGACCTTCTTAACAGAACTGTCTGAAATTAGGAAGAGTTCTTTCAGGAGGGGATCAGAGATATTCTAGTAGAGACCGGATGACTACTTGCTGGAGATGTTGTAGAGAAGACTCATGTTGCATGTAGAGGCTGGATTCAATGATCAATGAGATCCCTCCCAACTCTTGGGTTCTGTGATGATGTGTAAAGACGGTAGAGATTATGTGTATGAGACTAGGAGAAACAAAAGCTGTTTGGCTAAGGATCATTAACCATCATCACCATTATCGTCTTTGTCTTTAATATCTATAGAGTGCTCATACTCAAAGTATGGGAAGGCCAGTGGGAAAGAGATACTAGTGTTGATTTTAAAAGATGAAGTCTTCTTGCTTACGAGCTTATGACTTAGATTATCAAACCCCATAACATATGGAAAGAGCTTTGAAACTTTACATCACTATGCAAATGCTAGCCATTAGCATTCTTATTGATAATAATACTACTAATAATGATAACCTAGTCCAGACTCTTCATTTTATAGATGAAGAAACTGAGATCTAGAGAGATTAATTTTAGTTTTAATTTTATGCTTTTTAGAGTTAAGCGTACTTTTAAAAAAGTGTCAACTTTTGGTGGCAAAAAGTTTTGCAGACCAATAAAAAAATGTAACAGACCAATCCTGGTCCATAGCTCAATGTTTGGGAACCATTGTCTTATACTTCCTCTCTAGTCCCAAGCACAGTTATGTGCACACAGTTGCTCAATTAAATGATTGTTGATTGATGTTTACCTCTCTCTCAGCTCCTCAATTTCTTTTTAGTGTGCTGGGGGAGGGAAGAGCAACATTTAGATGAGGACATAGTTCCAGGAGCTTAATGTATCCACACTAACCATAACCTCAGCACAGCCCTGATACCAACACCAAAACATTAATCATAATAATAATTTTCAAAAAGCATTATTAGACAAACATGTTTATGCAGCTGATGTGAGAGGAGAGCCCACTGTATCTCCTGTCTCCCTCATTTTGCTATTGTCTTAAAGTGTGGGTTCCTGAAAGGAGTTTCTGGTAGAGTAAAAGTGAGGTTCAAGTGAACTCTACCACCTTTTGTAGGCTATGTCAAGGCATAGTTACCCATCCTGCACCAAAAATGAGTCATCCTATATGGTAGCATGGCTACTACATTAAACCATAGCCACCCTCTAGGCTTTGCTGACGTCTTTTGGGGGAAGCGGCCATCAGCACTCAGGAGTGAAATCCCCTCTGTACAATGTCTTGAGTATTCCTGATTTTTTTGCCTTTTTTCACCCCATTCCTCAGCCTGGAATGCCTTTCTCCTTGCTCCCCAACTGTTCAAATTCTACGCATCCTTCAAAGTTCCAGTTAATGTATACCTCCTCCAAGGATCCTTCCCTAACCACCATGTACCATTGTGATCACTCCCTTCTCTGGACTTCTTCAGACCTTAGATTCAGTACCACCCATCTGAGCACACTGAGCACACACTGCTTTGTATCAATGGCCATCTCATTTTTTCTATTGGTGGTCTCTTGTGTCTTATTTGTTCCCCCTTCCCATCCCCAATTAAAGTGTAAGCTTCACGAAGCAGATGATTAGATCATATTCATCTTTGTAACCATCATGGATTCAAGCTCTTGAATATGCTAAGTGTTCAAGAAATCATTGATTGATTGAGGAGGCAGGGTAGTTACATGGAATGAAGAGTCAGAGGCAAGGCTAAGACTAGAACCCACAGATTCCCAGAATCTCAGCAATGGCAGGTACTTCAGAGGCCATCTAGTACAACACATTTCTGATGGAGAATCCTTTTTCTAATACCCCCAAGAAGTGATTATGTAGCCTTGGTTTGAAGTCCTTCAGTGAAGGTGAATGCACTTCTTCCTGAGATAACTCATTCCACTTTAGGATAACACTAATGAATTATTAGGCAGATTTCCCTTGTACCCAGCCTAAATTTGCCTCTCTGCAACTTCCATCCATCATTCCTGCCTCTGTCATGACTGGAGAGACAGACTGTTTGAGCACAGAGATAAAGGACTAACAGAATGTATTTCCTGTCAGAGACCATGAGAGATACAAAGAGAAAAAACTAAGAGAACATCTTTGCTGGGAGACCAAGTTAACTCTCACACAGAAATATTATGAAAAGAATACTGCTTAGTGGCTGGACTGCTTCTAGAACTGAGAAGTCAGTAGTTGAAATTGTTGATTAGCGGTCATTCTGGATATGATTTTTTTTCTCCCTGAGATATATTATTGAAGTATTTAAATATACCTTTGTATTGTTTGTTACATTGTTAATAAATTGCATAGCTAATGACATTGATGGTATTTAGTCGTATAAAACTAGAGAGTTTGATGCTGAGAGAGATGCTCAAAAAGAGTATGGGGAAAGAGGTTTACTTCTCCATTTTATTTAATAACCTAGGGTGGAAGCTAAAAACCAATTGATTAATCAATGAGGCCCTTTGGTTCAACCCAATTCAGTTATATTACTCAAATATTCCTTGAAGACCTACTGTGTGCAGAGTATCTTGCTAGGTGGGGCTGGGGTAGTGCAAAGTTTAGATAACACATAGCATCCAGAGCTTACAGTCTTGTAGGAGAATGTGACGCATAGGAAAATAACCACAATACTATATTAATGAATCAGGGAGTTATATTCAAAGTGCTATGTGAAGTCTGAATAGGGAAAAGATTACTAACTTGGGGGTGCTAAGGTAAGACTACATGGAGGAGGTGGCATTTGAGCTGGGCTTTAAAGGATGGGCAGGAAAATGTTGGGTGAAGAGTAGGAATGTGAGCGTTCTAGGCATAGGGAACACGTAAGCAAAGGTACCAGAGGGGATAACTCATTCCCTTCCTCCAAACCTCAGGGCAAAAAGAGACATGTATCTTCTCATCCACAAAGTGAGAAGGTTGGAACAGTCCCAAACACTTGGACTCAGAGAAGTTGAGTTTTGGTGCTTGTTTACATTTATGAAATGTATTGGCCTTTTATTCCATGCAATTTAATAAGCATTTACTAAGTGCTTATTAAAAACCACACTGAAGTGCACTGGATAGAGTGCCAAGCTTGGAGTCAGGAAGACTCATCTTCCTGAGTTCAAGTCTGGCCTCAGATATGTACTAGCTATGTGACCCTGGGTAAGTCACTTACCCCTGTTTGCCTCGGTTTCCTCATCTGTAAAAAGAAGCTGGAGAAGGAAATGGCAAACCATTCCAATATCTCTGCCAAGAAAATCCCAAATGAGATCATGAAGAGTTGGATGTGACTGAACAACAACAATAACAAGTACCTACTATGAACAAGGCACCATGTTAGACACTGGAATTCAAAAAGGAAAAAAAAAAGAAAAGAGAAAAGGCAAGGAAAAGAAAAGAAAGAAAAAAGGAAAAGAAACAGAGAAAAGAGAAGGAAAAAGAAAAAGAAAAGGAAGAAAGAAGAAGAAAAGGAAAGGAAAAGAATGAAAGAGGAGAAAAGGGAAGAGAGAGAAAAAAGAAGAGAGAGGAAGAGAAGAGAAAATAGAAAAGAAAGAAGAAAAGAGGCTCTACCTTCAAAGAACTTGTATTCTGAGAGGAAGGAGAGGTCTCCAAATTAAATAGTAAAGTACGCTTTTTTTAGAGACAGGTGCTTCAATGGTCTTGTGAATGAATTCTCTTCCCCTTTCCTGAAATGACTATAAACTAATCTGTGTACACATTGTTACATGTCTCATCTCCCCACCCCCACCCCAGGAGACTGTAAGCACCTTGAGGGCAGGGCCTGTTAGATTTTTGTCTTTGTATCAGTAGCATCTTGCATCATGGCATGCCCATAGTAGGCTCTTAATAAATACAGGCTTGTTGAACGTGGCTGAAGGAGCCTCTCTGGATGCTGACAGACCTTTCTCTCCTTGCCCCAGGTTCAGCTGAGCAGATAGCTAGCTTCTGGTAACTTCTTAGTTACTATTTAAAAAAAGGAAAAGTGAAATCAATGTGTGCAACCAGCCCCTGATTAAAAGCAAACCTACTGCATGGAAGTTATAAAAGAAAACAAATAGCCTTTAATACATTGAACCCTACATTTAAGTGAAACCGTGTCATCAGTTCCAAATCCATTTTC
>NW_020940527.1:10196721-10306772 GCF_900497805.2 Vombatus ursinus
CTTTCTTTCTTTCTTTCTTTCTTTCTTTCTTTCTTTCTTTCTTTCTTTCTTTCTTCTCTCTCCCTTTCCTCTCTCTCCCATCTCCCTTCTCTCCTCTCTCCTCTCTCCCCTTTCGCTGCACAGTTCTGCCTCCCCACTTACCATACATTTCCAGGATCCTCTAATGAAGTACATCTTGAGTCTCCTTTTCCTGGCTAATGAGGAGACAACAAGAATTTGACGAATACTGGTACAATTACTGGAGCAGTGAAGCGCGGGCCTTTGATTAGACATGATAATTTGCAAGGCTGGGCTCTTCACATTAAGTTTGCAAACAGTTTAAAAATCACTTCCTCTATTTATCCAGCTAATCCCTGCTTAATGACTCCAGACCTGAAAAAAGAAAGAGGAAATGTGTCTTTAAAAAAAAAAAAAACCCTACATCAGAAAAAAAAAAAAAGCCTGTACTTTCTTTTTGGGGTGTGGTGTAGATGGCAGAAGAGTCGTTCATCTGCCTACATTTCTCTGTGTTGTAGTAGATTCCCATCCCAAACACCATTCATTTCTCTGTTGTTAAAATTGTCCAGCGCAGCTAATTTTTTAATATTCATTTTATTGATATCTTTTGTCATCATAGACATTTCCCATCTACCCTTAGATTAAAACCTCCCTAGTGACAAAGAAATGCAATTGTAAAAAACAGCTGCCACAGAAACCTTGTTTTACAGTGTATACAGTATTCTTTCCCAGTAGTCCCCCACCTCTCTGGCATCAAAAAGGATGTAGAGACTTCATTATCTTTTCTCCAAAACCTCCAGTGGATTTTCCATAACCCAAAGTTCCATTCGCTTTGCTCTATTGTTGTGTTTCACCGCACTACTTCATGTAAATCTTCCCACATTTCTTTGAATTTCTTTTACGCGTCCTTTGTGACTGCACAATAATGTGCCCTTCCATTCATATTTCATCATGTTTTCACCCACTCTCCCATCAATGGACATCCTCTTCTTACCCCTGACTGTCTGCTCTCACAAAGTGTGCTTCTGTAAATATTTTGACTGATATTGGACCACTATTTCTGTCCGATTTCCTTGGGGAATGTGTCTGGTAGTGGGCTTGCCAGATCAAAAGAGATAGATCATCGAGTCACTTTTATTATAATTCCAAAGTGAAGTCCAGAATGGCTGCCCCACTCCGCATCTCCAGTGATAGTGTATCAGTGTGCCTGTCTTCCCACGGTCCTCCCATCACTGAGCGTTCCCATTTTTTTCATCTTTGTCAATTTGCATAAAATGAGGTAAAACTTCTGCAGTTATTTTTAATTTAACATGTTATCACAAATAGTGATTTGGAGTGTTTTTATGTAATCATTTATAGTTTTCAAATCTTTTGAAAATTTTTTGTTCACAGATCAGCTAATGTTAATAAGCTGATTTACATGTGTGTCGGGGTAGGGATCTACATGAGAAGGATTATCGTTTTCACCCAGAGCTCTCAGAAGCAGACTTGTGGAAGGCTAGAGCCGCAAGAGGCTTTGTGTTAGATTTGGAGGTGGGGAGAGAGAAAGACAATAGGCATTTATATAGCACCCATTGTTTGCCAGGCATTGTGTTAAGCCCCTTACCCATACAACAACAATCGCTAACATTTATATGATGCTATGTGTCAGGCACAGCGCTGAGCACTTTACAATTATTATCTCATATATCTTCACAACAACATTGGGAGGTAGATGTTATTATCCCCATTTTACAGATGAGGAAACTGAGGCAAACAGAGGTTAAAGGACTTGCCCAGGGTCACACAGCTAGTAAACATCTGAGTCCAGATTTGAACTCAGGTTTTCCTGATTCCTGGTCTGATTTCTTTATCCACTTCACAATGTTTCTCCCTATCTCATTTGATCAGGGCATCAGGGTGACCTTGGTTCAAATCCCTTCTGGGCCACTTACGTGCTATATGACCATAGACAAATAACTTTACCTGTCCAGGGCTCAGTTTACTCACATATAATATGCGGATGATAATAATTGCAGTGCTAACGTCACAAGGTTGTTCTGAAAATCGAATGGGATAATTTGTATAAAGCACTTTTGAAATCTTAAAGCACTATATAAATTACATCTATTGTTGCAAATGTAGAAATTAGTGTAATCTAATAAATATTATAAGCACATGTAGAAATATTCTACATTTAGAATAAGGAATATATTCTATATGGACAATGTATTCATATATTCAATATAGCTGCTTATCTAACATGCAAAAACCACAATTTATGTTAATTGTCTCATTTTGATTAGAATTATTTATACCTAGTAACTGTGTGGCCTGGGACAAGTCACTTGACTCCTGTCTGCCTCAGTTTCCTCACCTGTAAAATGAGGATTATAATCACAAGGTTTGAGGATTTGTAAAGTGCTTTGCAAACCTTAAAGCATTTTATAAATGCTAGCTATCATAGGGCTGCCACCCTTATTGTCGCGGGCTGAAGAAGTGGTTTGTTAAGACTCATTATAGAAAAGGATTCTCTACAACAAAACTCTTCTCTCCACCAAGGGTTAGTTAGTGCATAACGGATTTGAATGAAATGAATAATAGTTGCTGACATTCATAAGGCACCTTTAAGGTGTGCACAGGGCCTAACGTAGATTAGCTCATTCTTTCTAAGATGGGCAAGCTTTGCTTACTGTCTCAGGGAAGGCAGAGGGGAGAGAGACAAGGAGGGATAAAATTTGAAATTCAAAACTTTAAAACATACATATTAAAAATTGTTTTAACATATATTGGGGGGGAAATTATTAAAAATGAAAATAAAGTGAATGGAAAGTGAAAAAACAGAAGATAGGCCATCTTATAAGACAAAGGAATTGTCCTTTTTTTGAATTTGTGCTGATCATTTAATCTCTGTTTCCTTCATCTTTAGGAGGAAAAGTTTGCACTAGATAAACCAGTGTGTTATTGAGCCATTTCAGTTGTGTCTGACTCTTCATGACCCCATTTGGGGTTTTCTTGGCAAGGATACTGGAGTGGTTTGTCCATTTCCTTCTCCAGCTCACTTTACAGATGAGGAAACTGAGGCAAACAGGGTTAAGTGACTTGCCTAGGGTCACACAACTAGTGTCTGAGGCCAGTATAGCAGAATTTTAAACCTGGAGACAGTAGGACCTAGGTTCAAATACTACTAAGATACCAACTGTGCAATCCTAGGCAAGTCGCCTAACTTTTCTGTGCCTCAGTTTACTCATCTGGAAAATGAGAGGATTGGACTGAACAGAGCTGAGGCTTTTACTGAAGTATTCTGCCATCAACTGGCCATCAACATCTCTCATCCCTCTCCATTTCATTGTTCCTAGCAAAAACTCCTCCCTTGACTCCCACCGTGCCAAGCCAAATAAAATCTTCCTGCTATTCGGAAGAAGAGTTTAGGGGCTAGAGGGAAAGGAAGAAGAAAAGGTGGGCTGGGTGGCCCATCCCTCTTTTCCTTCAAAGACTCCCAATCTGATTTTTCCTTGATGATTCACTACAGAGAGGCTGGGCATTGGTCCTGCTTTATCTCCAGCTCCTGCAGATTGGGAATGTGATTTCTAGCAATGTACTCAATTATAACTGCATTCTGCTCCCCATGAAAAATGAAAGTGGATGCCTCATGGAGGTTTTTATAATGGGATTTCACTTGTATGAGAACGGTTATCCTTTTCGCCCAGAGCACACAGAATCCGACTTGTGGAAGGTCAGAGCTGCAAGAGGCCTTGAGAAGGTATCCCCACAGCCCCCTTCTCCCCCCATCCCCATGGAAGTGAATTAAAATCCAGTGAGAAGCCCGGGACTCTCTGACTCTAATCCCAGAGAGGAGAGAAATAGGAAGAAAGGTTGGGCAGTATTGGACCCAAGTACCCCAATCCTATTTCCTTCATTGCTGCTGCTTTGGGTTTAATTTCTTATAACTATGCCTGTGGAGAAAACACCTTAGCCAATTAACACAATTGAAATGCCTGCCCAGGTGGGATCCCTACCCTAGAAAGAAGGTGGGGAGAGGAGAAGGCAAAGATGCCTTAGAGAAGCTCCCAAATGAAGGGTGGAGGGCAGAGGTGGTGGTAGACTGGACTCCCATTTCTACTTCCAAAAGTTGTCATAGGAGATTCAAGTCACCTAATCTAATACCCTCATTTTACGAATGAGGAAACTGAGTCTCAAGGAAGTTAAGTGACTTGTCCAAGGTCACACAGGTAGCAAGCGGCAGATTAAGGATTCAAACTCAGAATTCTTGACTCAAGATTCAACATTCTTTTCATTATACCACGCTGCTGCTGAAAAAGAGAATAATTGGCTATGTGTGACCTTGGAGATGGTTTAGTCCAAGCTCATGCTAAAGGTGAAAAACTGAGGCCTAAAGCTAGGCAGTGACTAACCTAAGCCCACACAGCTATTCAGTGACAGGAGATTTCCAACCTAGGTCCTCTGATTCTCAAGGCTCTTTCCCTATTATTTAATTATATTTATTTATTTATTTATTGTGCCGATATTGATCATCAGCAAACATAAGCATCTCAACGTACTAAAATGAACAAGAAGGAGGGCTATAAAGAAACTGTGAAGTGTTGCACATAGTTTTATTTTGTTTTGTTTTTGATATATTTATGGTGGGAGATAGCTAGGTGGCCCAGTAGGTAGAGCACTGGGCCTGAAATCAGAAAGATGTGAGTTCAAATCCAGCCTCAGATACTTACTAGCTGTGTGACCCTGAGCAGGTCACTTAACCACTATTTGCCTCAGTTTCTTCATCTGTGAAATGAGCTGGAGAAGGAAATGACGCCGCTCCAGTATTTTGCAGGATCAGAAAGCGCTAGACACAAATGAACAACAATAATTTAACAAGGTAATATCAAAACTGCTCCCTTTGTGCCCTTTTCTCCACTTTTTTTCTTCTGTGCATTTAAAAATATTTTGTTGATACTAATTTTTATTATAAATATCACCACCCAATAACCTGCCACCACCACCCCTATTCCAAGTAGAAGTTCTGCCAGGAGTGTGCTGGAATCCCACCAGCACCTGAGAACCGATTGTTAAATTTTCAGTGTGAGCATTTACACCCCAGAAATTGGCAAATGCTACATATTAGGACTTGATTTATTGTTCTAGGCTTAAGAAATTGATGGAGGAAGTGTTAATAATGCAAATTAAATTTAAAAGTGGGCTGCACCTCCATTGTTTTTTTCTGAGAGCCAGTTATTATTAAATATTTACTAGCACACCCCTGAGTTCTCCATATTGTTAAGCAAAACAAAAGACAAACAAAAAACATTGGCCATATCTAAGAATCCATGGTTCTTTCTGCACTCTTAATTCATTGCTTCCCATCCTCTGCTCCTAATTCATCACCTCCCATTCTCTACTCCTAATTTATCACCTCCCATTCTCTACTTCTAATTCATCACCTCTCATGCTCTACTCCTAATTCATCACCTCCCATCCTCTGCTCCTAATTCATCACCTCCCATCCTCTGCTCCTAATTCATCACCTCCCATTCTCTACTAATTCATCACCTCCCATGCTCTACTCTTAATTCATCACCTCCCATGCTCCTTCCATTTTACTGAGTTAGCTCTCAGAGGTTGCCCTATGGTGATGGGGGAAGGGGCAGCTCTACTTCTTCCCCCAATCAAGGAACTACCTGTGTTCAGGAGCAGGAGTCAGGAACCTTGGATCACAATGACCTCCTCTTAAGCCCAGGACCAGAGTTCACCTCAGGAGGAAAACGCTGTGGCTGCTTAGAAATAAGGATAGAATAATGAAAAGAGTTTTAGACCTTGTGAGTTGTCCCACAGAATGAAGAACTTCATTAGCAAGGTGGCACAGTGGATAGGGCACTGCACTTGGAATCTGGAAGATGCAAGTTCAAATCCCGCCTCAGATACTCACTAGCCACGTAATTCTGGACAAGTCACCTATCCTCTCTTGGCCTCAGCTGCCCCATCTGTGACATGCAGATAATAGTATCACCTCGCTCACAGGGTGGCTATGAGGATCAAGTACGATAACCTCCAGAGTGATTTGCAAAACTTCAGTGGGCTCTATATTATTGTGATCATGAAGAGCTGAGAACAAAATTTCCATATCTATGAATTTCCCTACATTTCTCTGTGAAAATGAAAGATTGTACTAAACAGTTTCCAAAACGCCTCCCAATTCTATGTCTTCTGACACCTTTAAACCTTCAGAAGCCATCCTGCACATCTTTCCCTAGCCTAGAGAAACCAGACCAGATGACTCCAGGACCAAATGCCAAGGATTCCTTCTTGTGGGTGAGTCAGTCCTGCTGAGCTCAGTTCAGTTAAACAAATAGAAATTAAAAGGATCTTATCAATCTGCTCCAACTCCTAAATTTCACAAATGATGAAACTGAGGCTGAGAAAGATGAAGTCAACTTGTTCTAGAGCACCCAGAGGGTTAATGGGAGGGCTGGGGATAGAGCTTAGGTCACTGTGACTGCCAAGCCAGGGCTCTTTCCATCCCACTAGGCTACTCTGTTGTTCAGTCATTCCATCCTTTACGACTCTTCATGACCTGTAGACCCTACTGTCCATGGAAGTTTCTTGGCAAGGCTTCTGGAGTGGTTTGCAATTCCCTTCTCTGGTAGATTAAGGCAAACAGAGCTTGAGTGACTTGCCCAAGGTCACACAGCTAGTAAGAGTCTGCGATTAGATTCCAGACTCAGTGCTCTATCCACTGAGCCAGCTAGCTATCCTCCATCTAGGCTTCCATTCCAGCCCAAAAATGACAAGTGCTTGGCGCACCTAGCCTCCATGGTCACCAACACCATCACTGGCCTGCAGTAAAAAAGGCATAACTTTCAGAAACAAAAAGCTTTTACACTCTATACTTGGCCTGGCCAAACTACATCTGTAGTACTGGGCTCAGTTCTTTGTGCAACTATTTAGGGAGGTTATTGATGAAGTGGTGAGTGTCCAGAGAAGAATAACCAAGACTATGAAAGGCTTTGAGTCTAGAACATACAAGGATGGGTTGAATGAACCAGGATTATTTAAGCACAGAAGTCAAGAGGGGGGAAAGGAAGGGAATGATAAATGTCTGCAAATATTTGAAGGGCTGCCATATGCCAGACAGCTTAGATAACATCTACTTGGCCCAGAGTGTAGGAACAAGGACCAATGGGTGGAAATTCTAAGAAATAAATTTCAGCTAGGTGTAAGGAAAAACTTCCTAACAGTTAGAGCTAACTAAAAATGGAATAGCTTGTCTCAAGAGGCAATGAATTTTCCCTCATTTGAGGTCTTCATGCAGTGGGTAGATGACCACTTCCCAGGCTTGTTGTGGAGGAGATTCTCTGGGGGGCCATGAGTTAGATCAGATGGCCACTGAGTTCCTTTCCAACTTAAAATTATGTGATTCTACGTTTGTATCATAGAATCTTGAATGAGACCTCTAAGGCCACCCATTACTTAATGAGGAAAATGAGGCCCAAAGACGTAAGATAATCTGCCCAAAATCACAGGTAGCAAATAGGAGAGTCAGAATTCAATCTCAAGCTCTCTGATTCTTACTATACTGCTGGCAAAGCTGTGGTGCCTCTTTGTCATCTTTTAAAATAGAAATAAATGAATACTTTGGGAAAATCTTGGTGGTTCTTATCTCTCAAAGATGGAAGAGTTGTCAGTGATGGCATTGTTAGACAAACCAAGAGACTTCAAACATCAATTTGATTCCAATGATTATGACAGACATTTAAAATCAGAACTGGGAGTGGACAGAGCCCAAAGGGTCATTGGGAAAATGACCTGCAGCATTGTGCATCTCTCACTCCTCTGATACTATCAAACCATCTCTTCAATGGCCTGTTTTAACTTCCTCTCTTCAAAGGAGAAGGGAAACGTATTGAAACTTTAGCCTGCTGTCCTAGACAACAAGACGTTGGCTCTGACTTTGCAGTGTAGACCAAGCAACCATCCCCTATCCCTTAATAGTCTGGATCTCTGCTTCTCTAGCATTTTTTTTCTCTACTCAGGCACCCTTTGTTTCTCATTATATGGCCCTCCACACACACACACACACACACACACACACACACACACACACACACTCATGCTCTTTGCCAGTGATTCTCAAACCATTTATTTGGTTCAGGACCCCTCTACTCTCTATAAAATTATTGAGGACCCCAAGGAATCTTTGTTTATGCATGCTTTATCAATATTTACTATATTTGAAATGAAAACATCTTATTACTATGAAAATAGTTTTGACCTTGCAGCCCCCCAAAAAGGTCTCAGGGACCTGGCAATTGCCGATCTATGTTGCTTTTGCTTCGGTCTCTGTTCATGCTAGAATATTCTCTCTCCTCTTGCCTATTGAAGTCCTACCCAACCCACTATGCCTCCTCCTTCTAGAAGTCCTCCTGATATAATAGAAAGAGGACTGGATAGCACAGGGGACTCTTAGACACCCAGCTCTCAGATTAACCCATTATATTGCCAGGCATGAATCATTTTCCATCTCTGTGCCTCAGTTTCCTCCTGAAATTATTCTTCTCATTAAATGGGAACTTTTCTGTCCTCCTTGGGTCTGAGATTCAAAGAAGGAGGTCAGATTATGTGACCTCCAAAGTCCTAGATCAACTCTAACCAGCTATGGTTCTCTTGGAGTGTACACAAGGGCTCCCTTTTCTTAACCTCAATGTCATTTTGTTGTCTGTTCCATAATGTTTTAGCCCAATTAAGTAATTGTCTTGCAGTGTTCCATAATGGCTCCATGTGTAGATCTTGACTCTCTGATTGTAAGCATCTCAAAGGCACAGGACTCAGTCAGAAGATCTGGGTTCAGGTTCAAGAACTGATAATTTCTAGCTGTAGGACTTATTTCAAGTTTTCTGAGCCTCAGTTTTCTCCTCTGTAAAACGGGAATGATGATACTCAAGCTACATACATCAGAGATTTGTTGCAATTGAAGCCCCTTACTAACCTTAAAGTGCTTTATAAAATTATGTTGTTATTATTATTATTATTAGTGAATTATTAGAATATCTAGTATTTCTATGGGGCACAGTGGATAGAGTGCTGGGTCTAAAGTCAAATCTTCATGAGTTGAAATCCAGCCTCAGTTACTTACCAGCTTTGTGATCCTGGGCAAGTCACTTAACCCTATCTGCTTCAGTTTCCTCAACTGTAAAATGAGCTGGAGAAGGAAATGGCAAACCACTCCAGTATCTTTGGCAAGAAAACCCCAAATGGGGTTGTGAAGAGTCAGACATGACTGAATAACAATATAAGTATTTATATACCAATTTAAGGTAATGAAAAGTGCTTGCAAATATCTGATTTTATCCTTACAACAATGCTGGAAGGTAAGTTCTAATATTAGACACATTTTATAGATGAGGAAACTGAGACAGGTTAAGTGACTTGACTTCCTCAGAGTAATAGACCACTAATGTCTGAGGCTGGATCTGAATTCAGGGATCCCTGACTCCAACCTGACCATTCTATCCATCACACTAGCTGTCTACTATTATAACTATATATCTACTATTATATATAGTAACTATATATATATAGATATAACTATATATATCTACTATTATAACTAATAATCTCTTCAAAAGTCCTACTCTGAGGGCCCATTGGGTTGTAGAGGTGTATGGATGTTTCCCAAGCCAACCACAATGGAGCCCACATTCTGGAAGGTCTTACCAAATTAAGAAGTTTTTCAAGGATGGGCAGGAGCAGAAGGTATGCTTGTTGTCTAAAGATTAGTCCAACGATGTTCAGAGAAGCTTACAACCAGGTTGGCTTCAGAGGGGTAAACTTCTCAGCCTTATCAATTACCAAAGACCATCGGCTTTGGGGAAAATGATGCCCACCCTGACAAAATCGCAAATCCTTGAGGTCTCGAAGCAGGCCTTCTCATTAAAAGGGAGCCCTCCCATCCTCCTTAGATCTGGGATTCCCAGAGGTACTTGGGCCCTTTTGGATCAAATGGGTGTTTTCCTCCAATGCCCTAAATATTCACAAGCTCATTGTTGTTGTTTTTGTTGTTGTTGTTGTTATTGTGTGTGGTTTTCCAGTTTGGATTTGATCACAATATTTCTCTGCCATGTGAAGATGTTGGCACCAGGGAAAGGGGAAATGGCCATCAGGTCCTTGGAGCAAAACCCTAACTCAGTCATTTGTAACTTTAGAGATTGTTCTCACCCTTGAAAGTATGGTGTATGTAACAGACCCTCTGAGGCCAAACGAAAGGTATCCAATCCCTCTTCATAATATTTAGATGGGAAAACCAACCACCTAATTCATCATAGATTTAGAGTAAGAAGGAACTTTAGAGATCATCTGCAACAGATCAACATCCTCATTTTACAAATGGGGAAACTGAGGCCCAGAGAGATTGTGACTTTCTCACAATCACACAGAAGGTGAATTTCAAGTCCATCTGGCCACAGTGAACTGACCATTTCATCAAAGGAAGCCACTGAACCCTCACCCTCCCAATCCCAAAAGGACATGCCCCTCCCCTTTGGATTTTTTTTCCCACTTGGACCTAGGTCTAAAAGCAAAGCCCATTCACAAGGCTGTAGATATTCTGATAGCAGGACAGGAGTTCAGCTAAGGGCTCCCGTTCCATCGGACCCTTCCTCCTGCCAAGACTCCAAAAAGTGACTAGGAGGAAGGGAGCCAGCTGGCCCTCCAGTGAAATGCAGTGCAGATTGTGCAAGGAGGCAGATGCACTTTCACCCAGGACTCAGCTCTGTGGGATCATTTCTGGCTTCAGAAAAGTTTTCTCCCCTTTTCTTTTTGGGAATGACTGTTTGCTTTAAGATCCGTTGAAAACATCCTGGTTCAAGCTCAGACCTAGAAATAAGAGGTATCCACCTCCCCCCTCCCCCCTCCCCCCAAGCCCCCCTCCCACCCCACACACACACCCAGAGTAAGGCAGAGTGGCTTCCGAGGACATTCCGGTCTGAATGAAAGACAAGGCGGGGGGAGAAGGAGGAAGGGTGCATTAGAGGGTGAGAGGCGTTGAGAGGGGGGAAGGGAAATAGACAGGAAATGCCAAAAAAGTCACAAGGACCTCTGTCCTTGTTCTGAATCCCAGCCTGAGTTTTGAAACTTCAATAATTCTGAATGAAGTTTTGACCCAAACTTAACCATATGAAACCATTAATCCCCCAACCTAATTCCCCGGTTGGAGGAGAGAGGGAACCTCACTTTCTTAATCCATCACAGCCCCTGCCCCTTTCCTTTCCCCGAGTCTACGTGTTGAAATGTAAGGGAACCCCAGTTATCCTATGTCCTGTAGAAGTGGGGTTCCCTTAGAGAAGGATGACAGAAACTGTCAGGAGGAAAGAACGGAACAAGGCTTCTGCTAATTCAGACTAATGTCAAGGGAGGTACCTGGGTTTGGAGGTAGGGGATATTTAAATCCATGTATCTTTAAATCGAGATTCCATCACTTAACTATGTGACTCTGGGCAAATCGCTGTACTACTCTGGGCTTCCACTTTTTCCCCTAAAAAATAAGGTCATTGGAGGAGAAGGCCCCTTCCAGTACTGTCTTGTGCGTTCTCCAGCATCAAAGTCCAGCTTTTTTTTTTTAATTTAAGAAAGATGAAACAGACAGGAGGAAATGAAAACACAGTGCATCTAACTCCTCAAAGTCATTCTCTTAATTGCATCCATACCTGTCTGCTTGGGGAATTGGGAGAGTGAGGAGGGCTTCTGATTTCATCTAGCACTATGTTTTCTTGCTCCTTTTCTTTTCTTTTTCTTTTTTGCCCCATCCAGCATGCAGAGAGTTGGTGCTGCCTCTGATCCATTCACACTTGTGTGTGATGGTGGAGATGGCCTTAACGGGTACAACCAGAGGTTGCCTCTTGGCGATGACCTCACCAAGGCTCTGGTCATCTCCCCCCTTTCCTCCTCCTGCTGAGTAGAACTTCATCAAGGGAATCTCTTTCCCAAGGAGCCAAATATTGAGCCCCTCAAGTCTGGAGGGAAAAGGGAAAGAAAAAAAAAAAAACAAGGAACGTGGACACTGAGAACTGCCTGTGTCGAATGAACTTCACCCAGAGATGGAGTTGTTGGGCCCCATCAAATGATGTCAGGGAACAGGGAAAGGCCCTTCTACTCTCCAAGTGCCCCCTCCTTCTTCCCCCCTCCTACCCACTGATGCCTGAAATTCCTCTACCAAGGGACAAAGCCTGTCATTCCAGTGAGAGATTAGGCTTTAAAGTGTAAATCCCCTTGGGAGAAAGACTGAGTGACTTAGATTCCCAGCAAGGGGTAAATGATTCCTATCAGAGCCTTCCCTGAGAGCAAGCAGGTTTTGCTAGGGGAGGGAGGGGGTAGAGAGCAGGAGGGAATCGGGCTCCAGAAGTGGAAAATTGAAAGGGTTGAGATTCAGAGGGAAAGAAAAGACCAAAGGGAAAGTTAAGGACCCCAAAGGCAAACTTTGCCAACTTTGCAATTTTGCCAAGGGTCTACCCCCTTCAGGGCCAGTTTCTGGATGTCAGAAACTTTCGCCTTTCAGGGGCCCCTAGCATTCACTTCAACAGAGCCCTCCCTCCAAATTCTCCACTTTCAAGGGTGATCATGGCAAGGGAAACCATTCCCCAGGGCAGGAAGTATTCCGGAAAGGTCACTTGGGCCTGCAGTCTGTTCTCCCCTCAATAATTCCCATTTAACCTTAACAAAAACCACTCAGATGCTGCCTTATGCAACTGGTTTCTTAGCTTTGAAAAGTGGGTATAATTAACCCATTCATAAAAGGGAGAAACCGGCAGGGCAGAGCTTAGCCCGCGGCAAACAAAGGTTTCATTCATTCCCCCAGAGCGATTTTTCCACAAGCCCTTTCCTCTTAATATTTGGCTAAATATTAGGGTTCATGTTAGGCGATCTGTCAGAGCCCCACCTCCCCACTCCTTGAAGTCTGTTGTATCGTGAGCACCCCTGGGGCAGTTGGGGTGGGGGTCGACTTACTGTTTCCCTGTTGAAAATGAAGCTCTTTCTTTGAATCTAAGCTCTGATTGAATTGATTATGGATGTCACCCTTTTCCCTTGGGTTATCCTAGCCTGGTGCTAAAGAAAGAGCTTGTAGCCCCCTGAAGTTAGGAGGAGGCACTAGAAGGCCAGGACCCGTATATCGGCTGCCATGATTTTTTTGGCTTCTGTACTGTTGTTTACATCATTCCCCCATCTTAAAAATGCCCTCCCCACTCCTCTCTGCCTACTCATCCTTCAAGCCCAAAATCCATTCCCACTTCATCCAGGAGGCCTTCCATAATGGCTGTTCCTCCTGGAGCATAAATAACACTTTTCACAATAAGTGATAAGTTCAACAGAGCTGGGAAGATAGGGTGGTACAGTGGACCACTTTGACCAGGCAAGTTGACAAACATGTGTTAAGCACCTACCACATACCAGGCACCGGCTAAGTGCTGGAGATACTCAAGGAGCTCCCAATCTAATGGGGTAGATGACATGTCAATAGTTATGTGCAAACAAGACACATAAAGATAAACTAGAGATAGTGTCAGAGGAAAGGCACCAATCAACATTAAACGGAATCAGGAAATGGAAGCCAGAAGGCAGCCAAGAGGAGGGAGAACATTTCCCGGCCTGGCTGACAGAACACTAAATTGAAAGTAAAATGTGGGATCAGGCCACTGGCTCTATGACTCACTACATGACCTTGGACAAGTCAAAATTCTGTGCTTCAGTTGCCTCCGACTGTGTCTCATTTCACAGGGTTTCTTTGGGTATAACATGAGAGAATGGATGCAAATTTCTGTGTAGTTTCAGGGAGCCATATCATGAAAATGTCTTTAATTGTGAGCTAACTTTACATGTGTTTTTGTCTTCTCTCCCCAACAAGGCCAAGGACTTTCAGCCCAGTATTGTGTTTCTTCTCATCTTCTACCACAATGATGGCTGAGCTAAGCATATCATCCTTCAATATATGTTTGTTGAATTCAACTGAATATTTGTTAGGTACTTACTGTGTGCAAAGCACCACACTAGGAATGAATGATGAATGAACAAAAGTACTAGGTCTCAAAAATCATAGAATTTTTCAGTTGGAAGGTTTATTAATGACCACATAGTCTAAGCCATAATCAAAAGAAATGCCCATTTTACCCCTTTCCCCCAAGGAGGAGAAGCACACTAGCTCCAAGGTGGCCCAATTCCACTTTGGGATATCTCCAAAGGATAGGAAGCTTTTTCTGAGCTCAGAGTTGATGAGCATGCCATTTGGGCCTTCATCTGAGTCACTGATAAAAAAAAAAAAAACTTTCAAAAAAATTGAATGGTCCTTTTTACTGTGAACCTAACAATCATCAACAAACACAAACACTTCAATATATACAGAGATCAATAAGGGGTTTGTATAATAAATGAAATTTCTAAGGTAGTCTTTTTTTAAAAGAAAGATGTGCATATCGTAAGATAGCAATAATAATAAAAGTTTATTGTTTTTCCTTCTGTACTTTTGTTTTAATGTGTGAATTTTTAACAACCTTTTTCTAAATTCACAATTTTCCCTGTTTATTTTCAGTAATTTTTTTTTTTACATCTTCTTGCCCCTGCCCTGTTTCTTTTTCTTTGACTCCCCCTCTCCCCAAACCCTGCCCTCAGATGCACATTAACTACATACAGGTCAGGGTGGTGTCTCATCTAAGTATTCCTGCCCTCCCTCCCCTGAGCCCTTGGAAGTCACCCAGGTCCAAAGTTTTCTAGCATCACAGAAACCCAGAGTTGGAAGAGATCTCTGAGATTACCCCATACTCAACAAAAATACTTTCTAACCTTCTCCCCCAAATGGTCATCCAGTTTTTTTATTTGAGGACCTTAATTGACAGTGATTCTACCAGTTCCAGACTGAAGCTATACTATTTGGTTTAGCTCCATGTTGGAAATTTGCTTTTTTCTCACACCAAGCTTCAACTCTACTCATTACATTTAGTACTTCCCTATGGGGCCAAGCAAGACAAGTCAAACTTTCTTTCACATAAGAGTCCTTCAATGACTCTGCCTCTATCAGTACAGATGAGCACCTTATCTGCTCCTTAGAAACTTTAAAGGTTACCTAGGGTATTGAGAGATCTAGCAGCTCAGCCAGGAACATGCAGCCAGGATGAAATCACAGAAGCACTATTGCACCTTCCTTCCCTGGAAGCTGGATGTTTCTAGAATCCTCAAACCTTTCATTTCCTTTCTATGGTAAATCAGATCCTTGGATTCCCGTAACTCTGGTGAATGCTTTTAGAAAGGTCCTGTAACCTCAGATGTCCAGGGTTCCACATACTTAAGATTCTTGTGGGGAAAATGGAGAGAATTACACACTAGTGCAATTATAGGTGATTTCAAAACTGGCTGAATGGTCAGATTCATGGTCATTAATTGTTCCACACCAGTTTGGAAGGAGGTACCTAGTGGATTTTCCCAATCAGTCAATAAGCATTTATTAAGTGCTTGCTATATGCCAGGCACTGTGCTAAATGCTGGAGATACAAAAAGAGGTAAAAGACAGCCCCTGCCCTCAGGGAGCTTATAATATAATGGGAAAGACAACATGCAAACAAATATGTACAAACAAGCTATAGACATTATAAATAGGAAATAATTAAGAGAGAGCAGGCACCACAACTAAGAGGGTTGAGAAAGACTTCCTGTAGAAAATTGGAGTTTAATTAGGACTTAAAGGAAGCCTAGGAAACAAGTAGGTAAAAATAAAGGGAAGGGCATTTCAGACATGGAGAAACAGCCAGAGAAAATGCCTGGAGCTGAGAGATGGAGTCTCTTGTTTTTGGAACAGCACAGAGGTCAGTGTCACTGGATTGAAGATTATGAAGATTGGAGAGTAAGGTAGAAGATTGGATGGTGGGGGATAGGTCATAAGGAGCTTTAAGCACAAAACAGAGGATTTTGTATTTGATCCTGGAGGCAACAGGGAACCACTGGAGATTACTGAACAAGGGCGTGACGTGGTCAGACCTGCGCTTTGGAAAAATCACTTTGGCAAATGAGTGGAGGGTAGATTAGAATAGGGAGACTTGAAGCAAGCAAATCAATCAGCAAGCTATTGCAATAGTGTGAAGTGATGAGGACATGCATCAGGGTGGCGGCAGTATCAGAGGAAAGAAGGAGGCATATTCAAGAGATGATGCAAAGGTGAAATCAACAGGCTTTGGCAAGAGATTGGGGAGAGAGGCAGTAAAAGATAGTGGAGTTGAACATGGCACCTAGGCTGCAAGTGTGGGTGACTGGGAAGATGATGCTGCTCTCCATAGTAATAGGGAAGTGTGTTTTGAGAGAGGGTTTAGGGGGAACGATAATGAGTTCAGTTTGGGACATGTTGAGTTTAAAAATGTCTTCTAGACATCCAGTTCAAGATATGTGGAAGGAAGTTGGAGATGTGAAACTGGAGGTCAGCAAAGAGATTGGGGCAGGGTAGGTAGATTTGAGAATCAGCAGCATAGAAATGGTCATTAAACTCACAGACACAGATGAGATCACCAAGTAGTACAGAGGGAAAAGAGAAACGGGTTTAGGATAGAGCCGTGTGAGATACCTCAGGTTAGTGGGCATGGCCTGGATGGAGATTCACCAAAGGAGAGCGGGATTCCATAGTCAGGTAGGAAGAGAACCCAGAGAGAGTGGTGTCCTGAATACCCAGAGAGAAGAGAATGTCCCAGAAAGGAGGGTGATCCACAGCGTTAAGGGCTACAGAGAGGCCAAGAAAAAGGAGAATTTAGAAAATATCCCTGGATCTGGCAATTAGGAACAACAGAAGAAACTTTGGAGAGAGCAGTTTTGGTGGAATGAGAGATCAGAAGCTGGATCATAGCGGTTAAGAAGAGAGTGAGAGGAGAAGGAAGTATTCAGGCTTTATGCTGTTTTGTTCTTGTTTATTTGTTTGTTTTTTGGAGGCCATGGGGTTAAGTGATTTGCCCAGGGTTACACGACTGAGGCCAAATTTTAACTCAGACCTTCCTGACTCCAGGGTCAGTGCTCTATCCACTGTGCCACCTAGCTGCCCTGGCCCTATACTGTTTAATATTTTTTATCAATGATCTGAATAAATGTATAGATGGTATATTTATCACACTTACAAATGACACATAGATGGAAGGGATCAATAACAGATTAAAAGAAAGAATTAGATTCCCAGAAGATTTCAATGAGCTAGAACATTAGGCCAAATAACAAGACAAAATTGAATAGGAATAAAGTCTGGCACTTTAGTCCAAAAGACCAACTTCTCATGTACAAGATTGGGGAGATATAACTAAGTAGCAACCTGTAGACTGGTTAAGGGTGCCCTGGAAAAAAAGAGCTTTGTATATGTAGCAAGGGAGATAGTTTCAGTATTTTTTGATTGCATTCTTTTGTTTTTCTGAGTATAAGGAAAAACTGCATAGGGTTAAGCCAAGCTTCAGAACATTGTGCCATGTTCACAAGATTATGGTTCATGGAAATACAGTGGGCCAGAAAGGTATGCGTGAATTTCCCGGTAGGTAGGACTTCAAGTCAAGATTCTAATTGGATACACGCCCCTAGAATAACAAGGTGAGCAGTTGCCATTGACTGAATAGAAGAGCAGAGGGATAGAGGTAGTAGCTCTTTGAGATCATAGACTGGCATTCACCCCGGTATTAGGTGGTATGCGTGACTGCCAGGCTGATTGTGGGATTGCTAGTTAGTACCTGAGCACTTTCATCACTAAAAAGGGTCGGGTAACTGGGAAGAGTGGGTCAAATTAGGAATGTCATTGAGAAGCTGGAGAATGTCCAGTGGAGGACAGCCAGGATGGCAAAGGACCTCAATATTGTGCCATATGTGACTGGGTTGAAGGAAATGGGGATGGTTAGCCTAGAGAAAATTTAGGAGGGTAGATGACAATTATCTCAAGTATTTCAAGCCCTCTCATGTGGAAAATGATAACATTTGCTCTGCCGGACCCCACAGGGTAAAATTAGGAGAGATGGGTAGAAGCAGCCAAGAGTCAAAAGTCTACTCAATGAAAGAAAACTGGAAAGTAATTAGAAATATCTGACAATGGAATAGGCTGCCCTAGGAGACTGACTTAAGGTCTTTAAGCCAAGGCAGATAGCCACTTTTCAGGTATGTTATGGTGAGGCTTCTTTTTCGAGTATAGGTTTGATGACATGGCCAGTAAAGTCCCTTCCAACTATTCTGAATTTCTGTGATTCTGCAATTTATAGTGAGTTTGCAGTCTACCAAAACCTCCGTATCTTCTTTATGCCAACTTTTGCATAGCCAACATCCCTCCCCCCACCATCTTGGACACAGGAAGCTGATTTTGCAAACTCACATGTAGAATGTTATCTCTGCTAGATATTGCATCTTCTTGGACCTCACTTGTTGCTCTAGCCTGTTGAGGTCTTTTACATCCTGTTTCCATCATCCAACTTATTAGTTATTTCCTCACCCCAGTCCCCCAACTCTGCATCATTTGCAAATGGGATAAGTATGCCTTCTATGACCTCATCCAAGTCATTGATTAAAATGTGAATCAGCACAGATTCCTGGAGCATTCCATGAAGAACTTCTCTCCAAGTTGACAAAGAGCCAACTGTGATGACTTTTTGGGTCCACTCATTCAACCAATTTTGAATCCCCCCAATTGTACTATCACCTTCTTCCCCTTCTCCCCCACCCCATTACAACTCCAATGCCTTCATTGCCCATATTTCGATTATCACATTAATTTCCAACATGACAGCTAGCCAACTCATGTTCAAGTGCTAATAACAACAACTTAATGTGCTTTTCCTCCTGGAGTACTGACATTTGTTTGGAAAGGAGATGCTTGAACCCAAAGGAATGAATTGTGGCTCATGGTAGGATTTCAGGCTATCTGCTCGGACCCTGTTGCTATGGTCCTTGTTCTGTTGAGACAAGAAAACACAGATAAAATTGTGCCCTCAAGATCTAGGACTGTACCAAGTTGAGTATCCAGTGGACCTATACACAGAGCTTTGGGAAGAGAAGGTGAAGAACAGGAGTTAAGTAGGACTGATGGAAGAAGTCTAACAGCCTTGGCAATCTTTGCCCCCTGGGAAATTGTGCCTTTTGGCTGCACACCCCTATACATTGCCAATGGTTAATATTCCTGGAGAGGAGTCAGGGAGCATAAGTGGTATCTGAGTTCCTCATGATGTCTGCTCCAATCTGGGTCAGGATGGTATGGCCATCCCAAGAAGAACTGGGCAATGATGTCTGAGATTCAACTTAGAGCTGCTTGCCCGACTTTGGTAACTGAACCCACTCCCATATCCCTCATGCCCTGGGCAAAACAAGTGGGACATAACAGTATCAACAGGCAGATGGTTTGGTAGATCAACAGGCAGGTCAATGACCATTTCTTATGCCCATGCATAATGTTAGGCCTGAGCTTTGGGAAAGCTATAGATGTCATGTACCAAGCATGTGATCTTGGGCAAATCACTTCATTTCTCTGTGCTTCATTTCTCTCATCTGTAAAATAAGAATGATAATAATGGCTGTACCACTCACCTCACAGGGTTGTTGTGAAAAAAATGCTCTGTACACATCAAACTTTATACACTCTACTATTAAAAGAATAATAGAAATCATGCCTCCTCCTCCCTCCTCAAACCCAATCAACACCATCCCTCAGGCTTTTGCCATAAAGAAATACACAGAGGTTACTACTGCATTGTTTTTATATATCCTAAACAATGATCAGAAACAGACCTATAATTTTAAATACGCCTAGAGGCTTACTAAATGTTTTCCCACCAGCTTTCTAACGTGGAATTCCTACCCAAAGAGTACGAAGGTCTTTTCTCTCCCCTCTTTTCTTTAATAAAGATGATACAGACTAGAGCACTAGGCTAGGAACTAAGAAACCTGGGTTCCGATCCAATTTCACTTGCTGTGTGACTGACCGAATCACTTTATTTTTGTGTGTTTCAGTTTCTCTAGTTGTAAATGTAAAATGAGGGAGTTTGAGATAATCTCATCTAAGTATCTACAATAATAATAATGCACATATATGTGTGTATACGTATATACATATGTTGTATACATATGTGTATATGTGTATATGTATATACATTGAACTTTGATATTTGAGTCTACGAGGTAGGTATTACAGGGATTATTACCCCTATTTTACAGAAGGAGAAACTGAGGCAGAGAGCAGTTAAATGACTTGCCTAGGGTTACACAGCTAGAAAGTCAGAGGTAAGATTTGAATCAAGGTCTTCTAGACTCCAGGTCCAGCACCATGCATTACATGATGCTGCCTTTCTGAGAGCTTAAGACCCTTTCTGATCTACATGGCCCTGCAAGCTAAGTCATGCAAGCTAAGTCATAAAGACTTAGTCCTATGAGCCAGAACTGCTCTCACTTGCTCAGGGTAAAGTTGTCAGGGGTTGGACAAAGCAGCAATGGCCAGCTGCCAAAATTAAACTTAGAGATGGCTGTGGGTCAGCTGAATCCCTAGAGTAATGAGTTAGAGGGCACAGTGGGTAGAGCACAGGGCCTGGGGTCAGGAGGACCTGAGTACAAATCCAGCCTCAGACACTTTCAAGCTGTGTGACCCTGGACAAGTCACTTAACTTCTCTCTGCCTCAGTTTCCTCATCTGTAAAATGAGGATAATAATAGCACGTAACTCCCAAGATTGTTGTGAGGCCCAAATGACAATAGCTGTAAAGCACTTAGCACAGTGCCTAATACATAGTAGGTATTTTATAAATGTTAGTTATTATTATTATTGTTTCTGTTGGTGTAGGGAAACTTACCATCACCATCACCAACACCAATACCCCCAAACCCCACTGCCTTTTACTTGTAGCACTATCTTATTATAGCTCAACCTGACCCCATTCCCAGGAAAGGAGTTTCCTGTTTGAAGTTCTTTTTTTATTTACTGGTCTGGGAATCCTCACTTTGGAAGCTCATCAGCTCAGTAAGCAGCCATTTATGACCCAATTTCACCTCTTTACAACATGGCGCTGTCCCTTGGGAGTCGCCAAGGCCATTGCAACCACAAACTCTGCTTGGATAGCCTAAGGCAAGAGACTGAAAAGTTGAAAGAAAGGGAAGACTGATGGGGGAATAGGCAACATGTACCAAAGAAACCAAGAAGGGAGTATCACAGGGATTTTATAGAAGAAGCGAGTTAGGGCCATGAAAGTTATTTGATTTGTTTAATCTCATAAGGGAAGTTAGTGGTAGAGACAGGGCTTGGACCCAAGTCTCTGGACAGCTGGTTCTGTGTTCTTTCCACTTATTCTTTCCTTCCACAAGAATTTATTAAATACCTACTATGAACAAGGCAGTGGGTGATCTAGCAGCTAGGGGAGCTATAAAAATAAGATAAGATAGGAAAATGCTATCCACATCCAGAGTCTGAATGCAGATTGAAGCATACTATTTGCTCTTTTTTTTTCTTCTGTTTTGTTTCATTTCTTATTTCTTGTCGTTGCTCCTTTTGGTTCTAATTCTTCTTTATAGCATGACTAATGTGAAAATATATTTAATAGAAATGTATATGTAGAGCCTATATCAGATTGCGTGCCATCTTGGAGAGGGAGGAGGTAAGGGAAGGGAAGAAAATTTTAAACTCAAAAGCTTATGGAAGTGAACACTGAAAACTAAAAATAAATTAATTAATTTTTTAAAAAAATAAGATAAGATGGTCCTGGGGAGTTAACAACCTAGTAAGGGAATGTGATACTCAAATTTTTTAATATTTCAAGGAACCATAATTTTCATGGTCTGAGCATCCCCTTAACTAATGCAGATTGCAACCCATCCTAATAGACGGACTTTGAGGATTACTTTGGCTAAAAAATTCATCACCCCATGGCCAACCTGGTGATGAGACTCTCTGAACTTAGCTACTAGATTGGCCCTCAGACAGCAGGCACAAAGTCTATGACCAGAATTGTATTTAAACCCTTTCCAGTGTGGCAAGACCTGTTAGAGCCTGTGTTCCATTGACAAAGCCTTTGAGAAGCCAAGGTCTCCTTCAGATCACAATGAGGTCTGTGCCATCTTCCACAAATGGCACAGACATGTTGTTATTGTTGTTGTTGTTACTTCAGACCCATGACTTCATCAATGTAGAGAACTTCTGATATGAAAACTCTCCCCGACAATAAAAGGTGCTGAAGGGGAAAGGTGGAGACTGAAGGAAAACAGAAACACTGATACATTGTTGGTGGAGCTGCAAATTGGTCTAGCCATTCTGGAAAACCATTTGAAATCAAACCTCAAAAGTCAATAAACTGTGCATACCCTTTGATCTAGCTATATACCTGCTAAGCCTATACCCCAAAAAGATCAAAGATAAAGGAAAAAGTCCTAAATGTACAAAAAATATTTTAGAATGGCTCTTTTTGTTATGGCAAAGGACTAGGAAATGATGAAGCACCCGCCAATTTAAGAATGGCTGCATCAGTTATGGTATATGGGTAATGCTACTGTGCTTTAAGAAATGAAAAAAGACATGATTTCAGAGAAACCTGGAAAGATCTATATTAACTGATGGAGAGGGAATTAAGTGGAACCAGGAGAAC
Source organism: Vombatus ursinus (assembly GCF_900497805.2). Taxonomy (NCBI): domain Eukaryota; kingdom Metazoa; phylum Chordata; class Mammalia; order Diprotodontia; family Vombatidae; genus Vombatus; species Vombatus ursinus. The sequence continues at coordinate 10,219,295 of NW_020940527.1, forward strand.
AATTTACACTATACCATCAATATTGTAAAAATGAACATTTTTGAAAGACTTAAGAACTCTGATCAACACAATGATCAACCCTGATTTCAGAGGACCAGTGCTGAAGAATGTTACCCACTTCCTGACAGAGAGATAAGGATCTACCATGCAGGATGAGACACACATTTCTGGACATGACCAACATGGAAATTTATTTTGTTTGGCTCTGCATGTTTATTACAAAAGTGTTTTCCTTTCATTTTTCTTTTCTTTTCCCAATTTTTTTGGGGGGGAGGGAAAGTAAAAGTGAAAAAAAATTTTATAATTTTAGAAGTTAATTTTTAAAAAACTTCCTCTATTAACTCAACTGGGCGACTTGTTTGTGACTTAAAGAGAATTGCTAGGAGGCATTGATAAGTTTAGTGACTTGCTCAGGGTCACATGGCTGATTTTCACCAGAAGCAGGCCTCAAACCCAAATGTTCCCAATTCCAAGGTCCTGCCTTCTATCCTTTCTGGTGATTCTTACCTTGGACAAGTCACTTAACATAGGGTCAGCCTCAGTTTCCTTATCTGTAAAATAAGGGATGTAGAATGAATGGCCTGTGGAATCCCTTCCCAGCCCTATAAGGGCTATCCTATGATCATAGGGCTACCAAGGCCGCCTCTCAAGCATAAACTTACATAATCGTAGAACACATTATTGCATAATAAGTGCATTTAAGAATCAAATAAAGTGCTCCATGAGGTTTGAAGGGGGCATGTCATTGCACCCGCCAATCACAAGATACTGAAGCCTTCAAGCATGTGTCCAGACGCACCTCAAGCTACAAAATATAGGGCAAGTTCTTGTATTCAAAGAGAGACAAAATAAAGGGCCTCCCAGATGTCATCAGGCAGCTGGCTAGGCTCCTCTTCCTTCCTCTGCTTTCCCTCCCTCCATTTCTTTTTTTTTCCTCTTCCTTGCCTGGGCTGGGAAGGAGGTGGGGAGCCCCATTAGGTCTTCAGCAAGGTGCTCTGATGCCCACTTGGCTTTCTTTGAAGTCACAGCTTTGTTTGAATTGATCAAAAGTGTCATTCAAAGTGGCCTGAACTCCTGGGTGCCCCCAGCCCCTTTCTTCCAAGCCAGGTGGAGATCTCTTCCCTGTGGCAGGCTGGGGCAGCCAAGGGCTTGCTATTTTCCCCTGAAGCCTTCCCAGTTTGATGTCTAATCGCGGTGTACATCTCTAGCTGTGTGTGAAACAAACATACTCAACCTGATAATGGCCTTGTTAAAGCTTTTATAACACTGGAGCATTTACATTTGGATCGGTTCCAGGAAAAAGACTGCGGAAATGATACCGAATTGAAAAGGTTCACCCACCCTCGCTTTCCTTTCCCCGGCTTGGGGATCTCTCAGTCTAGGTGCCATTATCGCTCCCACTGTCTCTGTGTCTCTCTGTCTCTATCTCCCTTTTTCTCTCTCCCTCCACTCCCACCTCTCACAGACGTCTCTCTTTTTTTTTCTGTATCTCTGCCTCTTCCTCTCTTTCTGCCCCTCTCCCACACTTGCTCACTCCCCCACCATCTTTCTCTTCCTTTGACCCTCTCTGAATTAAAATTGTGAAGGGGAGGGGCAGGGCAAAGAGAGAGCTCCTGGACTTCAAAGGTCTCTCACAGAGAACTCCTGTCTAGATTAACCTAATCAGACCCAGGAGAGGGAATCGAATTCCATCTTATTTACAGGGATGCTTGTTTGTCGTCTCTCTATAGCACCAGGGGAACCCCTCCTTTTGCATGAGGAACTCCCAGAAAAGCTATCCCAGACTCAAAGTATTCAGTAGGGCACAGCCACTGGAAAACATAGTTTACAAGGTTCCACTCATATGTTTACATCCTTTTTACTAGTCAGCCAGAGGACCAAATTACTTCAAAGCAAAGAATTTTTAGTACAGGAAAGGAAGGAAACAAGTATTTCTTAAGTACCTACTGTGTGCCAGACACTTGCTAAGCACTTTACAATTGTCTCATTTGATCCTCACAACAATCCTAGGAGGTACGTGCTATTATTACTCGCATGTTACCATTGAAGAAACTGAGGCAGACAGAGGTTGTTACTTGCCCAGACTCATAGAGTTAGTAAGTGTCTCAGGCTGGTTTTGAACTCAGAGCTTTCTGACTCCATGCCCAGTGCTCTAACCATTGTGCCATCTGGCATTGGCCAGAGCAGTCTCCCACTGATATGTACCCCATCCATGGGAAGCATGAGCAAACCTAAGGAATGAGTTTAAAAGGGGCATACCCTTTTAGGAATCAGGAAATTTTAGGAAATACCTGTGGCCAGAATGCGCTGATGGAGGAACACACAGGTAGGAGGCACGTGTGGTCAGAGAAGACACACACGGAAGGGCAACTATCCTCTAGAAAGTTGCCCAGTGTACAAAGCAAATCAGATGAACGATTTTTTTTTCCCTCTAACACAAGATAAGTGTTTAAAAGACACATACATAAAAATCTCCTAAGTGTACTGACAAATATTTACAGCATGAAACAACCTCATCACTCCTATTATACTCTACAGGGAAGTTGATGATCAAAATATTAAGGCGTGAAATGCTTTGTGGGACTACTGAACAGATATCTCATTTTTTCACCTTGCAACTCTATTGTCTAAGCAACTCACTCAATGTCCATATCTTCTGGTCAACCCAGCAGGTATTGCTCATTCTCCTGGTGGTGGTCATCTCCTCTGACAAGTTGTTGTGAATATCATCTCAGCCGTTCAACCGGCACCTGAATCCAGGACCTGCCACACCCTTGAGTTTATGAAGTAGCCACCAAGACTAAAAATATCTGATGCAAGATTGTTGTGTAGTCACCTGTTCTCAAGGAAAGAGACATAAGTCAGAAGAAGTAGCTAAGGGAGTCCTAAAATCCAAATTCAGTTTTAACTCATCTAAGCAAACATATGTTCTATCTGCCATGTTGATGCGGTCACCTCTGCTGCTAGGGGAGAGGGGAGAGAGAACTCATCCCCTCCTTTTTATACCCACTGAAAGTCTGAAAGAGAAGCTGCCTGAGTCCCTAGTCACATGCTCCAGAGAGAGGAAGAGGGAAAGTCTAAGAAGGTGAAACCTCTTATTGTATAGATTACTGAGTCAATAGTTCTTCCTGGCTCAGTGGCCAGTCCTCTTTGGTACCCTTTCTTATCATAGGAGACCAATATGGGGTTGCTATGTTATTCCGAAGCGAAAGTCTTTCAACAATACCAAAGTGCAAATTTCTGTAAATGTGAGCCAAAGCATAGGCCCTAAATATAACAGATAAGGCATTTCTCCTGATTACCTCAATCACATGAAATTCTGTGTTTCTCTGGCTAGAACACTGTTCTCCTTATTTACAGTCTAGTGTACTATATTGTCAGATTGAAAAAAAAAAAACTTTTTTCCTCTTCCTGGGACTATCCATGTCCTTGTGCCAGGCCTCTATCTGACTTAAGATTGGAAAGTCCTGGTATTACCTGCTTAATTTTTCGTAGGCATTTCATGCACCCAAGTCTATTTGGGGGTAGTTTTCCAAAGAAACCCCATAAAGCTATATGGTATTGTGTCCACATGGATTTTTTTCTAGCACTCCCCCCAAATCCTCAGTCTCTTGCCATTCAAAAACAACAGATTGAGCACAAACATTTAGCCAGGGGGGCAAGTTCATTATTTTCCTCCCTTTATTATGTATAAATGGTAATCAAAAAACGTCTGAGGCTTTGAGCCACCCCTCAGTGATAAAGATTAAGAACTATATTCAAAAACTCAAATACTTAAATGGATCTGGAATCTTATGGATTGGGATGTTCCTTCGATTGATGCAAATTTAACTCTCCTATATCGCCCATACTATCTAGATCTTATTCATGTCTGCCTATAGTTTGGTATCATTTTATGGGAATCATCTTTGTTAAATCCATGTGTTTGAACTGAGTGAGAAATTTCCCTAACACTCCATGTTCCTCCTTGTCATTAAAAATATCTCACATATTATATTATTTATATTGTCCTACAAATAATGTACATGTTTATATGTACAAATACAGGTGTATATCTATAAGTAAGTCTTTATGGGCACACAAGTTACTGAACAGAATATGTAGATGCCTTTCCTAATGAATTATAAATTCCCCTCAATCATTTTCTTAAGTGGCCCTAATGACTTTGGTCATGTTTAAGCCCAGCTCTGCTCTTGGGTGGCTCTGACCCAGATTCCTTCCAAGTGCTTAAAGCCAACTCATAAGGGATGGTGAATATCTTAGTCTTATAAAGTGGAGGAAAATGACAGTAATGACGATTCCTGGAAATGGTGCGTGACTGCTGCCCGGCATTGCATGGGGAGGGACGGTCACAGACTGGAGCAACAGGACGTAAGGAAGCATTTAGCAGAGCACATTTCTGTTCAAATAGTCATGTTTTTTAAAGAGAAGCTTAAACCTGAGGCAAACAGGATTTCTTTCTCATCAGCCTTGAACGTAGGAAAATTCACAGCAAACTAAAGAGGTGGTAGTATATAACTTGAAATAAAAAACAAATTGTCCTCCTCTTCACCATACCCCCAAAAAGATGAAAAAAAGAACTAGCCGTGTGACCCTGGGCAAGTCACTTAACCACTCTTTGCCTCAGCTTCCTCATCTGTAAAATGGTGATAATAATAGCACCTGCCTCCCAGAGAGGTTGGTGAGAGGATTAAATGAAATCATTGTGAAGTGCTTAGGACAATGCCTGACACGTAGCAAGCATGGTTTGACTATTATTAGCTATTACATTATTAAGGAAGGAGTGTATTGAGGGCATAGGGGATGACGTGAGGGATAGTATGACAAGTTCAGGGAGCAGCTAGTAGTCCATTTTTGCTGAAATGTAGAGTGGATGAACGGGAACAATGAAAGGAAGAGGGAAAGTGAAGGTACAGGTAGACTGTGCTGTGGGATACAAAGCAGAAAAAACTAGATTCTGGAAGGCCTAACATGCTGGTGTGTTCAGCTTTAATCCTATCTCAGTTGGGAGCCACAGAGTGTTTTTGAGCGAGAGAATGACATACTCACACCTATACCACTGGAAGAGTATTTTGGATGATGAAAGGGGAGAGGCCAATTCAATTGCACACAACTATTGATGATTTGGGGATACTGATAAACTAGGGTGAAGCTAGCCTGAATAGAGAGCAATGGATGGACCTCAGACATGCAAGATGAATGTGGACTAAATGATCTACAAGGTGCTTAGGAGACCATTTGGTTTTTCTATCTTCCATTGTCCTAGCATGGTACCTTTCACACAGAAAAGTGCTCATCAGATGTTTATTGAGTTAATGAATGAATGGGCAGCTAGGTGGCACAGTGAATAGAGTGCCAGGCCTAGAGTCAGGAAGAATTCTCTTCCCAAGTTCAAATCCAGACTCAAATATTTACTAGCTCTGTGACCCTGGGCAAGTCACTTAACCCTGTTTGCCTCAGTTTCCTCTTCTGTAAAATGAACTGGAGAAGGAAATGGCAAACCTCTTCAGTATCTTTGCCAAGAAAACCCCAAATGGGGCAGCTAGGTGGTGCAGTGGATAGAGTACCAGCTCTGAAGTGAGGATGACCTGAGTTCAAATCTGGCCTCAGACCCAACACTTGACACTTACTAGCTGTGTGACCCTGGGCAGGTCACTTAACCCCAATTGCCTAAAAAGAAAAAAAAAGAATGAAAAAAAAAACATAAAGAAAACCCCAAATGGAGTCACAAAGAGTCAGACAAGACTAAAACAACTGAACAACAACAATGAATGAATGTCAAGTAGAATCTTTCAAAATTCTTTTGCAACTAGAATTTTTCAAAAGGCTGCTCTGAATTCCTTGATTCACTGGGGAGGTTATTGGCTGCTGGCCTGGAAGTCAGAAGACCTGGGTTCTGGCTTTAGCTCTAAACCTTGAGATCATAGAATTAGACCCTGAGAGGAACTTAGAGTCATCTAATCCAACCCCCTCCCTTTGTAGGGAAGAAAACTGAAGCCAAGAGAAGCAGGCATTTATTGCAAGTCACATTGCTGGTATGTGGCAAAGGTGGGATTTTACACAGGTCCTTGGATTCCATGTCTGCCAAGTTTTCTTCTGCCCACACCTCCATGCAGCGATGGCTGCTTGTCCGTCCTCCTATCTATGCTGTTTGATGTATCCACAGACGTTGCACACAAGGTGGATACGTTGGGACCAGCTCAAATCTGCCAAAACTGCTTGTTAAATTTTCAATATGAGCATTTCACACCTTAGAAACTGGCAAAGACTATAAATCAAGGTCAAATTTATTGTTTTGCTGATTGTCTGGACTTGAGAAAATGATGGAAAAAATGTTAACAATACATATGAAGCTTAAAAGTACATGCCACCTTCCTTTGGGGGGGGGGTGCGGCTAGGGAAAACCTGGTTGTTAAACATTTAGCAGCACATCCCCAGTTGAATATTCTTTAAGATACCAGCTAAATTTAACTGGGTTAGGATGGATTGCACCCCTAAAAAGGTGACAGCATAGTGAGTGCTAGATTTCAAATCAGAGAAATTGGGTTCAAATCCCAATTCTACCCCTTACTAGGTTTCTCCTAATTCTAAGGTCAATGATTTTTCCACCAGACCATGCCACCTCTTTGAGGCTTTTCAGCAGAATTCCTACTTTACTAATGGGAAATCCTTTGAGCTTTAAACTTGATAATGATACACAACATGCCTGCACTGGCACAAACTCAGGATCAAATCATAGCCCCCTAAGCACAACTTCAAAAGATGGCAGCATGATGTGACATGGCCAGCTATGGGTCTCCAAAAACAACCTCAAAATGGGGTCCTGGAATTCAAAGCTAAGATTTCTATCCCTGCCTGTGGGCTGGCACACTTGGGGAACAAGTGATTTTTAGAGAGTCAGTAATAGGTATGTGACTTTAAAAGATCCATAGGGCCAACCCCTCCTCCCACCAATGTATCTCCCAAACAGTATATCTCAAATTACCTTCCTTGGCCACTAAAATCCAAACCACTGGAGTCTCTCCTCTGGATTTAACCATTGAAAGGTCCTCTGAAAAATACTCTCTGTTACCTGGGAGTGCAACATATCACTTTAATCAATCGATCAATAAGTGTGTGATGTCCCAAAAGAACTATGCTAAACGGCAGCTACAGAGACAAAATCCAAGGAGCTTATATTCTAATGGAACAACATGTACTTGTATAGGTATAAAGAAGATACAGGCAAAATCAACATGAGGTAAACTTGGAGGGGAGGAAACAAGATGTTGAGGGCATTAAGGAAGGACTCTTGTAGAAGTTATCCCTTGAGCTGATTCTTGAAAGAAATCAAGAATTCCAAGGGCAGAGAAGCAAGGAGAGAGCGTCCCAGGTGTGTGGGAAACCTCCGTCTCATGAAACCACTTCAAGGCTTGGTTAAAGTCTCACCTTCCACAAGTCCATTCCTGATTTAGCCAATTGTGTGTGCCTACCATAGGGTAATAATACTAATTAATAACTGTCCATTGGATCAAATTGAGTTGACTTGAGTTGAACTGAGTTAAGTTGAGCTGAGTTGAATTGAAGGTTTGGAGGTGGGAATCAGAACACCATGATGTAGGGGGAAGGGGGGGGAATAGGAACTGTTCTATTTCACTGGAACAGAACATAGTCTCTAAGCAAAGGCTAGAGAAACACTTGGGGACATTGTAGATGTGATTCTTGATCAGATCCAGACTAAATGACCTCTGAGGTAATTTCCAAACCCTGAGATTCTGGGATTCTAGGAACAGCATACATTGGTGAAATGCTGGCATGTCTCCCTTGATTTCCTACCCTAAAACAGGCATCTGGATGGTGAAGTGGATAGAAAATTGGACCTGGAGGCAGGAAGACATGGTTTCAAATTCTTTCTCAGACAATTACTGGCTGTGTGACTTTCAGCAAGCCACTTAATCTCTGCGAACCTCAGTTTCCTCATCTGTAAAATGGGGATAATAATAGCACCTGCCTTAGGGAGTTGTTGTGAGGCTCACGTGAGACAACATGTGCAAAGCACTTTGTAAAACTTAAAACGCCACATAAATACTAACTATTATTTTATTATGAAAACAGCATTCTTTCTTTACGGCAGCACTCATCAACCACAACCTTTCCTCATTCCCCTATGTCGCTGTCACTCACACACTTTTTCAGAATAGCAGGGAAGAGAATGCTGAGGGGAGGAGCTTTCGCCCATGTGGATTGGTATGTACTGATGGGGAAAAGATGTAAACAGTAAGGGTCAGTACAAGAGAGGGATGGGGAGGGGAGTGTCCAGAGGACAGCATGAGGACATTGGCTAAAGAAAGCAGGAGAAATGAAAGGGAACCTTCTTCACAATTTTGCCTGGCCAAGAAAGGACTTCGTGGACCTTTAGTATTTGAGAGCTATATCTATAGGGTCTTTCAGGAGTGTTAGGAACATTCTCCCAGAGACATGACTAGCATTTCCTCTTCCTGTGGTAATGAACCAGGGTAAGCAGCATTTTCAAATCTACTTTTTAAGACAAATTCATCTGCAGGGGGGAGACAGAAACCCAGGACATGAGATCATAAGAAACAAAGGAGATCCTAAGAAACAAAGCAGCTTATGTTGGGTGCAGCAACCAGGGGGAGAGAGGAGGTCATCTGATAACTTCATACTTTGACTACTTATTTCTGCTCACTAAAGGCTAAACACAACTGTTTCTACACTGCTAAAAAAAATTGCCAGTGCTGTCAGGGACCCCCTCCCAAATTTCAATTCTGTGGAGCAAAGTCTTAGTTGTCCTACTTTAGGGCTTCTTTGTGTCTTGCCAAAAAGAAACCTACTTTTAGAGAATTTCAGTCTTTCTTTATCTTTGGGCTTTATCCCCTTAAAGGAATGCTTTCCCTGTTACTGGTCATGCCCACCTCAGCAAAACAATGACTCCAGGAAGAAAGGATCATTAAGAACAGGAGTAAGGCAGTGAAAGGGAGACAGACCCCATCATTCTGCTGAGGATTAGCCCAACTCAGTGACAAGAGTAGTAACAAGCATGGTGGTTGGGTAATGGAGAGAATTCATCCTGGACAAGAGCAAGGAGTCACTTCACCTTTTCCTGCCTCATTTTTTTCATCTGTAAAATGGGAATAATAATAGCAGCTACACAGGGTCGTTGTGAAGAACAGATGAGAGTAAGTAAAGTGCTTTATAAACCTTAAAGCCCTATATCAGGGACAGGGAACCTGTGGCCTCAAGGCCACATGTGGCCTTCTTTTATTAAGAGAATTTGTTCTGCGAAGTTTGGATTCAACAAAGGGCCGCACTTGAGGATGTAAAGGGCCACATGTGGCCTCAAGGCCGCAGGTTCCCCACCCCTGCCTATATAAATGTAATTATTATCGTCATTGTTGTAGGGCTCACAGGAGTAACTGCAGAGAAAAAGTGCTCTGAAAACTTACAGTGATCTACAAACATCAGCTGTTACTGTTTCAGATCACAAAGGCAGTTAGTACCAGAGTCCCAGTTTGAAGTCAGTTTGACACCCAGGGCAAGAAGGTCTATCACTGAATCACAGCTTTGTGACCTCGGCAAAGTGACTTTCCCCTTCTGGGCATCAGCTTCTTCCCCTGTAAAACTGACAATGAAATACCTACACTGGCCACCTGACATCATTGTTGGAAGACTGATGGGAACCATGTAAAACGCTACGTAAATGTCAGTTCTTATCAATTAAGAGCATTGCCTCTCTGATCTCTGACTGTATCGGGAAGCCAGAGCCCAGAGCATGGACAGAGGAACAAAGGGCAGCCTTGAAATCCACACGAGATGGTTTGAGTTCCTGATGCCTTTTCTCTATTAACTTGCTGTATCTGCCAGCGTTTTATGTTTTCCTTGGGTAACAATTCCCAAATGGGGGATGGCCAAGCACGGCAGATGCCCCGAATGCTTTCCAAAGTCGGTGTCTCTGTGGAACATTTGGAATTCATTGAAGCGGAGGATGGGCGGGGACCTTTTATTAGTACTTAGTGATATGATCTGGCTAATATTATTGTGGAATTTTCTGGGACCTAGAACACATTGCACTGACCGCATGGTGGAAATGGGAGCCATGGGAGCCGTCATTGCAGCTCCAAGGGAAATAATGGTGTCAGGTACCCAACAATGTGAAGGGGCATGGAAGCGGGGCTAAGATCTTATGGCCATGACTCCCAATATGTGGATCTCCATCTGGACTACAGACCCATGGCTTTTGTGGGGAGGGGACAAACAGTCAAATTCAGTTCCAAGATCTTATCTATGGACCCATCTGCCTGGTGTAAGACTGGGGCTTTTAGTTCATTAACTGCATTCCAACCTTGTATAGATTCCTCAAAGGGGAAGTAGGGGGAAGGCACAGTATAAATAACTGCTTCAATAAGAATGGTCCCCCAATAGAATGAGCTGCTTTATACCATAGTAAGCTCCTTGCCTCTGGAGGTACTCAGATAGAGGCTGGACAACCACCTCTGGAATGAGCTCCTGCCACAGGAGATGTTCAGGTAGAGAGAAGATGACCACCTATCAGGATATTATAAAGAGAGGTCATACTTCAGGGGATTAAACTAAATGACCTCCAAGATCAGAAAATCATAGATTTGGAACTGTGGGCGCCTTACAGAATTCTCCACCAGCTGGAGTTTATAACCTGAGGTGCGTGAACTTTTTAAAAAATATATTTTCATAACTATATTTCAACATAATTGGTTTTCTTTATAATCCTATGTGTTTTGTTTTATGGATTTGAAAACATTTTTCTGAGGAATCAATAGGCTTCACCAGAATGACAAAGGGGTGCGTGAAACAAAAAAAGCGTGACGCCCCCTCTGTCTGACACACCTCCTTCATTTTACTCAGGAGGCCCACAGGCGTGAATTGACTCTGAGGCTCCACGGCTTAATGTACAAAGTACTGAACTTAGAGTCAGGAAGACCTGGTTTCAAAAACTGCCTTAGCCACTTATGGGCTGTGTGACCTTGAGTAAGTTATTTCACTTCTTTTTGATTTGATTTCTTCATCTTTAAAAAGGAAATAATTTGGGCCATGTCTACCTGCTCAATGGGGTTGTTGCAGGTAACTAGGTGCTACAGTACATACAGTGCTGGACTTAGGGTCAAGAAGACCCGAGTTCAAATTCTGCCCCAGACACTTATTAGTGACCCTGGGTCAGTCACTTCGCCTTTTCCTGCCTCATTTTTTTCATCTATAAAATGGGGATAATAATAGCAGCTACAAAGGGTCGTTGTGAAGAACAGACGACAGTAAGTAAAGTGCTTTATAAACCTTAAAGCCCTATATCAGGGACAGGGAACCTGCGGCCTCAAGGCCACATGTGGCCCTCTAGGTCCTCAAGTGCAACATTTTGACCGAATTCAAGTTTTATAGGACAAATTCTTTTATTAAGAGAACTTGTTCTGTGACGTTTGGATTCAACAAAGGGCCACACTTAAGGACGTAAAGGCCTCAAGGCCACAGGTTCCCCACCCCTGCCTATATAAATGTAATTATTATCGTCATTGTTGTAGGGCTCACAGGAGTAACTGCAGAGAAAAAGTGCTCTGAAAACTTACAGTGATCTACAAACATCAGCTGTTACTGTTTCAGATCACAAAGGCAGTTAGTACCAGAGTCCCAGTTTGAAGTCAGTTTGACACCCAGGGCAAGTTACGCTGCACGTCATAGATGAGCCAGACATTAGGATTTGTCAGAAAATTCCCAATTTTTTAACCTTAAGACCACATCATGGCAGATTTCTCTAACAAAAATCTGTCATTCATTCCAAGAATAAAATCGTTTCAATAACCAGATAGAACTCCATGTATACAATCCTAAAAGCAATAACCCCAATTAGATGAACACTATTTTCCTGTGTTCTTCTGGGGAAGAAAACTTGGATCTGTGATTTAGGTGGTGGTAAGGTTGTGCCATTGTGGGAATTCACTCCACCAGCACAATTTGACAAATGATCTATTTCTCCAGAGATAAGAGCTAGGCTATGGCCAGAGGGTAAAGCAGATTTGCTCAAAGTCATACAGCTAATAAGTGGTAGATGTGGGACATGAACCCATGTCTTCTTAAAAGCCCAACACCTGGACCCATTGCTTCTGCTGGTAAATATTTGGTCTTATTTACACTGAATAGTTCTATTGATAAAGGTCATGGCTACCATAGAAGTGTCTATAGGACAAGCAGGGGCAGGAGTGTGAATTTCAATGCTTGTCATATTGATCTAGCTTGTTGAAATTGATTTGTGTCCCTCCTATGCCCCATTCACCTTCATGTTCCCTAATCCTGTTCATCAGGGACGCTGACTCTTCATTGAGTGCCAACCGTTTTCTTTGTTCATCTGATCAGTCTGGTCTCCACTCTTTATGGGGTGCTACGAAAAAGGGTTCTGCTTGGTTGGCTGCCTGACAAACTGAAGCTATCTGCCTCTTTGAGGACCCAGACAGCTCCAGGACCACAGACTTCCATGGGGTATGGGATCTCAGCAGTGCAGGGAATCCACCCTCCATCACAATCCTTCAATAACTTAGGAGATAAGTCCTAGGGAGCTGCTCATGGTCATACAGCTTGTTAAATGCCTGAGATAAGATCTGAACCCAGGTCTTCCCAAGCCCAATCCTCTGCATTCACTGTGTAAAGCTGCCTTTCTACAGACATCAGGGTACCTCTGGAAATACAGCTTCTTTTTCAGAAGAAAATCATCTCCCAAGACCACCACCACCACCATTACCTTTTCCCTAAGGATAAACTTCAGAGGAATTGAGCTAAATACTAACAAGCTGACCAAATTTAAAATAAAAAAAAAAAGAGAGAGATTTTAAATCCCTTCACTATTTCTTTAAGGGCATGTAACAGAAAGAAGAGAAAAACCCTTCAAAGTACAAAATCAAAGAGGCTAAGACCAGGCAGGGATCACCCTTGGCTCCCTGCCGCCAACAAAATGGCTTATGCATGCCCATTAAATTGGGTGATTTTAATCTGGTGACAGCAGAGTGGAGGGGCTGCACATTAATTATTCCCCACTCCTCCCCACCCTGGATTCACAAAGAAAATACTATTTATCTGGATTGTAAATCAGGAGCTGCAGGGAGAGGGAGGGGAGCTTACCGAGTGCCCAGGAATATTTTACAAAACCAGCCAGCAAAAAGGCGTTCCTCTCTGTTGCATCATGCTGCTAGAGCTTAGAGGAGCTACTGATAGTCCAAACAATCTCATTTTACAGGTGAGCAAAGGTATAACTAGGCCAGGGTGACCAGTGCTTCTCCCCAGGGTGCCAAAATTTAGAAGGCACTGATAGTATTTACCCTTCATCATAAGGGAAATAATACAGTAATATTTAATCAGCAAGAAAAATTAGTTAAAATCAGTGACCAGATGGCTTACTCCCTTCTCTTCCACCATCCACTGGAATTCACCTTAAAAGTTGATGTGAGGGCACTTTTCACTCAACTTACCTAGCTTATGTTTTATGATACTAGCTGCTGAGATGAGAAATGTTAGTTCTGACTTTGTGGGTAAAGTAGCAGGTAAGCAGGAAAACTGAATTACTGGCCAGATAGTCAGTTAGAAGACTTGGGTTCTAGCCCTGGCTCTGCCACGCTCTCCCTGCCAAGATCACTTCCCATTGTATGTGGTGGTATGATGATAAATGTTTAACAATGAGCTCTGCAGGAGGGAAAATGTATCCATGACAAACTTTTAACACTTTCTCTATCACTTTCTTAAGCCTAGACAATCAATGAAACAATAAATCAAGCCCTGATTTGTAGCATTTACCCATTTCTGAGGTACAAATATTTACCCAAAATATTTAATAATCAGCTTTCCTGAGATGATAGGAACTGGCATATTCCTCATTGTACTATGCTAGATTGAGATAAATTTCTGGATAAGAGATCTATAAGGAGTTATTAATCAAACAATTATTTATCAAGTGGTTCCTGTGGGTCTAACCCCTTTTGAGGTTCTATGAGGAACAAAAAAGAAGGAAGATACGTTACAGGTACCCTACTGGTACATTCCAGGGAAAAGCTCACAGCCTAGTTGAATAGGCAAGACTCAGGCACAAAAATAGTGAAAACTCTTTTCATATGTTATCTCATTTGGTCCTCACAGCAAACTTTCGAGGTAGGTGCCATTTTACATTTTGCAGGTGTTCATTTTACAGGTGAGGAGACTGAGGCACAGAGCAGTTAGGTCACTTGCTCATGGTCACCCAGCTGTAAGGATCTGAGGCAGGATTTGAACTCAGGTCTTACTGACTCCAAGACTAACAACATCTCTAAAGTTGGTTCTTTACACAAAAGACTAGAGAGTAAAATAAGACAGAGCCTGAGCCCCCACAAATTGGTGCTTGATTATCTACTCATTTCCCATCTCTCTCTCTCCCTCCTTCTTTCTCTCTATCTATCTCTCTATCTCTGTCTCTTTCATTCTTTCTCTCTCTGTCTCTCTGTCTCTCCCTCTTTCTCTGTCCCTCCCTCTGTCTCTATCTCTCTATGTGTGTCTCACTGTCTGTCTGTCTCTCTCTCTCAGAATTACTTTGCATTGTTTTGTGAATACTTTGTATTTATTTGGCTACGCATAGAAGGCTCACTATCCCACCCCCTTTCCAGTCAGAATATAAATTATGCAAGTACCTCAAGAGAGAAGATGGTTGATTTTGTATCCCAGCACCTACCACAGTGCCCAGGCAAGGCAGGTGCTTAATAAATGTTGAATCCAATGACATATATTACCTGCTTTATCAGAGGATGCTTAAGGTATACTCAATAGCAAGCAATACTCAACAAGCATTTATTGAATACCTACTGTGTGCCAGATACTGTGCTGGACAAAAATTAAACTGTCCCTGACCTCAAGGAGTTTCTACTCTACTAGAGGTGGGGTGGAGGGAAGGAGGCCAACAAGTACAAATTTAAGTAAATACTAAATTTAAAGAAAGGACTTGGGGCTGCTGGAGGAAGATGCTCGCTCCTCTTTCTGCGGCTTTCCTCAGATTCTGACAGTTGTCTGGCCTTCACTAGCCACAAGGTGAGAAAACTCCTTCCACTGATGAGAATTCACTTCCTGTTTCTGAACTGTTCAAGGAGAGAACAGGGAGCTTAATGGGAAATCTAATCAAATTTCTCAACAAGCAGCGGAATGGAATAGAGCAAGAATGAACATTCATAAAGTGCCTACTATGTGCCAGGCACTGTGCTCAGTGCTGGGAATACAAAAAAAGGCAAAAGACAGACCCTGCCCTGAAGGATATCTCAATCCAATGAGAGGATGACAAGCAAAAAACTAAATACAAACAACCTATATGCAGGATAAATAATTAAAAGAAGGACGGCACTACAATTAAGAGAGGTTGGGAAAGGTTTCTTGTAGGGATTTTAGTTGGGATTTAAAGGAAGCCAGGGAAGCCAATAGTCCAAGCATGTCCACTAATTAGATATTGCATCTTGGGAAAAGTTCTTCTAAGAACTTTTAAGTTCTAAGCCTCAGTTTCCTTTCCAGCTATGCTTCTGACCCTAAGGACTTTGTCACCATGACTCAGCTGTCCTCTCACCTTGGAATTTCCTTCACTGCTTAGAGTCTTCTCACCCTGGAATAAACCTCCACCATGCTCACTCCCTTCTCCCATTGGTGAGTTCCATTCCTGAGCCTCTGCACAAGCCAGCCATGCTTCATTCCCTTACTGGCTGCACTTCTGATTCTAGGAACATTGACATCATGCCCCTCTGGGTACTTTCCCTCAACCCCACCCTCCCTCCTTTTATATGTTGTCTTCTCCTATTAGAATGGAAGCTCCTTGAAGACAGGGACTCTCTTTTTGTTTATGGTTGTATTCCTTGTAGTCATTGCACTTAGCACAGCTTGCTGTCTCATATATAACATGTTGTTTGTCCTTCATTTTCAAAGAGGACTAATGACATCATGAAGTTGGGGTAAATTAGTGGATGATGGGACATTTTGATTCACACACAAGTCAAGACAAGACATGGTGCATAATATGAGAAGTTTGGGGAAGAGAATCTCTGAAGTCCCTTCCAGCTTCAATTCTATTCTATTTTATTCTATTCTATACTTCTCTTCAGGGATCACCTTTCTTTCCAAATGTTTTTGCTCACTCCTACTTTAGCCATTCCGTGTGAGTGCAAGTCATAGACAGCAAGGATGGCCAGCAGAGGAGAAAGTGAGTAATCCGGGTTCAAGAGATTGGTACAGGAACCTGGAAGTCCTGATGTCATTAGTCCATCCTAGTGAATAAACCTAGGTCTGAGTGGTGATTGTACAAACAACTTGCTATATGGATTTAGAATAGGTAATATGGTATCCATTTTATAGCAAAGAAAAGCAATCTACCTCTGAAATCTACAGAAGTGTTCTAAGGACACAATGAGATAATGGATGCATTCCCAAAATGTGGGGATATGATTTTAATGATAGCAATATTGACTCTTAGACCAAAGTCCTACTTCAATGTCTCGAGGTCATGCTTGGTTTCCTAAGGTTATTCCGGTGGGGGGGGGGGGGAACTGGAGTTAGTAGTTTCTCTGCAGTTAGAAAAGTTTCAGTTTTTGGTTGAAGTGATGAACTGGGTGTCTGAAGAGCAGCCTAGTTACAGGCTGTAAGGTAGAGTATTTTTGGCCACAGCACTTAAAGACCATCTATTAAGTGATCTAGATACAGGGGCTGGGATACATGCCGTTTGAAGGAGTATCCACATTGACCAAAGGACAGATCTTTGGAGTGTTGAAGAGTCAATACATTGGTGCAATCTTGACTAGAAAAATCCTGGAAAAACTGACTGGTTTCTTGTCCAATGCAGACATGTATGCACAATAGAGATGCAATCAACACTTAGAGAACCCAGTCTTTCCTGCACTACCTTGCTATTATTACCCCACATGTTAGTTCATTCTTAGCTAGCACCTCCCCCACCCCAAACCTTTCTCCTTTTAGATCCAGCTGTTAACAAATCACTTAGACCTTAGCGCATAGTCAATCAAAACAGTTTCTTAGGAAAACCTTGGTGATATTAAGCAGCAGAAACAGCAGACACAAGTGTTATAAGCTACAGCAGACACAGTCCTCCCAAGGTCATGGTCACCACAGGAAGGAAAGTGAAAGCAGACAATTCAACTCCCTTCTAACTTTGCTTTCTCATTAACAACAAACTATAATCTTCCCCCACCCCCACTTCCCAGAGTGAAGTCTGATCTTTCTGTTCAAGAGTGATAGAAGGAGAAATCCACCATAAACTTTCTGCTTTCCAGTCCAGCAAGGGGAGAAAATACCAAAGTCATTGCTACCAAGGAAGTTGCCCAGAACCTAGGACGCGTGGCAGGAAGTTTCAGTGATGCTCTGGTGCGCAGCCACTGGGTGAACAAGACTTCAGGATGGGACATCTCCAGCTCTCCTTCTCTGGTCCTAGAAATTCCAGGCATCTCTCCTGCAGCCCTAGTTTGAGTCTTCCTGAATAAGAATGGCACAGCCTAATAGAGAACCACCAGACTGAAGGGAGTTGGGGGGGGAGGGGGAGGCAGGAGAAAAGGACACAGAAGATAAAGCTAGCAGGAATCTCCCAGTTTCATATGACCACTAACATCATTTCTCTCTCTTCCTATTTCTTCTTGGCTTCCTGATTTAACCTTGATACCATATTCCAACATCTTCTTGCCACCAGCTCCCTCCTTAGTGTAGTCAGTGAAATCCAGGCCATGTTGGTTCTGAAACTATACTGGCAGTCTCTGGGGCAACATTATCTGATATTCGAGGGCCACAGCATCTAGGTACATACGGCACTGATGACCTTCAGTGTCCCTTTTTTGGTACTGACTGCTTCTGATATGTCATAGCTAAAGTTGAGTTGGATACTACGATTAGCAATTCCCCTTAAAAAATGATGCACCCATATAATGCAAATATAATAATCAAGATGATCATTATAAAATTATCTGAAAATATAATGATCGAAACAAAATGATACAAAGATATTCAAGTAAGTTACTGAATGTAAAAAAGAGGCAGTATTTCAAAGATCATATTTTGCCCTCTCTTCATCCTGTGAGTCTTACAATGACCCTTGGCCCAAAGCAATAGAAGTCAGATCTGATTGTGCTTTTCAAAAAGGTTTTGACATCCATTAGAGTATGGTACACATGGAAAGAATTATTATCAACTGGAGGTCCAAGGACCATCTACATGAGATGGGTGGTTCTCAGGGTCATGTTCACATCACGTTGGGTCAATGTGCACAGTCCCAGCCCTGAGGGTCCCTTCAAGGGAATGCAGAGGCAGCTGGGTGGGAGGAAGGTAAAGCAGAGGGTGGAGGTGCTATGCTTCCAAGAACATCTGGCAATTAATCTCCCCTTTGGGGAGTTCGGCAATCATTGGCAAGCTCTCTTCCAGCTGGCCCGGGGACCGCTGTTCCTCTGTGAGCAGGTAAATAGACCAGATGGTCTGGGGTTTTACTACTGTTTCTAGCACGGTTGATGGACTCCAACCATCCTCTCCCCATCCCCTCCTCATCCCCTGACTCTCAAGTATGATCCCCCTTCTAGAAAATTTTCGCATCCAGATTATAGGCCTTTGGACCACATGGAAAGTGTGTCAAACTCTCAGAACTTGGGTGTGGCTAGGACTTTATATACATGCAGAGATCAGCTTGGCCCCACCAGCAATGACTTCACTTAATAACAGCTAACATCTACATAGTCATTTGAAGTTTACTGGGGATACATTAAATCAACCCTGTGAGGGGGAGGGAGTGAAGGTATTTTTGTCCTCATTAAATAGATGAAGAAACTGAGGCCCAGAGAGGGGATGTGATCTTCCTATAGTAACAAAGCTAGTAAGAGTCAGAGGTAGAATTTAAACCCAGGTCTCGTAAACACCAAGTCTAGGACTCTATCCACAAGGCCATATTTGTTTCTTGTCATGATGATGAGTTGCTGTTTTTTCAAGGAAAGGAAAAAAAGAGGTCAAGACAGGGTATTTTGATTTTAAGACTAGATTAATATTAATATTTGCCATATTCACATTCATTTGAGGGAATGTTGAATTTGAGGCATTTATGGGATATAGAGGGGAAGAGAAAGATAGGGGACAAATATTTATTAAGCACCTACTAGGTGCCAGGCACTATGCCAAGTGCTGTACAAATAATATCTCATTTGATCAAGAAGAAATTTACACCAGGCATTTGGAGATGAAGCACTCAAGGGTTAGAGAGAGATTGAGGCTGGGTATTATCTATTTAGGAATAGAATGCAGAAAGTCCATGATTAAACCTTTGGAAGTTGATGAGATCATTAAAAGACAGAGTACAGGGGAAAAGAAAAAGGCTCAGGACCTCCACATTTACATGGCAGGAAGAGGAAGATGAACCAATAAAGCGTACCAAGGAATGATCAGACCAGACGAAGAAGAAGAAAACAGAGAAAGCAGGTGTAAAGAAGCCAAGATAGGAAAGAAGGAGAGAATATGGATAAGGAGGAGGTGGTCGATAATCTCAGAGCTGCAGAGGGGTCAGAGGGTGAGGGCTAGAAAAAGGCAATCATATTTAACAACTGAGAGATCACTGGTGGTCTTTGAGAGAGTTCTTTCAGCCAAGTAGTGAGGCTGGAAGACAGATTGCAAAGGAGTGAGTGAATGGGCTTTGAGGAAGTGAAGAGATTCCTCTTTCTAGAAGTTCAGAAGATACCATTGGGCAGGGAGAGCTGGTCTTGGGCTAGTTTGATAATTTAAGAAAAAAGGAGATCTCTGCATGAAAGAGAAGTCAGAGGACAATGATATTACTATGTAGAACCAAATTTAATTAGTAGACATAGGAACTTTGCTTTTAATTGTTATTTTACTCCTTTGTCTACATTCACCAGTAGTTCACAGTAGTAAATAAACACAGTGTAAATAGAAAAGAAGGCTGGAAGTGTAGAGTTCTTTGTCAATGTAGATGCTCCTTCAAAAGGCATGAATCACAACCCCTGTATTTGTTTCGCTTAATAGATGGTCTTCAAAAATCTCTGTGTCCAAAAACATAAAACCTGTTTGAAAGCTGGCGCTTCTATTTACAACTGTGTGACCTCGTATAAGTCACTCCATCTGTGGGTCTTAGCTTCTTCTTTTGTAAAATGGAAAGGTTGGACTAAATTAATTTTCCAGTTCTAGTTGGAATTTCTACTACTGACATGATACACGTCACAGGTTGGCTGTAGGAAGAGTGCTTTGTAAATCACAAGAACCCTTTAGAATAAGAAGTTCTATAATTAATATGTATAATTAATAATATGTTGCTAGGATAATATGAACAATAATACATAATTAATATATTTATTGTTGTTCAGTCATTTTCTAGTTATGTCTGACTCTTCACAACCCCATTGGGGATTTTCTTGGCAAAGATTCTGGAGTGGTTTGTCATTCCCTTCTCCAGTCCATTTTACAGATGAGGAAACCGAGGCAAACAGGATGACTTGCCCAAGGTCACACAGCTAGTAAGTGTCTGAGGACAGATTTGAACTCAAGTAGACCAGTCTTCTTGACTCCAGGCCTGGCACTTTATCTACTTCATTACCTACCTGCCCCCTTAACAATAATAACTAGCATTTTATAACACCTTAAGGTTTACACAGCATTCTACATACACCATCTCATTTGATCCTCACAACCCTGTGAGAGAGGTGCTCTTATTATCTCCATCATATAAATGAGGAAACTGAGGCTCACATAGGTTTAAGTGACTTGCCCAAGGTCACACAGCTAGTAAGTATCTGAGGCAAGTTTCAAACTCAGAGCTCCCTGACTCCAAGTCCACCGCTCTATCCGCTGGGCCACTTGGCTACCTGTCCTTCATCTTTTCATTCTCCTTCCCTTATGTTCGCCACTCCTAGGCTTTTGCTCGGTCTTTTCCTTCCTGTCTGCTTAGTACAATCCTATCCCCTCTGGAAACCTCCTCTTTCCACTCCAATCCACAACACTCTTTTCTGAAACTGGCAAGGCTGACCACTGGAAAGAGCAGTGGTTTTCATTAAGCAAATGACCTGGGTCAAACCCCAGCACTGACACTTTGTGTGTGTTCTGTGTGACTCTGGGACAGCCACCTAACATCTATAAAATGGGGAAGGGAGGTTGGACTCACTGACCAGCCCTAGATCTATAATATTCCTAGATTGACAGTGAGCCCCACATTGTTAGGGCTTAATTGTTATCTAATTGTTTTCACATTTCCATCTTGTCTCCCTAACTCAACTGTAAACTCCAAGAGGGCAAGGACCATGTCTTACACACATTCCAGGAAGTGCAGTGGATAGAGCTCTGGACCCATAGTCAGGAATAGCTGACTTCAAAGCCTGCCTCTGACAGTGGCCCTGGACAAGTCACTTAACCTTTGTTTGCCTCAGTTTGCCCATCTATGAAATGGGGATAATATTACCACCTATCTCCCAGAGTTGTTGTGAGAATCAAATGAGATAATATTTGTAAAATGCTTAGCATAGTGTATGGCACATAGTAGGCTCTTAATATAATGCTTGTTCTCTTTCCTCTTCTTATCCCCCACAGCAAGAACAGAGCTAAGCACACTGTCCCATCTCAACAAATATTTATCGATTATTTGAAAACGAAGAGGATTTATATTGAGGTTCCTGTCAACAGGGCAAAAGGGAAATTGGCATGAAGTTTGGGGGTTTAAGCAAGGATATTAACAAATAGAAGAGTGACCAAAAGATGTCAATCATAATCCCAAAGGGGCCCAGAGACCATGCTACATGTAAGGCGATTGGTAGAAGAGACTGAGGCTATTCAGTCTTAAGACGAGGGTTCTAGGGGACATGATGGCTATTTTCAAGAACTGAGAGATATGGAAATGTGGACCAAGGGATTAGGCTCCAACGTGAGGCCTGTGGTATTCCTCTGCCCCAATTGAAAAGCTCTCTTCCTTCTGAAATCATTTTGTATTATTTCAAATCCATCCTCCTGCTGTCAAATTGATCTTCCTAAAGTGCTCAGTTCTTAAATTCATCTTCCTAACTATGTCACTCCCCTATTCAGGCTCCCTATACCTCCAGAATCAGATATAGACATCCTGTTTGTCATTCAAAACTACAAGCTGGCCCCCTCCTACCTTTCTAGTCATCTTGCACCTAACAACTCCCACACACTCTGCCATCCAGGGACACCGGTCTTCCTTTGCAATTCATCTCACATGACACTCCATCTCCTGACACTAGGAATTTTCACTGGCTGACTCTCACCAATGGAAGTCTCTCCCTCCTCGGTTCTGTCTCCTGGCTTCTCTGACTTTCTTCAGTCTCAGGTAAGAGCTCATCTAATACCCAGAAGCTTTACTTATAAGGAATATATTTCTTTTTTTTTTTGTTTTAATGTGAGGCAATCGGGGTTAAGTGACTTGCCCAGAGTCACACAGCTAGTGAGTGTTATGTGTCTGAGGTTGGATCTGAACTCAAGTCCTCCTGACTCCAGGGCTGGTGTTCTATCCACTGTGCCACCTTGTTGCCCCTCCAGAAGCTTTTCTTAATCCCTAGTAATGCTGGAGCCTTCCCTCAGATTACCATCTTCAATCTGGTCTATACCTTGTTTGTATATAATTGTTTGCATGTTGTCTCCCCCAGTAGACTGTGAACTCCTTGAGGGCAGGACTATCTTTTGCTTTTCTTTGTGTCACCAGAGTTTAGGCATTTAATAAATGCCTGTAGACTGATTGGTTACTGATCTGTTTACCAATCCAAACTCCATTTTTGTTTTTCTCTTGGTATCTCCAGAGCTTAGAACTGTGCCTTTCACTTACAAGCACTGAATCCTGGTTTATTGGATAGAATAGAGTGGAATTGGCCCCCAAGGGCAAATATAACAACATGGGTGGAAACGTCAGGGAGGCAGATTTTGGCTTGATGTTGGGAAAAACTACAGGACAGTTTGAGCTGTCCAATCTGAAAAAGCTGCCCCAAGGGAAAATCATTTCCTCTTCACTTGACTGCTTTAAACCTAATCTGGATGGCCACATGTCAGAGATATTATAGAAGGCATTCCTACTCAGGTATAGCTTGGAATAAATGACTTCTGAGACCCCTTCCAGTGCTAAGAATCTCTGAATTTCAGACTTTCTATGTTCCAGTTCAAATTGTACTAAGTGGTAGCATGTGGGTCTATTTGACTTTTCTCAGTACTATAATTATTTCTCTTCACCTCCCACCCCCACCAAAGTTGCTCAGAAATTCAATCTGACCCTAACTTCCTGATTCTAGCCAAGTAACATACAGCAACGTGAACCTGGAGGCATTCCAAGGAACAATGACCTCAGTACTGCCCAGGAACTGGGGCTAAGATGGATACAATTACCTGTGGGTGGAGCTTTGAGATTGATGTCAGGCATTAGGACAAATATCCTTGCCTCTAGACCAAAACTCCCCAATAAGGGCTCCCGGCTCAACTCCCTGAAGTGCCCAAGTACTTTGATTGGTTGCATTTACCCATAAATCAAATATTACTAAGACTCAATAATATGCAAAGCACTTGAGGAGGCACCATATTGGTGATTCTCACTTTTCACTGCAATGTGTTCTTGGAAATTGCATCATAAGAATGAAAAGCACTTCTGTCCTCTTGGTCAAGGGGTGAAGAATTACAAGTGCAGAATATTGCCTACACCGTCAGATGAAGTTTTGTTCATCTGTTTTTCTCAACTTTCTTTTCTTTTTTCTTTTTTCTTTTTTACCAGAGAAGTTTTAATATGGAGCAAGGGGATAGTGGGACTTATTTAGAAATGACTTAGTTTTAAAAAAAAAAAAAAGAACCAAGAAACACTAGAAAAAGAAAATAAATTTCATAAAGTTTAACATCACCAAGTGGGTATCTTCCCATATGAACAATGCTTCATTGAGGGTGTTCTCTCTAACTGCGCAGGTCTGACTGTATATACCTGGACAAATTATGAGAAGGTGGAAACAACACTTGCATAATCCTCCTTCCTCCCTCCTGCAGAGAAACTCTGGGTGATGCAAATTCATTCATCAGAACTGGTCACACCTGGGCCTGGCTCCTTGCAGCCACCCCCTGACCACCCATATCTCCCTTCCCCATAAAAGTGGCTTAACATGAACTTCCAAAATAAATTTCTTATGTCTTAAACTTAATAACCATGTCAAAAATAATCAAATAAACATGTAAATCAAGGAACAAAAGTACACATACAACCCTGATCATATTGTTATGAACATATTCACAGAGTTGAACCAACCAGAACAGCAAATATCAACCAAAACGTATTTACTCAATGCCCCACTATCTGAGCCTACTTGAAATTCCACTTTCTTTGTTTTATATATGTGTCTATGCATAGATACACGTGTAAATAACAATTAATACACATACATATATGATTTATACATATACCACAGACACATTTATTATAGCTATGTTGTATGTCTGTATATATATTCATATCTATGTATACATGCATATGTAGCTGTAATCAACGTGTCTGCTGGGCTGCTGGGTGGGCCTCTCACATTCTAGCACTTCCTAGCAGCCTTTCCATACTTCTTTCTAATCTTCAGATTTATTGTTTTTTCTAACACGATAATATTCTATAATGTGAAAGTATCGTAATTCATTCAGCTATTCTCTAATTATTTATTGATTGATTGATTAATAGATTGTAACCAATTTTTTCTATCCAAATAAGGCAGCTATGATTATATTTGTACCTATGGGTCCTTTCCCCCCATTTTCATGGTAGCAATGGAATCACTAGGTTAAAGTATATGAAGAGTTTTCTTTTGAGAGGCAACAAGATCTGAGTTCAAATCCTGCATCAGATACTTACTAGCTCTATATAACCCTGAGCTAGTCACATAATTTCTTAACTTCTTCATCTGTGAAATGGATGTAATAATACCCTAGTCCCTATCTTGCCAGATTGTATCTAATACTTTATTTGATTCTCCAGTGCCAGGCACATAATAAATACTTAACAAATGCTTATTGATTGATTAATTGATATAAAGCACTTCACAAACTCCAAAGCACAATCCAAATAGTTAGTTACTGTCGTTATATTAACATGAACCTCCTAAAAGCAATTTCAAAATACTTGTCCCTGAATTGCCAAGACAAGAATAATATAGTGGTACAAGAAGACTCCACGGCTGTAAGTAGACTTTTGCTTTCTGATAGGAGAAATTGTTATATGAGTGGATAAAAGTGAGAATTGATAGGAACCAAAATATAATATTAGGGGAATAGTAAATAAGTCAACCCACATATATACGTATACATATATATATAAAGCACCTGGCTTAAAGAAACTAAGCAGCTAGATGGCACAGTGGATAGAGTACCAGGCCTGGAGTCAGGAAGAATCATCTTCCTGATTTCAAATCTGGCCTTGGACACTTACTAGCTGTATGACCTTGGCCAAGTCACTTAACCCTGTTTGCCTCAGTTTCCTCATCTGTAAAATGAGCTGGAGTAGGAAATGGCAAACTACTCCAGCGTCTTTGCCACAAAAATCCCAAAAGGGGTCACGAAGAGTCGGACACGACAGAAAAACAACACAGCAAAAGCAGCCCCTGTCCTCAAGGAGCTCACATTCTAATGTAGGAGGCAGCATGCAATAGAATGAGTGGAATGGTGAAGTAGTATTCCCACAAAAAAATGGGAACTGTTTACCTCAGTTTCCTCTTCTGTAAAATGGGGGAAATAATAGCAGACTTTGTGAGGACCAATGAGAGAATATTTGTAAAGCACTTAGCAAAGGGCACATAATAAGTGCTATATAAATGTTAGTTATTGTTGTTGTTACACGGTATAGTCACGATCTAACAGGGGAGACATGTTAGATACATACATACCAAATGATAATAGTTGCCACTGATGCTATACTATACTACTTGGTTCTGAGTTTGGCTCTACTACTTAATACCTGTGGGAGCTTGGAAAAGTCACCTAAACTCTCTAGACGTCATTTTCCTCATCTGGAAACAAACAGACTATACATGCTAGGAAAAAACCCAAAGAAGGGAGATGCCACAATGGGAAAGGAGCTCCTGATGCAATCTGGGAAGGCTTCCCAAGGGAGAGGAGGCCAGAGCTGGGCTTTGAAGGTTGAGTAGAGCTAGATCAGTGCAGGGGATTGAGGGAGAGGGGGTTATTCAAAGCCCCTGTTAGATAGAACAGCATAAGCAAATGTGCCTAGGTGTGCACATATCAGGGCCATTTCAGGCTACAAGGAGGAAATCCTTCAGCTGGAATGCAGTGCCTGGAGGGATCACCAGGGAGGGGCCAGGCTAGGGAGGGTCCTGAATGTCAAGCCGGGGGCACTGCACCAGAAGGAAGGAGAAACAAACAAAGGGACAGGGATGATCCACATTGGGCACCCTGTTGGGAGCCTTTTTTCAGGTGCAAGGACCCAAGTTGCAGTTAGCAGGACGTCTGCTTTTCAGGGCATGGCACCCTGGAGGAAGAGGGGGCAGAACAAAAGGGCAGACTAGGGAGCTGGCAAGTCGCCATCCGAGGTTCAGGGAACAATGGGTCTCTGGAGGTTGGTTGGTTGGTTCCTGGTTTGCATTTGCATAATGTCTAGGGCAGAAACAGGTGCCCGGTCAATAGCTGATTGTTAGCATATTCTGTAAAAATAGAAGGGGCTTGTACTGGAGACGAATTCTCTATTGCAATGCAAATGGTATTCAAGGGAGGGGGTGGGAAGGGGACAGGCCCAGGCTAGGACTTGTCAAGCAGCACTCCCTTAAATGAAAGGGTCGCTGAGGAGAAGGAGGGCAGAGCAGAACCAGGAGCTGGCTGCATCTGTGCTCCTGTTAGAGAGGCTGGAGGCGCTGTGAGAGAGGGGTGATGGCCGTGGATGGGCAGGGCCATCTGGGGGCGCTTCTGCAGGGCCTTGATGGGACAGCAATAGCTTGGCATGGTGAATAGAGTATAGGATACTGGGGGAAAGATCACTGAATGGGGAGGCAAAGTACCCGGGTTCGACTCTACTACTTAATACCTCTGGGAGCTTGGAAAAACTGCCTAAACTCTCTAGATGCCATTTTCCTCATCTGGAAGATGAGGATGCTGGAGTAGACGGCCTCTGGGGTCCTTTCCAGGCTCAGTTCTACGACCCTATAACTAGGTGACTCATGAGGCGGCTTTGAGATGTAAATCTATGACTGCGGATCTTGAAGTCAGAAAGACCTGGGTTTGAATCCTGCCTCCGACATTTATTAGCTATGTGTCCCAGGTCAAGTCGCTTAATAATGACAATAATGAGAATGAGGAGAACTGGCAATTATATGGTGCTTTAGGGTTTGCAAAGTGCTTTACATATATTATCTCATTGGACCTCCACAACCCTGTGGGGTAGATGATATTATTATCCCCAAATTACAAATGAGGAAACTGAGGCACAGAGAGGTTAAGATCCAGGAATGCCCAAAGTGTAACTGATGAGACAATGAGAAGCCAGTCCATTTGGAACATAGGAGTCTTCGCATGGGGTAGCTAGGTGGCACGGTGGATAGAGCGCTGGGCCCGGAGTCAGGAAGACTCATCTTCATGAGTTCAAATCCAGCCTTAGATACTTACTAGCTGGGTCACCCTGGGCAAGTCACTTACCCTTGTTTACTTCCGTTTCCTTCATCTGTAAAACGAGCCGGAGAAGAAAATGGCAAACCACTCTAATATCTTTGCCAAGAAAACCCTGAAGGGGGTCAGGAAGAGTCAGACATGACTGAAAAACAACTCACCAAAGTCTTGAGATAACCAAAGCTTTCTGATACAGTGATGACTGTCACAGAACGACACTGGGGTCCATAAACAGAAGGGACTATGTAACATACTGGAAGAGGAACCAACTTATAACCTTGGTGACCCACTGGGAACAAATATTCAGTCCACCCAGGCTTTCCAAAGGGGAAAATGAAGCAAATTAGACACCACTCTTTCCAAGGTCTCCATCTGCTTTGCCACTCTCAGTTAATCACTTAAGTCTAACGAGTCTTCAATCATCTGAGAATCAGACTGTGTCTGCTCAGAGAAGAGGGAGATTACTGGGTACTGGAATCATCAAAGAAACTTAAGAGCAGTTGGGCTTGAGCTGGGTCTTGAGGTGACATCACACATCACAACGTGTGACCCTTGATGAAGTAGACACACCCAAAAAGCCACAGGGAGTAAGAGACAAAGGCCCATCCATATCTGGGCTTTGAAGAAGGCCCACTGGTCTGTTTCTGCCTACTCTTTGGGGGCCCAATTAGTCAGCTCCTCTTACAGAAGAGAGGTCATCAGGGGGTGGTCTTGGGTAATCAGAGACAATTAGCTCACTTCAGCAGTCTGTGAGGATTGACTTATTGTTTGAAGCAAAGTTACGAGAGATCCCCATCTTCCACGATGCTTGGGAATTCAACTTTTTTTGTATATATACAGTCATCCCTTCCACATCACAGAAGCTAGGAGAACAGCACCCCCCAAATCTGGCAAATTACAGAAAAATTTTTGGCCCTCCCTTTTGCCAGAGAAAAAGTCTGAATTATTATGGTATTAAAAGATAAATTATGCTGATACTATATTATGCTATACACGTTTTACACATTTCTTAGTTTCTAAACTTTTTCTATGTTGTCTGCTGGCCTTCATGTGTCATCTGCAGCTTCCACAAAACTCCCAAAAAATTCCCATTTAATTTCTTACGTCAATGTGCAATATATCAAAACCATGATAGGGAAAGTTGAGATGTAGAAGGGATAACTGTACCTTTTCCTGGGAAATCATTAGGCATTGAACGCTACTGTTTGACCAAAATTCTTCCAAATTTAGAGCTTCTCTCTTATATTACTTCTTCGAGAATAATAGTAAAAACTCTTTCATTTATTCAGATAGGATTTCTGTTGTTGTTATTGGGTTTTTTCTGTAATAAACTCATGCCCCATTACCTTCCTAGGAATCTTTCCCTTCATTTACTTGTGATCTTAGGAAAAAGAAACAAGTAGGCAGACAGACAGACAAAGAGAGAGGCACAGACAGTCAGAAAGATGGAGACATACAGACAGAAAAGGAGACTCAGAGACAAGATAAATCCCTAATAGACCCATAGGCTCTTTTAGAGCTGAAAGGGATATCAGAGTTCGTTGAAGTGAAAGAATCTAGTCCAAGTCTCTTATTTTACAGATTAGAAAACTGAGGCCCAAAGAGGTTAAGTAACTTTATCAAGGTCACACAAGTTATAAGTAGTCAAGCTGAGATCTGAACTCAGGTCAGGCTATCTCCAAATCCAGTTCTATTTCCACTATGCCCACCTGAGATGAGTCTTACAAAACTGAAGTGACTTGTTTTGGTCCCGCCAGGTATTGAGTGCCTAAACCAGGAATTAAAGGCTAGGCTACTGACACCTGGTCCTGGGCCCTTTCCACTTGTCTCCACCAGAGGATAAAGAAGCCGATGTGTGTAAGGCAAGAAAGATGGCTCACACATTCTAGCTATGTGACCATGGACCAGTCACTTAGCCTTTCAGTGACCCCCCAGGAAACTCTCTAAGATTATACATTATAGCTGAGCTGCTGATCCGTATGGGTGAGAGGTAATTTCTATACCAGGAGAATTACCCACATGAACGAAATCACAGATCCAAACCTTGCCTTTCCCTCTGAGAGAAACTTCAGAAACAACTCAGCTCCCACCTCTGCCGTTAAACCATCCCTGATTGCTCCAGCCCATACCAATCCCCTCCCTCTTCTGAACCTAGGGCATCCTTCACCTTTTTTTGCCACAGACCCCTTTGGCAACATCTGGTGAAGCCTGTGAGCTACTTCTCAGAATAATGTTTTTAAATGTATAAGATAATACAGCTAAGCAGCTCAGTGGATAGGGCACTGGGACTGGAGTCGGGAAGACCTGAGTACAATTCCAGCCTCAGACACTTACTAGTGGTGTGACCCTGGGCAAGTCACTTGACATGTTTGCCTCAGTTTTCTCAAGTAATGTGTCTAATAATAGCACCTACCTCAAAGGGTCATCATGAGGATGAAAAGAGATGATAATTAGAAAGTGCTTTGCACCCTGCCTGGCACATAGTAAGCACTATATGAATTAGCTGTTGTTGCTATCTTCACCTGGGAGAAGAGTGATCTAAAGGGGAAATAAATGACAATAGTAGAAAGGTCCTCTTCACTTGAGGTCTTCAAGTCAAAGCTTTAAACTGAAGGAATCACCAATCTCCAAGGGGTAGGGACCTACCTTAAAGGTCAATCACTCTTGATGGGGAGAGTTTCCTCACTGACATTTCCCTACACTCAGGGGTTCTTTAACCCTTTTTATGTCACGTACTCTTCTGAGAGTCTGGCAAAGCCTATGGACCCCTTCTCAGAATGTAAAATAAAATAAAATACTTTTAATTACAATAGAAAACAGAAGTCAATGAAAATAAGGATGCATTTTTTTCCTATTCAAGTTCACAGACTCCCTGAAATCCATACTTAGACCCCTAGCAGGATCATGCTGGAGTCAGCTTAAAATGGACTCATAGAGCTGATGGTTAAATGTTCAGTGTGAGCATTTACATTTCAGAAGTCGGCAAGGCTCGATTTACAGTTGTGTTGATTTCTAGACTTAGGAAATGATGGAGAAAATGTTAGTAATGCAAAATAAACTTTAAAATATGTGTACTTTTTTTCCTGGAGAGCTAGTTGTTAAACATTTACCACTACACACTCGTCTAAAGCATTATTGGATCCCAAATTAAGAACCTCTATGATTAAATCACAGATTTGAACCAAGGAGAGGAGGGGATTCATGTATCACGTTCGGCATTGGAGATACAAAAATGCCTGAGGCATGATATCTGCCAGAAGTCTTATTGATTCCACTCTCACAATATCACTTGCATCTGTCCCCTTATTTCTACTCACATCATAACCACTATAAATTTGGGACCAGCTCTGCCCATCACACCACACTGCCTCTCTCCATAGATCACACATAACTTAATATTTATGTGTCAATCAGGCCACAAGTCAACAAACATTTATTAAGTGCCTACTATGTGCCAGTCATTGTAGTAGTTGTTGTTTGTCCTTTGTTTTCAAAGAGGACCAATGACATCACCAGGTGATGTCTTAACTATTCATTATAGTAAGCAGTAGGGGGAAGAAAGGCCAAAGATAGTACCTGCCCTAAAGAAACTCTTAGTCTAACAGGGGAGATAACATGCAAACAATTATGAACTAGCAAGATGTCAGCAGCAGAGATTCAAGGTAATCACCAGAGGGAAGGCTTTAGCATTAGGGAGGATGGGCAAAGACCTCTTACAGAAGGTGGAATTTTAGCTGGGATTTTGTTCCTTTGTCCTTTGTCCTTTGTCCTTGAAGAAGCCACTACTGATTTAATTTGTCACTCTGTGTATTTGAACAAAAAAGACCAATTCTTATCCAAGGTCCCTCCCTGATGTTGCCTCCCCTTCCTGCCTGTGCTCAGGTTTGAAGCTGCAGACAACCTGCCACTGATGGCAGGTGGCTCTTATCTGTGTCCTCCCACCCACAACCCCGTAGCATTGCTGGAGGAGAGCATCTCTCCCCTACACACACTCCACAAGGTCTCTGATTGCTACCCACACAGGCAGCCTGCCTCCTGCCGCTACTGTTTCCCAACTGTCCACACGCAGCTGCGCTACATTCCCTTGAAGTCGTGCCTTTGTGTGTGTTCCTTTAATTTTCTTGAAATGCCGCAACATCACTGCCTCTTGTCAAATTAGCGATCATGAGTTGTCAGGGCCTGGCTTCTGACACGCCCCAGCAAGGAGACATGGGATCATTTGCCAGAGGGTCTCTGGGGCAGAATCATCACTGGTCACTGGGTCAGGGACCTTGGACAGAGATGGAAGGTCAAGCAGCTCCCTCCAAGAAGTTCCTACCCTGACCCTTCAGTGCATCCTGACTGTTCATCACATCTGTGTTGTCCTCTCGGGCCTCTGGTGCTGTTTGGGATTGTTACCTGGCAACCAAGCAAGCACACACACACATACACATCACCTGGCCTGTCAGAATGGGGAAACTCAGCACTTGCAAATCTGAATAACAGCTGGATATACACAGGACCACTCAACACCGAGATAGGAGACTGTCACCAAGTAACCAGCTGTAAAGAAAGTCCCTCTTTGTAAACAGGCTGTGAAATCGCAGACTCCTGAGCAGATAAGACTTTCCACCCAGCTGCGCTGGGAGCATGCCACAAGCACGCCCAGAACCATGGGGCATAGATTTATGCTCATTATGGGCACTAAGGGAAGGTAACTCAAGGAGAGCCAGCTTTCCTTTCTCTAAAGCTGCATGTGTGTGTGAGCAGGATGTTAGATAAAAGCATATCGACTCACAAGGCATTGAATTTCATCTTCCAAAGCTAAACATTTGTTTGTATGTGTCTGTTCTACCTCCCCAAACCCTCAAAAATACCATTTTCACAGGTTACAGAGCAGCTCAATTTGATTCTGTCAACCAAAGCAAGGAAGAAACAAAAGTGGTTTTATCCCCAGCAGCCTCAACAGCTGGGAGACAGAGCCCACAATCTGTGGCGCATCCTCATTCGTGGGCTCTGTCCTTTTTCTCCCTCAGTAGACCTCCAAGAAGCAGCTATGCTAACAACAACTTGATCCATCGTCTTGGGAAATGGGCCATTTCAGGTAAGGGAATTTTCCGGGTGACTGAAGTTTCCCACTTTTGGACTGCAAAAAATCTAAGCATTTTATGTATATGTAAATATGGATGAAAATCCTTCTGAAAGGTGAGCTGTGTGATTATAAAGTCATGAGACTGGTTTTCCTGGGGTGGGAAGAGGGCATGTAAGGACAAGGCCAGCTTCTGGGTATTGTGCCGTTTCCTTTGTCCTGAAGCTCTGTGGCTGGGACACCCCCAAGGCACAGGCCCTGCAGTGGGCAGCCTGGCCTGGTCTGGTAGAGGAGTCTATGCCTGTCACTTCTTTGTCGTCAGTACAGAAAGCTGACAGGGATTGAGCAGAAGGCTCAATTCAGCGACCCAAGACAAGATTTTTCTCAAGAAAAACAAAGTCAATGAATCAGTCAGTCAACAATAATTTGTCACATGTAAGGCACTGTGCTAAGTACTTGGGATACAATGAAAGCAATTCTTCCCTCAAGGAGTTCACATTCAAATGAGGAAGGAAATATATAGAAGTACAGTGAAGTAAAGAAGCCAAGTTAATCTATATATCTTAAGCATATATTATGGCAGATGGATGGTTCAATGGATAGAGTGCTGGGCCTGGAGTCAGGAAGACTCATCTCCCTGAGTTCAAATCTGGCCTCAGACACTTACTAACTGTGTGGCCCTGGACAAGTCACTTCATGCTGTTTGCCTCAGTTTCCTCATCTGTTGGAGAGCTAAAGAAGGAAATGGTAAACCCCTCCAATAGCTTGGCCAAGAAAACCCCAAATGGGGTCACAAAGAGTCAGACCTGATTGAAAACATCTGAACAACAATAACAAAAAGCACCTATTATGTGCCAGGCACCGTGCTAAACCCTAGGATACAAGAAAGGCAAAAAACAATTCTCGCCTTCAAGGAGTTTACACTCTAAGAAGGAAGGCAACATACAAACTACATGTTCTACAAGTAGAGAAGATGAAAATGACCTTAGACTAGGAGGATCCCGCAGCTGGGAGTGCTGGATACAACTTCCCAGAGAAGGCGGCCGTTTGAACTGGCTCTTAAAGGAAGCCAGGGATTCTGGGAAGAAGAGGCAAGGACGAGAGCATTCCAGACATTCCAGAAATGGTCCACTCAAAGGAATGAAGGTGGTGGTTGGAGTCATGCTCCAAGGGCAGCAAGGAGGCCAGGATGGCTAGATTGGAGAGGACAGCAAGGGGAGAAAGTAGAAGAAGAGGAGAAAGATTGGAAAAGGTCAGAATAGAGGGTACTGTATTTGGTCCTGGAGGCAACAGGGAGTTGCTGGAGCTTGGGGGAGAAGACGGTGATCAGATACACAACATAAACATTTCACGGGGTCAACAGGAAAAGTGGTGGAAGGTCAAGTAAGAATTCAAGACCTGGATGTCCAATGAGTCAACTGTGCACATACTGAGGGTACGATGAAAGGCAAAAAATTATTATTGGCCTCAAAAAGCTCCCATTTTAATGGAGGAAAAGACTTGTAAATAATTAGGTACATGGGCATCAACAAGCATTTGTTAGAGTGCCTACTCTGTTCCAGGCACTGCTAATCACTAGAGATACAATGAAAGGACAAAAAAAAAATGGTCCCTGCTGTCAGGGAGCTAATGTGAAAATAAGTATGAACCAACCGGCTATACTCAGGAAAAAAATGGCGATAATCAACAGAAGGAGGCACTAGCAGGAAGGCAATTGGAAAAGGCTTCCTATAGAAGGTGGGTTGAAGGTCATCAGAGAAGTCAGGATGCAGTGATCAGGAGGGAGAACATTTAAGGTACAGGGACAGCCAGTGAAGATGCCTGGAGTTAGGAGATGGAGTGTCCTGTGCAAAAAGCAGCAAAATATATGCGCATACATGTATATATGCACACATCTATATGTGTACGTACATACATAAGTATATAAGTATGTGTGTACATACATATGCATATAGAAGGGAGAAAAGCTGGTGCAACCAGAAAACATCTTCTGCAGAAGGTGGGATTTGAGCCAAGTCTTAAAGAAGATCAGGAAAACTGGGAGGTGGAAGAGAGAGAGAAGAGCATTCTAGGTATGGGTGACAGTCAGTGCAAAGACACAAAGTTGAGGGAAATGGCAAATCATGGTCTAGGAACTGCAAGCAGGCCAAGAGAGCTGGATTGTAAAGCGTGTGCAAAGTAAGAAGATGGGGGAAGTCAGAAGTGGAAGAATACCAAACAGAAGATTTTATATTTGATCCTGGAGATGATAGAAAGCCACTGGAGCTCATTAAGTGGGGTGGGGGGGAGGGAAGAGTGACACAGTCTATACTTTAGGAAAATCACACTAGAGTAGTGAAATACAGAGGAGGATGGAGTGACCTGGGGAAAGAGCTGAGACAATTAGATGGTAATCATGATAGTTCAGGAAATAGGTAATGAAAGTTGGTTCTAGGGTTACGGCTTTGTGAGTAGAGAGAAGCGGGGATAGATGAAAGGTGTTATGAAAGGTTTGACAAGAGATTGGATTTGTGGGATGAGCGAAAGTGAGAAGTTGAGGATGACATGTTGTGAAGCTATGTGACTGGGAGTTCCCTCAACAGTCTTTAGGAAGCTCACAAGAGAGAGGGTTTGGGGGGAAAGACAATGGGTTCTGTTTTGGTCACGTTAGTCTGACATGCCTACGGGACGCCCAGTTCAAGATAGCCGATAGGCAGGTCGTGATGCAGGACTACAGCTCAGGAAAGAGGTTAGGGCTAGATATAGGGATCTGGAAAACATCTGCATAGAGGTGATCATTGAATCTTTGGGAGCGGATGAGCTCTCCAAGTGAGAAAATATAAAGGAAAAATAGACTGAGCTTTGGGGGATACGTGTGACCCAGATAAAAAACCAGCAAGAGACTGAGGAGTCGTCAGGACAAGAGAGGCCCCAGGCCACTGAGACGCCCCTGGTAGAAGGACCACCACCCAAGACAGGAAGAGATCACCTGGAACACAGATGCTGAGCAAAGGAAATACCTATCTGGTCACTTCCTATTTTAATTAATTGTTCTTACTAACCAGGCACTAAGCTGGTAGAGTACCAGCTTATAGAGTCCACTACCAAAATGCAAAGAGCAGAATTTTTTTAAATCACTGTTTAACATCGTTACCTTCTCTAAATTGCTTTACCTTGTTACAAAGCCTTGGTTACCCCCATCCTGGTTCTGCCCTTAACACACATGTATGCATAGATACAGATAGCTTGTACGTATAGGCATGTGTGTGTGCGTGTGTAAGAGGCAGAGGGACACAGTGGATAGACAGCTGGCCTCAGCACCAGGACAACCTGGATCCAAGTCCTACTTCCAGCACACATTGTCCGTGTGACCCTGGGCAAGTTACTTGACCTCTCCATGCTCATGGCAACTGTGTGAACCTGTAAGCTGCAGAGAAGGCATTGACCCGAACTGGTAAAAGGAGGTTCTGCACCTGGTAGTTCCCTATTCCAACAAAATTGCAGCTCCAGTCATATCCACTGCTTTTGTGTGTGTATGAAGATATATGTGTGTCTGTGCATAATTATATGTGTATGTCTATGTATGTATACACACATATACATATGTGTACGTGTATAGGTATGTGTATACATGTGTATTGCATGTATATATGTATATGTATAAATATATATATGGGGAGGTGGAGTATATCTGCGTTTGTGTAACTATGTGTGTATTTGATTAGTTGATTGTTGTCCTTTGTTCTCAAAGAGGACCACAATGACATCTCTATGCTAGAGTCCAGTTTCAGCGTGTCCAACTGTGGCTGATCAGACCAATACGAGCTCAGAATACCTTACCACAGGTCGGGCACAAATAGTCCGTGTGAGCCCTTGGGGTGGATTCTCTAAGTCTGTGTATCTTGCATTTCTCTTGAGCTATTTCAATTCTGCTTTGCTCATAGAGCACAGCACCTTCTCTGATGTGGGCATGCCACGCTGAGCGCTCCTATGCCGATGCCTCCCACGTCACACAATCAATTCCAAAGTTCCTAAGAGAGACCTTGAGAGTGTCCTTGTTTCACTTCTCCTGACCACCGTGTGACCGCTTACCCTGTGTGAGTTCTCCATAAAGTAGTCTTTTTGTCGAGCCCACGTTTTGCATTCGAACAACTTGGCCAGTCCGTCGGAGTCGTGCTCTCGGAAGCAGAGTTTAAATGGGTGGGGGTTTAGTGTGAGAAAGGACCGCAGTGTCTGGTACCTTATCCCGCCGGGTGATCATGTGTGTATTTACATGTGTATGTGTACATATGGGTGGCACATGCTGACATCTCAATGGGATTCAGCTTTTGGTTCAGTTAATATGAATGTATAGTGGATAAAGTGTTGGCTTTGGAGCCAGAAAGACTCGAATTCAGGTCAACCTCCGAAGTGGAAGGAAGGAAGAAAATAGGCATTTATTTATACGAAGTTGAAAGCATATTTGCTATAAATAATCAATCAAAAGAAACCATTTTCCTGGTAAACCATGTCTGGAGTTCCCTCTTAGTTCCCAAAGCCCATCTTCTCTGTTTACTGGGAACTTCTAGGTCTAAGACCACCCCCCAAACAATAGTTACAGAGTCTCAACACAGCTTAGGGATCTGACCTCCTGTCCCCAAGACGGAACACCTGGAGAATAGTCATCCTCAGCTCTCTTAGCTCACCTCTGAATCTCCTCTTTCCCATAGAGACCTCTAACACCACCCCAAGCTCTATAGAGCCAAAACATGGGCTAACATCTTCCATTACGGATTTTATTTCTCTCGTCAGCTTGTCAGAGACCAAAAATTTATTGCCTCAGTCACTTTTAGCAAAATGTGTTCCTAGAGATTTTTATGACTAAAGAGAAAGAAAAGAGTAAAGTGAGGGTGGAAATGCTGAAGGGAGGGATGTGGACGGGAATAGTTAATCTCACAGAGTAGAACTTTGGCAAGGATCGCTCAGGACATCTGTGCTTTCTCCAGTAACCTTGTACCAGAGATGAAGTCAGCTCACCTCATCCTGCTGGGGGGTCTGCCTGCCTTGAGTCTCTCCCCACTCCAACCCATCCTCCATTCAGCCACCAAAGTGATTTCCTAAAGTACAAATCTGATCACATCTCCCCCTTATCCAATAAACTCAATGGTGGGATCCCTATTGTTTCCAAGATCAAATACAAAATCCTCTGGTATTCAAAGCCTTTCAACCCAGCCCCCTCCTACCTTCCCAGTCCTTTTACTCTTTAGTCCTTAACATGTAGTCTTCCATCCAGTGACACTGGCCTCCAGGCACAAACAAGACACTCTATCTCTTAGGTCCAGGCATTTTCTCTGGCTCTCCTCTATACCTAGAATTCCCTCCCTCTTCAACTCTGCCTGTCAACCTCCCTGGCTTCCTTTAAGTCTCTACTAAAATCCCAGAAATTCTGTTTAATCTAGTGCCTTCCCTCCTTCCTATTTATCCTGAATATAGCTTGTTTGTACCTATTTGTTCACTTGTTGTCTCTCCCATTAGATTATAAGCTCCTTGAGGGCAGGAACTATTTTTGCCTCTTTATATATCCCCAGAACTTAGCACAGTGCCTGGCACATAGTAGGCACTTAATAAAATTTTACTAATTAAGTCATCCTTGGAAGAGCAAGATCATAGAATTTAAGAGTAGAAAGAATTTTAGGAATCAGCTCATCTACAGATGAGGATAGGACCTGCAGTCTCATTGGTTTAGAGAGCTTCCAAATGAGGAAACCCCATATACCAAATTGAGTACTGACCACATATGTGATTTCCCAGGGTCACACAACCAATATATGATAGGCAGGACTTTAAACTCATATCTTTCTGATCTTAAGGCCAGATTTCTATCCACAATGCCAAGCTGCCTCTCTCAACTAGGGTACCTTTATTTTACAGAGGAAACTGAGGCCCAACAGAGTTAAGTGACTTGCTCAAGGTCACACAAATTTTAAGAAGCTGAGCTGGGATTTAAAAGCAATATCTTCCCATTACTGACATCATGAGTAAAAATCAGTTACCTATAACTCAACCAGGCAAGGAAGACCCTCTACTCTCTGGCTATAAGCAACCTCTTAAATTCAGTATTCCATTAAGTACTCTCCAACTGAACTAGGGTAGAGGTTTCATGTTTCTCTCTCTTTCCAGAATCCCATGATCATTACTGAATCTACTCCTCTGCTGCTGATGTTTCAGATAACCTAGAATTCTCTTCCCCTCCTAGACAGATCCTTCTCACCTGTCTTGGTGCAATCCTGCCTCTCTAAGGTGACTCCCAGCAGCCCACAGCATATACACCTTACATACCCTCTAAATCTTCTCTGAGCTCCTGGCAAGTTCACTGGTTCTATAACTTACACCCTCATACTGCTATCTCATATTCTGTCCCAGGTGATTGTCTTACCTCTCTAACTGGATCTGGGGTCGAAGACTGTATTTCTTCTGGATCCACTCCAGGAGAAGGCTCAGTACTAGGCACATGGGAGGCATTTCAAGGTTTCTCAAACCCCTTTCTGATGGGCAGTTCCTCTCTCTATTAGCTCTGCCACTCAACAACTTAGGGCAATTCCCTCACCCTCTCTAAGCTGTGATTTTAGCAAGAAGGAAGGAGTTGAATTAAATGATCTTCCAAGGTCCTGATTAGGTCCAAAAGGTTTTTTTTTGTTTGGTTTTGCTAGGCAATGGGGTTAAGTGACCTTGCCCAGGGTCACACAGCTAGTAAATACCAAATGTGTGAGGCCAGATTTGAACTCAGGTTCTCCTAATGCCATGGCCGGTGCTCTATCCACTGTACCACCTAGCTGCCCCAGTCTAAAAGTTTATGATTCTACCTTTTAGGAAAAAAAATGACTCCTCTTCCAAATGCAATATCTCCCAAGGATGGGGGTGCCATTATTATACCTCTGGTCAAAGCCAGCTCATTCTTCTCTCTTTCTTGTCCCCAAGCCAGCCACCATCCCTGTCCTTTCTGGGTACACATTTATACACAAGAATACCTGTGACCTTTGGGATTCAAATGAACACACACCCTTGACTGATTGCACAGTTCATTTAAAAAAAAAAACTTTAAAAAGATTTAGTTGGCTTCTTATGGCAGAATGTGATTTAGTGCAAATAAGTCAGCGACAGTTGCACAGTAGAAATGGGCTGTTTTGGTGGTAGCAAAATCCTTCAGAAGCTCATCTCCAAATGACCTTACATATATTTCCACCCTCCTCTCCGGTGCCTCAAGATTGATAGAAAGTGATCTGACTCCGCTCAGATGGGCTTGGGCTGTCTCCCATAATAAATCTGGCTGATGGGCAGCAGAAAAGAGATTACCCAGACTGAAAACTACTAGCTCCATAGTCTAGAAAATCAGAAATCTTATACAAACCCTGAGCAGGCTAGAGTCCCCAATTTAACACTAGAATCTTCAGCTGTTTCTTACAGAGGCAGTATGGTGTACTGGGAAGCCAGTTTGAACTACACCTCCCTACCCCCCCTCCTCCAATTTGGTGCAGCTGAAAAGAATGCAAACTTGGAGGCACAGGATCTAATGTTGAATCCCAGCGTTTGCCCCATATTCACTGGGTGACTAAATCACTTAACCCCTCTGGTCAGTCAGTCAGTCAATCCATAAACATTTATTAATCACTTACTATGTGCCAGGTACTGTGCTAAGCTCTAGGGCCAAAAAAAGAGGCAAAAGACAGGCCCTGCCCTCAAAGAGCTCACAGCCTAATTAATGGGGGGGGGGAAGAGAAAACAAGCAAACAAATATATGCAAACTATATGCTAGATAAAAAGAAAGTAAATAAGAAAGAAGACACTAGAATTACAAAGAGTTGGGGAAGGTTTCCTAAAAGGTGGAGTTTAAAGGAAGCCAGGGAGATCAGTAGAGAGTGGAGGAGACAAAGCATTCCAGGCATGTGGGACAACCAGAGAAAATGCCCAGAGCTGAGAGATACAGCATCTTGTTTATGGAACAACTAGGAGGCAGATGTCACTGGATCAAAGAATATGAGAAGGGGAGTAAAGGGTTAAGAAGTCTAAAAAAGATACGGAGGAGGTAGGTTATGAAGGACTTTGGATGTCAAGCAAGGATTTTGTACCCGACCCTGGAAACTATAGGGAATTGCTGGAGTTTACTGGATAAAGGGGCAATGTGACTGGACCTGTGCCTTAGAAAAATCACTTTGGTGGTTGAATGGAGGATGGATTGGAGTGGGGAGAAACTCGAGGCAGCCAGACCCCCATCAGGCTATTGCAATAGTTCAGATGTGAGGAGATGAGGGTCTGCACCAGATTGGTGGCAACATCAGAGGAGAGAAGGGGCTTATTCAGGAGGCGCTGCAAAGATGACATTGATAGGACCTGAGACAGTGAGGCATCCAGGATGACCCCTAGGTTCTGAGCCTGAGAGACTGGGAGGATGGTGGTGCCCTCCACAGTAACAGGGAAAGTAGGAGGCAGGGAGAGTTTAAGCGGAAAGATGAATTCCTTTTTGTATATGTTGAGTTAAAGATGTCTGCTGGACATCCAGTTTGAGATGTCTAAAAGGCAGTTAGAGATATAAAATTGGAGGACATCAGAAAGGTGGGGGTAGGATAGGTAGGTGAGAATCATGAGCATAAAATGGTAATTAAATCCATGAGAGTTGATGAAATCACCAGGAAGTAGTATAGTGGGAGAAGAGAACAGGCTCAGGACAGAACCCTATGAGACACCTACAGTTAGAGAGTGTGTTCTAGAGGAGGATCCAGCAAAAGAGACAGAGAAGGAGTGGTCAGAGAGGTAGGAGAAGAATTAGGAGGGTTTGAGGATCCTGAAAACCTAGAGAAAAGATAATATCAAGAATGAGAGAGTGATCAACAGTGTCAAAGGCTGCAGAGAGGCTTGGGAGAATGAAAAGAGAAAAGGTCCTCTGTTAACCAATATGTAAAGTGTGGAGGCTATACTGTATGACCTCTAAATTTCTTTGAGATTTTGATCATGATCCTTACTAGTTGTGTGCACTCAGCCAAATCATTTCATTTCTTGAGTTCTAATTCCAACAAAAGGGAACTGAAAGGTGGGGGGAGGGTAAATATACCTGGTGTGAAGGTTTGGTGTTGAAGTTCAGAAAGTCAGAATTTGGAAGACTGGGATTGCCTATTCATTGATTCCTCTTGATTCCTATTCATTCATCCTATTCAAAAGCTTTAAGCTGGGGGGGGAGGGGCAGGGGAGGCATATTAACCATTTGTTTGGTATGTCATATTAGGGATTACTTTTGGGTCTGCTGAGGTCCCTTCCAACTCTGCAACTCTGTGATAGAAATCTACCCTGTTACTATTATTTTAAAGTCTTCCTATTTGTCTTTTTATCAAAATCAGCACAATGAGGGGGAAACAGAAGATAAAAAGTGATTGGTAACATCACTAGTCTCTTGCCCTCTCTGCCTTTCACTATCCGCCCAGATACTGTGACTATCCCATTTGGAACTGGGACCTCAGCTGTCCCAACCACACCTGGCCACTAGGAGTGCACTGACCCACCTCTCTATCCCTACCAAGGTGTGGATAAATCCCTTTTCCCTTTAGATCAGCCAAGACAAAGTTGGAATTTTGTTTTGTTTCATTTTGTTTTTTTGTTTTGAGGAACTTTTGCTAGGAAACCAAGAGAAAAAGAAAAACAGAGACAAAAGCATGGAAATGAACAAACGTGGCCAGACTCCACAGAGCATGGATCCCTCGCCCTAACTCAATTTCAGATTGGTGTGTCTGGCACAGCCATCAGCCAGCCCTGGGTCTTCTTTCCTCAGCCGTGGACTCCAGGCCAAGCTTTTCAGGCTTCTGGGCTGAGGTCGATTGGGGTTGACACTGCTGCCAGATCTGATGGGATCCTCAGTCCCTCCCATAAACCTGCTTCCCAAGCTTTTCTCTGGCTATACACTCAGTCAGACAACAAACGTTTTTTTGTTGTGCTGAAACACATTCATTTTTCTATTAATTAATTAATTAATTGTTAGTTTTCCACATTCACTTCCACAAGATTTTGAGTTCCCAAATTTCTCCCCATCTTTCCCTTCCCCCCCCAAGATGGTATGCATTCTGAATACCCTTTCCGCTAATCTGCCCTCCTTTTTTTCACACACACCCCTTATCCCCTTCCCCTTCTATTTTCCTGTAGGACAGGATAAATTTCTATACCCCTTTGCCTATATATTTTATTTCCCAGTTGCATGTAAAAACAATTTTTAACATTTTACAACAAGCATTTATTAAACTCCTATTGTGTGCCAGGCATTCTGCTAAGCATTAGGAATTCAAAGAGAAACAAAACACAATCCCTGCTCTCTAGAAATACACATTCAAATGGGAGAAACAACATGTAAATGAAAAGGAAAATACAAAATACATATTCACAGTATATGAAGGTCATGTGAAAGGAGGAGGCATTTGAAGCTAGCCATCCTCTTTGGCCCTGGGCTTTGGGACATTCTTGTTCCATAGATATCCAATACCTGGCAGGTCCTAAGAACTCCCTCACTTTTTGGACTGCCAACATTCCTATCTAGGTCTTAGGACAGCCTGCACCAAAAAAGGACCCTGATGCAGTAGTAAGCAAAATCAATAGAAATATATTTAAAATCTACTGTACCACTGTGCCCCACCTGGCCACTAGGGGCTCACTGACCTACTTGACCCCACCAACATGCAGGGATAAATGCCCTTTCCCTTTAGAAAATGGGTATTATAATCTGATAATATGCAAGTTGGAAGAAACATAAAGATATCTAGCTTCTATTAGACATGGTACTTGCCCTGATGGAGTTTATCATCTAGTAGACCTCAGAGGGTCTTAACGTGGGGTCTGTGAGCTTTTTAAAATCATTTTGATAACTATATTCCAATACAATTAGTGTCTTTCATAGTTCTATATGTTTTATTTTGTGCATTTAAAAACATTATACTTCAAAGGGGTCTATAGACTTTACCAGATTGCCAATGGAGTCCACGACACAAAAAAGGTTAAGGACCAAATAGGGAAATAAGATACAAACACGGAAACGTATCATGGTAAGTGTATTAGAGAGAGGGGAAAAAATGTGGAATCTGAGGAGCAAAGTTATTATTAATGGATATGGGAAGATGGGGAGGAGAAGGTGAGTCATCAGAGAAGGTTTGGGAAAGGAGTAAGCATTTGAATATAGATTTGTTTAAAGTGTTTAACATGAACTAAAGAAACCTCAGAGAAGATAAACACACAGAATATGGAATAGCCTTTGAAAGAGCTAGAAGGGACCTTAGAGGCCACGTAATCTAACACCTTATTCTACAGATGAGGAAACTGAGTCTCAGACCAGTAACACAGCTAAGAGCGTAATGCAGAATTTGAAATGACTTCATGTCATCCTGACTCCAAATCTGCCGTTCTCTCCACAGAACTACCTAGCTGTTCTTGTCATTTGAAAGCATAGACCCAAACAAATTCACAGAAAACAAGGAATGGTAGAGGTAGCTGACATTTATATATTGCCCTCAGAGGTATGCAAAACATTTTAAATGCAACATCTCATTTTAGTGAAAAATCCATTTTCTCTGGGTTACTTTGCAAGTCCAAATGAGGTTCTTCCATGTCCCCACCTTTTGGGGAGGTATACATTATTGTAGATAGTCTGAGATAGAATCTAAGTTCTTTGGCAGAAAATTGAAGCTCTTTGAGGGCATAGGGTATTTTACTTCTATTTGCACAATGCCTAGCATAGTGCTTGGATCAATTGATTGATTGACCTTAGAGTCAGGAAGACCCGGGGTTCAAATCCTGATGTGTGAACCGGGACAAGACCGTTTAATCTTTCAATGCCATCCTGCAACTTTTTGAGATTGTAATTATAGACGAGTTCTTATAAGGAAGAGTTTGCCATCCCCATAGAATCACAACCCTGAGCTCCTCTCAATCCTAGGTACTACCCCATGTTGCTTTCTCCCAGTAAGGCCATCAATGGCTATAGAATTTAACTTTTTATATACAGTTTAACTTCATATAGATCTTTTTCCAATTTTCTTTTTTTTCCTATTTCTCATTCTATAATGTATTATTCAGCTACACTGATATGACATAGTTTATCTAGCCATTATCTAACCCTGGGACATAAAAATTGCTTCTGGGCTTTTACTATTGTAAATAGGAAAAATATTTACTACAAATAA
Organism: Vombatus ursinus; assembly: GCF_900497805.2. Classification (NCBI taxonomy): domain Eukaryota; kingdom Metazoa; phylum Chordata; class Mammalia; order Diprotodontia; family Vombatidae; genus Vombatus; species Vombatus ursinus. The sequence goes on from NW_020940527.1 coordinate 10,264,148, forward strand.
ATAGAGTGAATGAATGTTTTTGTGAGCTTGAAAACAAGGATTGTCTTTCGCCTTTTGTTGTATTCCAGCACTTAGCATGTGTCTGCCACATGGTAGGTGCTTAATAAATATTTATTGACTGATTTAATAAATGTTTATTGTTGTAGAGCTAGAAAATGGTAGTTAATTCCCCCAAACCTTATCCTTGTTTATAAAATTTTTAAGGTGAAGCACTAATAAAGGAATTTCTGGGTCAAAAGGTGTGATCAGTTTTGTGATTCTTGTGCTATGCAATCCTGTACCAATGAAATCACAGGTCCTATCCCATCCCTATCCCCATCTCCATCTCCATCTCTATCCCTGTCTCCATCCCTGTCCCTATGTCTATCCCCATCTTCATCCCTACCCCCATCCTTGAATCTATCCCTATCCCTATCCTTATCTCTATCCCTACCTCTGTCTTCATCCCTGTCCCCATCTTCATCCCCATCTCTAACTCTATCCATGTCCCCATCCCTATTTCTATAGCCATACCTATCCCAATCTCCAACCCCATCTCTGTCCCTCTCCCCATCCCTGTCTTCACCTTCATTCACATCATTATTCCCATCCCCATCCCCATCCCCATCCCCATCCTATCCCTATCTCTATATTGTTCTCTGAAATGTTTACACCATTCAATAATCTCACAAAGTGGATGGATTTTGAAGGGGAGGAATCTGCCCAGGAGGAGCATCACAGAGACAGAAGACAGCAGGTGGGTTGCCTTGGCTTGGCCTCCTACCTGGTTGTGTGACCTGAAAGAAGTGGATTCCCTTCTCTGAACCCTAGTTCCCTGACTTGTCCGTGAGAGAATTGGATGAGATGTCCTCTGAGGTCCCTTCAAGTTCTGATAGTCTATAATTTTAGGATTCTGTGACCTTGTAAATGTCTCTTTGGCTTTTTTTTAATGTAGCTGTGGTTTCATAGCCTGAAAAACCTTCCTTGCCCCTCAAGCCACATTTACAAGATAGAAGGCAAGATGGCGCTTCCCTTAAGTGAAACTTGTATCTGGACCCAGTTGCTCTGGTGGCCATATGCCAAAAACAAACTCCCTGTATCAGCCTACTTTAAACCTCATGCCTCTTACTGTAAAGCCAGGCGGCTCAGTGGATAGAGCACCGGGCTCAGAGTCAGAAAGACCTGAATCCAAAACCAGCCTCAGACTCTTCCTAGCTAAGTGACCTTGGCCAAGTCACTTAACCTTTATTTGCCTCAGTTTCCTCATCTATAAAATGGGGATAATAACAGCATGTACCTCCCAGGGTTGTTATGAGGATTAGATGAGATGATAATTGTAGAGAGCTTATGCCTGGTACATAGTAAGTGCTATATGAATGTTAGCTATCATTATTATTATTATTATTATTATTACCATTGTGCCCAATGTGAGATGGTTATCTTATCTATGAGACAGTTCTCAGCTCATTTACAGAGCAGAACAGTCAGGAATGACCCATTTTGCAGGCTAATTAGCGCTGACAACTTCCAAGGGTTATTTGGTGACTCATTAAGGTATCTCCTTCCTACCCTCATAGGATCAGACTGAGCACTCAAAAGGACTTTGGGGGTCATGTAGTCCAATCATTTCATAGAACCCCTGCCTACCAGGGACAGGTCCCAGGGATTGGAGGCAGAGCTGAATCTGCAAGTAGGAGGTTGTGGACAGGATAAAGAAACAGAACCAGACCCATCATTAGTGGGAGTGAGGATGAACTGAAATGTCGGAAACAGTATGACCAGAGCTAGAGCCCACAATGGGGAGTACTTAGCTTCCTACCTTCTGTAATGTAAAGACTCAACATTCTCTTGAACAGAGAAGAAACTCCTTCTATTGGCTTCTAAAATGAAATCAGGACTTGGCCAGGCCAGTCATCAGATCGTTATCAGTTTTCTAGTTGTTCAGGAGACTGGGGGTGGGAAGTGGGGGTGGGGGACAGCATGTGGCTTGGGAAGGGGAATCAGGATCCACTGGGCAGAGTCAGGGAAAACCTCAATATCAGTCCAAAAGCAGTAGACTCAGATGCAGAGATCTTTGAAAAACAAACATTCTCTTTGGGAATAGATAACTGATGGGGCCTGAGGCCTCAAATGACTTTTAAAGGTCCTCTAGGAAATTCCTCAGCCTCTAAGCTGAGTGGTACTTAGATGCCTAATGAATCTGAGATGCCTTATCTTGGTTTCAAAGGGCCTTTCCCCAAGCTTCTTAGAAAGTCCCTAGGGAACTGAAAACTCAGGACTTTGTCTGTGGGGCTTACTAACAATTATGACCTCCCTTCAAGGCCCTTTAAATGTCCTTTTGCTTTAGAAAGTGTTCCAGATTCCCTTAGACTTCCAAATTTCTCACTGGAAGCCAAGTCCTACACTTCCTGCCATTTTGATCTCCCTCACTGGAGCAATGTCCAAATGATGCCTTTTGTTTGACTCCCTTTTAGAGTTGGAAGAGATCTTAGAGGACAATTAACACAACCCCCTAATTTTATAGATGAGGAAACTGAGACCCAGAGACATGCAAAGGTTTGTGCCAGATTTCACAGCTAGCTAGTGACACAGCTGGGCCGAAAATCCAATTCTCCAGACTCATCTCCTGGGCATGTATTCTTTTCACTCCTGTCCCCAGCAAACACACACACACACACACACACACACACACACACACACACACACACATACACACTCAAAGAAAATTACCTTGAAAAATGAGACATCACTCAGCAGACATAATCTTTCATTCTCTCCATCTTCCCTCCCCCACACACACTTTCAAGGCCAAGGTTTTCTAGACCTTCAAGGTAGAAGAGATTGCTACAGGCTCCATCAAACTGGGAGCCAAGGTCTTAGCACTCATCACTGGGAGGGGACAGCTTTCTGCAAGAGAAGGGGGATGGGGCAGCCAGAAGGAGGAACTTTATCTCCACAAAGGCCCTGGAATGAACCTCAGCTTCAGCCAATTTGATCTCCTCACTGTCCACACCCCCCACCCCCAACCTTTCCCTCCTTCTTGCCTCTGCTCACATGGTCATCCTTGCCTGGAATGCCCTTCACCTCTTCTATTTTTCTGTTGAATATTTTTAAAACATCCTTCAATGCCCAGCTCAAATTCTGCTTCTCTCATAAAGCCTTTTCTGATCCACAGAGAGCTCTCCCTTCACTGAGCTCCACCATTCTTATTTATCCATTTATAGCTTTAAGATAAAAGTTCAAGAGATAACACAAGACAATACATGATTAATTGTTTCATACAGATCACTTCTCCCTAACTAGTCTATAATCTTGCAGAGCAGGACCTGGGTCTTCTCCTTTTTTGTATCTATCCCCCATGTTGCCGAGCATAGTGCTTTGCATCTAGCTGGCACTCAGGAAATATTTGATGACTGATTAAAAATAAACTATCACAATTTCCCTGAGAGTCCATTTTGTGGCAATGTTTTCAGAAGTGGAAAGGAAATTAGTCCAGGCCCTCACTGTCTCTCACCTGGATTCTTGAAATAGTTTCCTTGGCAGGGAGGGAGTGTCTCTGCCTCTAAGCTTTCCCCCCAGTTCCATCCTTCACACTCTTTTCAGAGTAATCTCAATGGGAAAGTCAAGCATGTTATTTCCCTCTTCAAAAGCAAAAAACAAATAAACAACAAAAATTTAGTGGCTCCCAATTCCTTAGCCCATCATTCAAGGCCCTCAGCAAGCTCCAGTTTACCACTCTAGCCAGACCATATTGTTAATTATTCCCTACCACACCCTGTACTCTCCCATCCCTGTGCCTTTGCCTTCCAGCCCAACTTGACCCCTCATCTCTCCCCTTGAAATCCATCCCCTCCTTCCAGGTCCAGCTTAGATGCCAGCTTCTCCGTGAGGCCTTCCCCAATTCTCCCAATATGAAGAATCAAATAGCAGAAAAGAGCCCTACATTCAATGTCAGAGAAAGCAGATTCAGATCTAAGCTTTTACTTTCCCCTATGTGTCCTTAGGCAAGTTATCATTTATTCCATAGGAGAGAGATGGTGCCAATGACCTCAAAGGTCTCTTTAACTTCTAAATCTAAGATCTTAAATGATCTCTTATCTTCTCCCACCCGTTTTTTGGAGAGGTATCTTGGTATGTGGAAAGAGTAATAGTTCTGGGGTAAGAGGACCTTGGTTGGAATCTAACCTCTGATAATTACTACCTGTGCAGCCTTGGACAAGACAGTCACTTGCCTGGGCCTGGATTTCTCATCTGTAAAATTAAGGTGTCAGAGCAGATGGGACCTTCAGGTCCGTTCCGTCTCTAAACAGAAGATCCTATGAATTCTCCTCTCTACTTTCTGCGTTCTAAATGGTATTATCATTATTTGAGTACAATGCAAGGTTACATCTTACCTAAGGTTAGGTTCTAAAGTCAATGTGTAATGTAAAAATCATGAATTCTCTAAATTAAACATGAAGATTCCTTAAATTGCCTGTAAGGTATAGTATAGTCATCATAAGCATTTGTAGCTAGAAAGCAGCTAAGGTCTCTTTAAATGGAGGTAGGCTGTATCAGACAGCAGATGGACCTAGGATGGTTCCTATGGATACAGTGGAATATAAATTTTATTTTTCACTATACCAAGGAAAAAAAACAATGGGTTAGGAGAGAGGTGGAAACCAGGACTGCTACTCAAATAGAAAAACAACAGAGGTAAAGGCAACTTGCTGGAAATTTGTGATTAGTGAATAGAGGGATGGGTCTGGAATCAGGAAGATCTGAGTTCAAATGTGACCTCAAACACTTACTAGCTACGTGACCCTTGGCAAGTAACTTTCTCTGTCTACCTTTTCTCAGTTTTCTCAGTTGTAAAATAGGAGTAATTATAGCACCTGGTCCCTCAACCCCTGTCCCAGTTATTGTGAGGATCAAATGAGATATTTGTAAAAAGTACTTATCACAGTGCCTGGCACATTAATAATGGTACTTAATAAACACCTCATTCCTTCCTTCTTTTCTTCTTTCTTTCCTTTCTTCCTTCTTTCCTTCCTCCCTCCTTCCTCTACCTTCTTATTTTCCTTCATTCCTTCCTTCCTTGCTACCTTCCTTTCCTCCTTTCCTATCTTTCTTCCTTTTTTCCTACCATCTTTCCTACCTTCTTTCCTTCTTCACCATGAGGCAAGAAAAGATACAAGGAAATCAAAGGGAATGTAGCAGGGACCTTCTGGATGACCAGAATCACAGAATTTGAGAGTTGGCAGGGACCTCAGCAACCACACAGCCAACCCATGCATAAAAGGAATTCCCACTACAACAAACCCAATAGTGATCGTTTTTCCTCTGCTTAAAGACCCTCCAAGAGTGGGCATCTCCCACTCCCCATTGCTTTAATCCTGAGGGAGCTTTTCCTAATATCAAGCCTAAATTGGCCTCTTTACAACTCTCAGCCATTTCTCCTGGTTCTGTCCCCTGCAGCCAAATCAAACACATTTAATTCCACTTCTGAATGACAGTCTTTCAAATACTTAGATATGAGTATCATGCTCCCCACCTCATCCAAACCTATTCCCCAGTTTTCTTTTCTCTAGTTCCTTCAACTGTTCCTCCTATGTCCAAGACCCTTGGCCATCCTGGCTGCCCCTCACCACTCCCCCCAACCAGTCTCCATTTTATGTCCAACTTATATTTGTACATTTTGATGTCTCCAGCATCCTTGTCAAACCATAGTGCCCAGAGCCGAGCATAATGGTGCACATGAGCTCTGAGGAGGACAGAGCACAGTGAGATTATCGCATCTCTATTTCTGGAAGCCATGCCCTTCCTAATGCTGCAGCCCATGCTAAGTTTTTCTGACCGTCACATAACCCTACTGACTCATATCGAGCACACAAGTCACTAAAACCTCTTTTATAAAATATCCGCTACCTAAAACTACCTCTACTACCAGAGCCTCCCGTGTCTTGTCCTTGTGAAGTTGATTTTTTTGTGCCCAACTGTAAGACTTTTACATTTGCCTCTGCTGAATTTCATTGTCTCAGATTCAGCCTAACTCTCTAGCCAGGCACTGGGTTAACATTGTACGTCAGCTAACCTTCCCCCTTCAGTATCATTTACAAGTCTGGTCAACACGTCAGGTGTGCTTCTTCCTAAGTCAGTAATACAGTCAAAAGGAGCTTTAGTGCTGCAGTGAGAGGACATGGGTATGGATCCTGCCTCTGACTATATCTGTGTGGCACTGGGTAAGTTCCTTCACTCCCTTGGCTTCTCTTTCCTCATCTATAAAATGAGGGGGTTGAGCTTGCTGACCCCTAAGGTCTTTTCAAGTTCTGGCTCTATGATCCCGTGAAACATCCAAGCACATCTGAGAGGAAAGCACAGCTCCCCTGAGTTCTTCACTGTAGACCTCCATCCACATTAGCATTGAGACATTAGCAATTGCTCTTGGAGTCTGCTAATTCTAATACTAATACTAATAGCTCACACTTATATAGTGCCTCCTTTGTAAGCACTTTACAATTACTGTCTCATTTGATCCTCACAACAACCCTGGAAGGTAGGTGCTATCAGTCCCATTTTTACATATGAAGAAACTGAGACAAGGAGAGGTTAAATGACTTTGCCCAGGGTCACACAGCTGATAAATGCCCAAGGCTAAATTTGAATGTGGGTCTTCTTGACTCTAAGCCTGCTGCTCTATCCATTGTGCCACCAACCCTGAATCCATTTAATTTTAAAATTCTCAATCCATTTAATTGCACGATCATTCATGCAATGGCATCTTCCCCATAAGGATAGTATGAGAATATTTTTTCATAAGTTCTACTGAATCTAAGTAACCTAGGTTCCCAGCATTCCCCTCATGTACTGGCTTAGTAACCCAGTCCATAAAAGAAAAGCTGTTGGTCTGGTATGACCTGTTCTTGAGTAAGCCCTGATGGCTCTTCATAATCATTGCTTCCCTTTCTAGGTATTCACCAATGAGCTCTTCAATTATTTGTTCTAGAATTTTCCAAGGAATTCAAGTCAAGTTCACTGGCCTACAGTGGGTCACAGAATCTGTTCTCTTTCCTTTTCTGAAAACCAGCAAAAAACATTTGCCCTTCTCCAATCTTCTAGTACCTCTCCTGCTTTTCAAGATCTTTCACATGTCCCTACCAGTGGCCCAGCAATCACATGTGCCCCTTCTCTGAGGACCTGGGGATATAGTTCATCAGGAAGAGGTGACTTGAATTTAGCAAGAACAGCTCGCTATCTCTTTGTGTCTCTTGGGTATCAGCTCTCTGTTACTCTGTTCTGTCATTTCTGTTGCAAGAAATGCTTGGAAGGCCAATTAAGGCTGCCTCTTTTATCACCTCTATCAGTCTAAGGAAAATGAAGAGACTGTATGAGGGGATGATTCAGAAGAAATTCCAGAATCTCACTCTAGATGCGAGATGATCAGACTAACAGGCACCAGGTAACTGAGACAGAAAGAACATCACTCATCTGGCACTACTCTCTCTCTCGAGAGCAAATGCAAAGAGATTTCTCCAACTATTTAACTGGGATCCATACCCAGGTTTGGTGAGTTAAATGCATGTCTCTTTCTCCTCCACCATTTTTCTTATCTCCCCATAAGACCCTAAGTTCCTTGAGGTTGGGGACTACGTTGTTTTTCTTCTTTGCATTTGCAATTCACGGCATAGGGCCTTCTACATGGTAGGTGCTACTGGATGTTGGTCATATTTGAATATGTTGAAGTTAAAAGAGGTATGACTATAGTTTTTGCCTGATGTTGGTTCCAAGTCAAAACAGCAGCCAATGAATTCTATTTGGCCAGATTTACACAGCAGGATTTTGGGCTACATTTCTCATCCAGATGTCATGGCGTCAACATAACCTAAGGCACAAGGTGACCATATTTACAGATCTGACCTGTGCAAAAAAACCATGAGGGACCCTCTAAAATCTTTTGATGTGTAAGATTTTGTTATATTGAATATTGTTTGGGATAATTGACTGATTCCAAAGCCTCCAGCAATGGATTAATGAACAAGCATTTATTGAGAACCTATTGCAGTAAAAATAATTATTGCTATGTGCCCAGTCCTGTATCAGGCATTCTGGGAGATGTTAGAGATGTAGCCAATGTCCTGTAGGAAGTTACAATCTACTTGAAATCTTTTTTGTTATAATGGGTTTTCATAACTAGTGGCACTAGATTTAACCCATTTGTGCTCTTCACATGGCCTTAGGGGTTTTAAAATTCATTTTCTTCTTTCAACTGGATTTAGAGCCAGTTGGGACAATAGAAATGGTGTAGTGTGGCCCCCACATTTTATTGGTGTGATAACTGGGGCCCCTAAGGGTTCAGTGATGATTTAAGGGGGTGCTCATGCTGGCATGCAAGGCCCCTCTGTGCCCTGGCTCCACTCTGGTGTTTGTAGCCTTGGTTGGTAGAGCTAAGACCTACTTAGAAGTTATATAGTGGACCCAGGGCTGACCCAGGGCAAATCCTTTATCCTATCTAGGTCGTAATTTGTTCATCTATAAAAAGAGCAGTTTGATGAGATGATTTCCAAAAGATCCCTTCCAGCTGAAATTTTATAACCAGAATTATCATTCTTTCTCTTTGTTTCATTGGTTGCCATGCAGTGAGATATGGTAGTTACAGAGCGTGGATGTTGAACGTGAATCTATGGTATGTTAAAAGGTCCAGGAGGGTGGCTAGGTGGCACAGTGTATAGAGCACCAGCCCTGGATTCAGGGGGACCTGAGTTCAAAGCTGGCTTCAGACACATAACACTTACTAGCTGTGTAACCCTGGGCGAGTCACTTAACCCCCATTGCCCAACTCCTCTATGGGGGATTGATAGAAGGACATGGGAAGGGAAGGATTAAATAGGCACTTATATAGTACCTACTATGTGCCAGGCACTGTGCTAAGCACTTTATAAATATTGTCTCCCTGATCCTCACAACAATCCTATGAGGTCATTGTTGTTATTATGCCCATTTTACAGTTGAGGAAACTGAGGCAAAAGAGGTTAAATGACTCACCCACAGTCACCCTAAAAACTCAGGTCTTCCTGACTCAGTGCTCTCTACATTGCACCATCTAGATGAGAGGTGTGGGCTGGATTCCAATCTGTACCATGGATCTATTGAGGTATCATTGTCAGTAACACAGCAGGGTTCGTAGGATCACAGACTTAGAGCTACAAGGGACCCTGAGGGTCATCTATTTCTTCCCTTCCGTTTTACAGATGTGGAAATTGATACCAGTGACTTGTTCAAAGTTACACAACTGGTAGATAGAAAGGACAGGATTTGAACCCAGGACCTCTGAATCCAAATCCAATATTGTTTCCTCTGTATCATCAGGTCCTCATCCTAAAGCTGAGCTAAAGATGTGAGGTGGATGGTAGAATGCGATCTTTTCATAAATTCTGAGGAGTATGTCTGTGCGTGGATGAGTGTGTGCACATGAACTCATGCTCCCTTGAACTTGATTGATTAGTGTCTGTATCATCCAGTAGACATTAACCCAGACTGCAGGGATTCAGCTCCCAGCATCCTTTACCTTTCAAAGAGATTAGGACACGTTGAGAGGGCTGATGCCTTTAAGATGCATGAATGTGCTAGGCAAGCTTTGGGGGCTCTTACAGTCTTCTCCCTTTTTCTAGCAGGTATGCTAAAATTGTCCGTGTAATCGCACAATAAATATTATATATAGCTTTGCTTAACAAAAAAATTGGGTGGTTGATTAACAAAAGCTGATATGTTCTCTAGTAAACAAACTGTGAAAATAACTCTTTTTTTTTCCTGAGTAATTATATTCTGATGGCTGCAAGGACAGACCTTGGGAAATTCACATGATTTTTATAAAGCAATAAGAAAAATAGAGTTTTATCTGTATTTGTGATTCTACTGGAAGGACATGATTGGAAGGAACTTGTTCTGGCTTGGGATGGGGATAGAGGCTATGATTTTGTTAATATAGGGAACTCACAAGTGAAGAAACTCCATCCACCAAAGCAGATCAATGCCCTCTCTGCAACGAAGGGTCTTAGAGAGTTGCCAAGAATAGTGAGAAGTTACACCTGTCCAGAGCCACACAGCCACTACATGTCAGAGGAAAGACTTAAACCCGTGTTCCCCGACCTCAAGATCAGCTTTCTATCCATTAAAATGCAACTGCTTCCTGTTCAATTTAAACATTTCAAATCAAACATTTATTAAGCACCTATTGTGTGCTAGATCACTGTGAAAGGTTCTGGGAAAGAGACTGAGCTTAGGTGAGAATAATAACTGATATTTATGTAGTCTTTACATTTTACAAGGCCTTTAACACACATTACTCAAGTTGACCCTCCTAACCACTCTATGAAGGTAGGTCCTAGAGAAGTACTGTCATATCCATTTTATCCATGATTAAACGGAGGTTGTGAGAGGTAACTTGACTTACTTGTTGTCTAAGATATGATGGACCTCTCGTTAGTGTCAGAGGATTTTGAACCCAGGCCTTCCTGACTCCACATCTGGCACTCTATCCCCTACTCCACACTGCCTTGAAGGTATGGCACAGACCCACTCCTCATGTAGTAATCTGGAGCTGTCCCCTTCTGGTTTTCAAGAGGCAAACTGTTAAATTTTCATTTGAGCATTAAGTTCACAAACCGGCAAACACAAGAAATCAGGACTTGATTTATTGTTTTGTTGATTGTTAAGATTTAAGAGATGAAGAAAATGGTAAAAATACAGATTAAACTCAAGAGAGTCTGCATTTTTTTTTTCAGAGATTTGGTTAACATTTACCAGTGTACCACACCCCTGGGTGTACAACACAAACAAAAATACCTTGAAAACCAAATAATAAATGACAAATACACCACAGAGGTACAAAGCAAAATGTCCTAGGAAGCTTGTGGAGATGTGTGTTGGGGGAGGGGATGGAAAGGAGAGATCATTACCAAACGGAATAATCACAGAAGGCTTTCGAGGAGGAGATGAGTAAATTCAATAAGCCAATAGGGGGGATAATCCCAGTGTATTTTTTGAGATAAAATAGGTGCTTTACAGCTATTTTCTGGTTTTTAAAGAAATATGTATTTTCTAGATGTTAATTCATCAGGGAAAATGCGTTAGGTGTATATCCTAGGGTTCCCAAATAGTTCTCTTAGCAGGAAGATTGGATTTTTTGAAGACAAGAAGCCGGTGAAATACAACTTGGGCTTAAGCATATTTTTTCCTGGCCTCTGAGGAAACCCAATCAACTCAGTGTTTTCAGGCCTAAAATATCATGTTGCTCCTTAGAATCTCCCTCCCATGCAGCTGGGAAAAAATGAATGAATCTCAAGCTGGGCTGATGCTAAAAAAAGGGGGATGGGGTAGTGGCTTCCATACCCATCTCCCCCGGGACTCATTTCCTGGAGGGAGAGCTGGGGAACTGGGTATCCAGCAGCTCCCCAGTAGGAGCTCCACAACGTACCCAATCTCTCACCAAGTCCAAGCTGTCACCTCCCTCCCCCACCCCCGGGCCCTGTGGTTGTTAGGCCCCTCTAGTAGACACATTCCCTGGTGACTTTCCACTGGCTTGAGGCAGACTGCCCACCCTCCCATGAGCAATCTAGTCTAGTGACCTAGAAGGCTGGCTTGGGTTCAATGTAGATTCAGCAGCAATAGTAACTTACTGTTGTAAGCTATCTCTCCCACCTCCCAACCCCCATAGTAAACTCAGTCCTAGCCCTTCGCTATTAACTACACTCTTCTGCTCTAGATGCCAAATCTCTTTTTTTTTCACATTACTTCCATCTTTCAGTGCTTACTAAAACCCAGCCTTCTCCTGAATACTCTTTTTTTCTTAATAGTATTTTATTTTTTCCCAATCACATGTAAAGATAGTTTTCAACATTCACTTTTATAAAATTTTGAGTTCCAAATTTTTCTCCCTCCCTTCCCCCTTCCCCAAGACAGTAAGCAATCTGATCTAGATTATGCATGTGCAATCTTGTTATACATATTTCCACATTAGTCATGTTGTGAAAGAAGAGTCAGAACAAAAGGGAAAAACCACGAGAAAGAAAAAACAAAAAACATAAAAAGTGAAAATAGTATGCTTTCATCTGCTTTCAGACTCCATCAGCTCTTTCTCTGGATGTGGATTGCATTTGCTATCACGAGTCTTTTGGAATTATCTTGGATCATTGTATTGCTGAGAAGAGCTAATTCTATCATGGCTGATCATCACACAGTGTTGCTGTTACTATGTACAATGTTCTCCTGGTTCTGCTCACTTCACTTAGCATCAACTCATATAAGTCTTTCCAGGTTTTTCCGAAGTCCACCTGCTCATCATTTCTTATGAAACAATAGTATTCCGTTACATTCATATACCACAACTTGTTCAGCCATTCCCCAATTGATGGGCATCCCCTCCATTTCCAATTCTTTGTCACCACAAAAAGAGCTGCCATAAATATTTTTATACATATTCTCCTGAAGACTCTTGATTGTCCCTTCCAAGGCTGACTTCTTGACACACAGGGCCAAAAAGATGATCATAAGATCGTATGTCTTGATTTTACAGATAAGAAAACTGAGGTCCAGGGAGGTTATGACTTGCCTAAGGTTATGCAGGTAATAATAGTACCAGAAACAGCATTTGAACCCAAATCTTCCAACTCCAGAGCCAATGTTCTTTCTACTATATTATTTTAGCATACTCCTTGCTCCTCACTGACCTTTTCAGAGCAATTCTTTGCCACCATTACTCATCAACTGTCTCTCCCCCTTTAGACATCCCCTTCTAGTTCAAACACCTTGGTCTCCTAATTCCTCATCCTCTTCAATTTCCATGAATCTTTTTTCTGAGTCTACCTCAACCTTGTATTGGAGAGGTCCTTGCTATAGATATCTCCCCACCCTTTAGCCCACTGAATTTGGCCCTGGTACTGGGAACTCCTAGTTATGACTCTGATCCCAAGACAAACATTTCTGCAGTGTCTACAAGATGCTTTATGGAGTACAAAGATGAATAGGACATAGTATTCCCTGACCTCATGGAGTTTATATTCTCTTCAGGGTACATAGGACAAATGTAAAAATGGGAGTATTGTATACTAAAAAGAACACAAAACATTATAATAATATAAACAAAAGCAACACTAAATGGGAGCTGAGTATAGTTTAATTGTAATGAACAATCTTAGTTCCAAAGAAGAGATATCAAAAAACATATCCCTTATTCGGGTGATGGAAAAGGCTGAATAGGCAGGTAGGTGCCAAAAATACAGATGGAAAGCCTTGAATGTCAGGATGATGAGTTTGGATTTAATAAGTTGAAGAATTCAAGACAGCAAGCAAAAAAAGAGAAGGGATTCTTAAAATTCTAAAATAAATTTCAATCAGGAAAAGGGGGACCACCTAACCAACCCAGATCCTAGCCCCAACATAAAAAATAGAAGAGTAAATGAGATGAATCCTTATTCCACAAAACATTTGGTCAGTAAGCATTTATCAAGCTCCTACCAGGATTAGCAATGGGCAACTAGGTGGGTGCAGTGGATAGAGTGTCAAGGCCTAGAGTCAGGGGGACTCATCTTCCCGAGTTCAAATCTGGCCTCAGACACTTGCCAGTTGTGTGACCCTGGGCAAGTCACTTCACCCTGTTTGCCTCAGCTTCTTCATCTGTAAAATGAGCTGGAGAAGGAAATGGCAAACCATTCCAGCATCTTTGCCAAGAAAACCTCCAAATGGGGTCACAAATTGTTGGATACAACTGAACAATAATAAACCAGGCTGAGTAAAGCATTAGGTCACAGCATTACAGACTCAGAATATCAGATTGGGAAAGAATCTGTGTAACTTCTCCAGATATATGTAGACAAGTATATGTGAAATAATTTGAGGAATAGTGACAACTAAGGAGATCATAGAAACCTTTCCAGAAGAGAGAGCGCCTGAGATAAGCCTTGAAAGGAGGTGAGAATTTGAAGGAGGCAGAGTTTAGGAAAGAATAGGGGAAGGTTTGTGTGCATGTGTTCCTTAGCAGGAAGAAGCAGGAAATGGAATGGTGAGATCGAGAATAGCTTGTAGAATGTCTAGGGTGTACAAAGAAGCACTGTAAAAAGCTGGAAAGGCAGGATTGTTGAGAGCCCTGAAAAGCTCCCTTGCAGCTCTGGAGGCAACACCCATTCAAATCTCTGAATTTTTTTCATTTTTCTTGTTTTGGTTTTTTCTCTTAAAGACCAGTCTTAACCCCAAATCACTCAGGTCCCAGGCCAAGCCCTACTTGGTCACTGTTTGGGTCCTGATTGGCTCAGAATGAACGTAAATAACAATTGTTTCTGTTTTGATCCAAGGGTCTTCCCCTCCCAGATCTATTGTTTTAAAAGAGACCATTCTGTGCCTCATTTCTTATTAAGCCTCAATCACTGAATGGGCCTTGCCTCAGTCAAATAGACCTGTTAAAGACCTTAGCTTGAAAAGGCCAAGGTTCCTCACTGCATCCTGGGCCATCTCCAGTCGTCCTGATCCGTATCTGGCCACTGGACCCAGATGGCTCCGGAGGAGAAAGTGAGGCTGGTGACTTCCCACAGCCTCCCTCACTTAAATCCAATTCACTTGCAAGTCTTGGCATCACCTCCCGGAAGTCATGGTCGTCTTTGAGGACAGAAGACAAACAGGAGCAATCCAACTGTGGAGCTCTTGGGAAAGGAGAGGGAGTTTCTCCGGTCACCTAGCAGAGGTGGCCGTTCCTGGGAAAGGGACATAACTCAGAGGCTGGAAGAAAGAGCCTTTAATGGAAGTCTTGAGCATTCTTTGGACTGAGAGATTTGAAGTGAGAACAACAACGCAACAGGAACCCAGCAGAGAGATTTCAAGGTGTGTTCAAAGGAATAGGGGACAGCTATGGCTGGGGATGGAGAGAAAGTCTGATGAGAAGTTTACAGTAATCCAGGCAAGAGATATACAAATTAAGTCAGATGTGCAGACTGTATTCAGCTGGGATTTGGAGATAACCAAAAGGACAATCATCTGGTCTTCCCCGGAATAACAAGGCACTCCATTCCACTTTTGGAGAGCTCTGATTATTAGGAAGTTTTTCCCTTACTTTTCTACAGCTTTCATTCACTGCAGACACCTCTGCCCTTTGGGGCAAAGCAAAACAGATTTAATGGATCTTGACTATCATGTCCTATATCTGCCCCCACCTTAAGTCTTCTCAAGACTTTGATCAGATGGAATATGGAAGGGTATCAAGTCTGTTTAACATAGTTTCTGCACTTATAGAGGCTACAAATGAACCAAAGGAGAGATAACTATGATACACAATAAGATGTGATAAAAGTATTAGAAGTAGCTAGGTGGCTCAGTGGATGGAGTGTTGAGCCTGGAGTCAAGAAGTTGTTGTTCAATCATTTCCAGTCGTGTCTGATTCTTCATGACCACGTTTGGGGTTTTCTTGGCAAAGATACTGGAGTGGTTTGCCATTTCCTTCTCCAGCTCATTCAACAGATGAGAAAACTGAGGCAAGCAGAGGTTAAATGACTTGCCCAGAGTCACACAGCTAGTAAGAGTCTGAGGTCAGATTTGAATTCAGAAAGAGGGGTCTTCCTGGATATTAAGAAGACCTGAGTTCAAATGTGGCCTCGGACACTTACTAGCTATGTGACCTTGGGTAAGCCACTAAACTTCTGTTTGCCTCAGTTTCCTCAACTGTAAAATGGAGATAATAATGGCACCTACCTCAAAGGGTTGGTGTGAGAATCAAATGAGATAGTATTTGTCACACATTTAGCAGAGTGCCCACCACATAAAAGGCACTTAATAAATGCTTGTTCTCTTCTTCCCTTCCCTATTAGAGGGGTACAAAATAAAGTGTTATGTGAGGTTTGGAAGGAAAGTTGTTAGGATCTGGGAGAAATCATGATGTGCTTCATAGAGGAGATAGCATTTGAGTTAAACTTAGAGTGGTTAAAAAGTCATTGGGTGAAGGAGGAGGGAAGACATTCCAAGCATTGGCAACAGCTTGAGCAAATGCATGGAAGCAGAAAATCTCAAGGCAAGTTCTTAGGGCAGAGAATAGTTCAGTTTGGCAGAAGTGTAGAGAGCATTAAAAGGATCAGTACAATATGAGACTAGAAAGATAAGGTTGTGGAGGCTCTGGCATGCTGGACAAAGATCTTTAAACTTTATGCTCTCATCAGTAGAGAGTCACTCAAACTTTTCAAACAGAGGAACATAAGTAGATCTATAAGGAAGGCTGTTTGGGCAGTATTGTGAAGGACCAAGCAGAGGTAGAATGAAATGAGTGGAGATGAAACAGCTTATCAGGAGTCCTTCAGACTCCTTGGCCCATGGGGAGATACCCCAAGATCAGAGCAACAATGAAATCCTGGAAGATCTTTGCTGGTGGTGACCTTCAGCAAGAAACTGCTGATCTTCAAAGTAAAGTGTCAAACCTTGGCAGGAAAGGTTGGCAAGGAAGGAATAAAATACCCTGTTTTCAGCTGAGCTCAGATGAATTGCATTGAATGCTCTTGGGACCTAAGAACAGACGAGGAAACCCACATCCAATCTCATGGAAGTGGGGAGACTGGGATTACAAGGAAAAAATGTTGCATGTCAAGACATGGTTGCTTGGTAGGATGGTTTCATTAAGCTTTTTCTATGTTTCACGGTAGGTTCAATGGAGCAGAGGGAATAACACATCAGGAAATTATTGTAAAGTTTTTTAAATAGCATCAAATAAAATGTGATAAAGTGGAAAGAGCACTAAATCTAAAGTAAGAGGACCTGGCTTCAAACCCTACCTCTGACACTTATCGTCTGACTTCGGACGTGTAACCTAACCTTTTGGGGTTCTCAGTTTTCCCAGTCTCAGTTTTCTCATTTGCAAAAGGAGTTGAGCAGCTAGGTGGTGTAGTGGATAGAGTGCTGAGCCTAGAGTTGAGAAGACTCGTCTTCCTGATTTCAAATCTGGCTTCAGACACTTACTACCTATGTGAGTGGACAAGTCACTTTTACCTGTTTGCCTCAGTTCCCTTATCTATAAAATGAGCTGGAGAAGGAAATGGCAAATCACTCCAGCATCTTCATCAAGAAAATCCCAAATGGGGTCATGAAGAATCAGACATGACTGAAAAGACTGAACAACAACAAAAAAGGAGTTAGACTAAATGGGGGCACCCATGATAACAGAGACTAAAATTCAAAGGTGAATTTGCTTGTTTCATTTGGTTCAACTAGTTACCTTTCTTTTTTTTTTTTTTTTTTAGTTCCAGACATTTGATTGATATTTGAACACCAGGGGCTAAAGAGTGGACAAAGAAACCATTTTCAGTCAACCTTTTGTCTATATAATAGAAGCGCTTTAGGGATAATACAACATCTAGAAAGAGAAATAAATATGCAGTAATCCCCAGAACACTGTTCCTTTAACAATCAATGAACAAGCAATTATTAGGCATCTAGCATGTGCTGGGGACCATGCTGGGCGTTAGGGATACAAAGACAAAAATTAAACAATTTTTATTTTCAAGGTACTTATATTCTTTTTTTAATTTGTTTTTTTTTCAATGAACAAAAATAGATTGATTTTCTTTTCTTCCCACCTCCCACACCTAACCGGAAAAAAAAATGAAAACAAACAAACAGAAATACCAAAACTCTTCCAACAAATGTGGAGAGTCAGGCAAAACACATTTCCATATTGGATGTATCCAAAAACATATGGATCAATCTGCACCCTGAGTTCTTCATCTCTCTGTCATGAGGTAGGTAGCAAGCTTCATCACCAATCCTCTATCATCATTGGTCATTTTGTTGGTTGTTGATTGGCATTAAGTCTTTTGAAGTCATTTGTCTTAACAATGTTATTATTGTATAAATTTTTCTTCTGCTCACTTCGCTCTGAATCAATCCATTCGTAATTTCTCAGATCTCTCTGAGACCGAAAGCTTACATTCTACCATTTTTTTTTCTTCCCTTTAACTCCAACAATGCATATCACTTTGCTGCCCTGATCCCTTTCTGGTGCTATTTAAATGACTTCTTCTAGACCTGGCAGCCCAATATGTAGAAGCATAGTTCAGGTCTCTGTCTACAGTAGAGCTATTCGCAGTAATGAGCAGTTAAGAGAAGGTAGCAGGTGAGGGGGGATGGGGTGGGAACTCTCCCAAATCAAAGCTCAATTTCCTTCCATTTATTTTTCTTTCAGTGGAAAATTTTAAATTTCAAACCATTCTCTTCTGCATTGGGGACAGGGTGGGAACAAGACTGAGCTGGGGGGAGCTCTCTTTGAATCTGCTCTTAGCTTCCCAATGGTTTATTTTTTCAAAGTTAGAATGCATCAAGCTAGCAGGTATCAAAGAAGAATCTGAGCAGTTCAGTAAGAGAATCTGGACACCAAAATAACAGAAGAATTGATCTGGCCTGCAGGAGCTGCTGGGATCAGCAAGTATTTATCATGTTCTCTCATATAGTCTTCAAAGAGTATGTCTGTAATTATGGCATGTTTTGATTGTTAGGTCAGAATATTCATCTCAGTAGGCTTTGTGATAACAGACCAAAACAAAACTGTACTTTTCATTCCCATCTCATTCCCTCTCCCTCTCTCTCTCTTTCTCTTAGTGGTTTAATGGATTAATTAGGTCCTTGACTTGAGCAGGGCTGTGGCTGTAAGAGAAGTGATCTCGGTGGGTGTGAAAGCCTTGACCCCTTCCACAGCTAAGGTCGAAAACTCATTCAGACTCCTCCCCACCTCCCCCTCACTCCACCCCCACTTCATCCCACCCATTAGCTCAGAGGCCTAAACAGGGATGGGATTTGGATTCCAAGGAAGAGAGCTGGTAGAGAAAGCTGGCCTGGGAGAAAGGAGTCGATTTATTATTCTGAGATGTTCAGGGAGAAACAGGTAGATGCTTCTCAATGGCATAGATGCAACTGACATTTGATTAACCAGGCTGACATTTTAGTGATGTGCCTTTTTTAGGTCCAGTTTTAATGATATGTCCTTCTTCTCCCCACCAAATAAAAACCCATCGCTTTTGAGTTTCATCACCCAGTTCACTTGTTGTTCAGTCATTTCCAACTCTTCATGACCGCATTTGAGGTTTTCTTGGCAAAGATACTGGAGTGGTTTGCCATTTTTCTCTCCAGCTCATTTTACAGATGAGGAAACTGAGGCAAACAGGGTTAGGTGACTTGCTGAGGGTCACACAGCTAGTTAAGTGTCTGAAGCCAGATTTGAACTCAGGGAGATGAGTCTTCCTGACTCCACACCCTGGATTCTATCCACTGTGCCACCTAGCTGCCCATCTAGTTCATTACTTCTGTACAAATCTCTCCTCTTGTCTCCCAGGAAGGCTGTCTGATATTGTGGAACAAGCTCTTCTCAGTCCACTTACACTCATGGCCTCATAGGATTGGGAGCCAGAAAGCACCTCAGAGATCCTCAAGTTCAACCTCCTCATTTTACAAAGGATGAAACTGAGGGCCTTGCCTATAATCACACAGTTAAGTATTAGAATCAGGATTTGAACCCAGGTCTCCTGGGCTGCAAGTCCAGAGCTTATTCTCATTATAGACAACACTCCCTCTAACACAGTGGTCTTAATCTGCTCCTGGACTGAATAATGAGGTTGTTCAGAGCAACAGTAAAGATTAGGGTTTGCTATTCTATCCCATCTTCTCTAGAAGATTTCTCCCTCTATCACCTTCAATCTCTTTCTATTATTCAAAGTCTCCCAGCTTCCCCACTGCCTACAAACATGATCACATCTCCCTATCCTTAAAATGCTCTCATTGGATCTGACCATCCCTGATAGCTGTTGTCCTACATCTCTCCTCCATTTTGTTGCTAAACTCCTTGAGAAAACTGTATCTAATCCGTGCCTCCACTTTCTCTCCTCTCATCCTCTATCTACTGCTCTACAGTCTGGCTTCCAACCCCATCATTCAACACTCATTGCCGTCTCCAAAGCAATGGCAATTAGCAATGATCTAATTGCCAAATCAAATGGCCTTTTCTTCTTAATCCTCATCCTTCTTGACATCTCTGCAGCCCTTTGCCATATGGATCACCCTTTTATCTTGGATATTCTCCTTTCCAGGTCTTCATGAAACTGCTCTCTCCTTTTTTTCCTGCTACCTGTGTGCTCTCTCCTTCTCAGTCTCCCTTGCTGAATCTTCATCCAGGTTACACCCAGTAACTATCAGTATTCCTTCAGGGATTTCTTCTCTTGTCCCTCTTCTCTCTATATATCACAGGTGTCAAACATGTGGTCCATACAGCCCAAAACACTCCTGAGTACAGCCCAAAACAGATTGAATTGGGAAATATTTAACAAAACAAACAAAAATACAATAAAATATGAATAACATTACATTTTAAAACTAAGTCAACGTAGTATTTCTTGCCTTCTCGATGGATGGGGGAGGGGTAGAGGAAAGGAGAGAATTTCGAACTGAAAAGAAAAATTTAAAAAGAAAACCTAAGTCAGTATGGGACTTCCTCAGGGATCCTTATGAACCATTTAGTGGACTCCGTTTCTATTTGAATTTGACACTACTACCCTATACTATCTCATTTGATATTCTCATCAACATCCTTGAACTCAATTATTTTATCTATGTAAATGATATTCAGATTTATTTATCCAGCCCTAACCTCTCTCTTCACCTCCAGTCTCGTATTACCAACTAGATGACACATTGACATCTTAAACTCAAGCTGTCCAAAACAGAACTCATTACATTTCCCATAAAATACTCTCTTCCTCTGAAATTCCCTATTAGTGCCAAGAGCATTGCCATCCTCCCAGTCACCCAAGCTGCCATTCTTAATTCCTTACTCTAGCTTCCCCTTCCTATCAACCCTATTGCCAAGGTCTGTCATTTCTATCTCCATGATATTTCTCTGAGACTCCCCTTCCCTCTACTCATGTAACCACCACCCTAACCCAGGCCATCCCTTCATGCCTGGACTATTGCAGTAGCCTTCTTGTTGAGCTCACTCATGCAAATCACTCCTTACTCCAGTCCATTATCTACTCAGTAGTCTCTCCCTATCACTCCCTGTCCCTCCCTAAAGTGAAGGTCTGACTGTCATTCCCTCATTCCAGTCACTTCCCATTAACTTCAGAATCAAATAAAAAATCCTCCATTTGGCTTTTCAAGCCCTTTATAATGTGGCCTCTTCCCACTTGTCCAAGTCTTCTTATGCTTTGTTCCCCTCCAACATACTCTAGATGAATGACCCAGTGACACTAGCCTTCTTGATGTTTTTATTATTTGTTATGAGGGGTGTCTTTCTGGGTCAGAGAAGGGGGAAGGATACATTCAGAAATGGAGATATTAAAAAATGAAAGACATAAATACAAACTTTTGAAGAAAAAAAGCACTCCAACATACACATATGTGAAATATACATTTATATATTGATATGAATGAAAAGTCCAAGAGACACAGTTTCTGGGTAATTAATAATCAATTTATTAATTAGGCTAGCAGATAACCAATAAATTGAGGTCAGTGGTTCTTTTGGAAACCAAAGACCCCTCATGGAGACTGCTTAATGTTTAAATCCCCTGAGAGTGAAAAATAAACTCTGATTGGTTAACAATTAACGAGAGAATGAATATTACAGTGAGAGGTGAGCTTTTTTCTATGAGGGGCTGAGGGAACCTTGACTCTGCTCAGGTCAGGCTCTTGGACAAAGAGACTCATCTCTACCCAGACTACTTAAATTGAACACAAAGGGCTAGAATTCACCTAGATTAGATTCTCTTTACCCTTTAATCAGAAATAAACTCTCTCAGTTGGGTGGGATCCCACCCAAGACGTCTCATTGTCAGCCCTGTCCTGAATAAGGAAGGAAAAAAAGAAAAAAAACCTACTAATGACTAACCTACTAATAATTGGTTATCAATAAAGAAAAAGAAGATCTTTAGTCCTATACATAAAATTGGTTATTTAATATGATAAGAAAATAATCATTTCTCTCAATATATATAAAAAATTATAAAACTATAAGGTACAATGTTGTCATTAATATGCATTCTTGGCCCGAATCTAGCAAGGTTCGGGTAGTAATCTGAGTTGCAAGACCAGCATTCACACAGTGCCACAACCCCTGGTCCAAATTCATTCCAGCATTAAATCTATGCTGAAAAGATCTGATGTCTCCTAAAAAGATTCACATTGGAACTGAGAGAAATTAACCCATACTGAATTATAGGAGGGACAATCCTAGAGTCATGGAACAATAGATTGAGAGCTGGATAGGACCTTAAGGGCCATCAAATCCCGCCCCTTATATCACAGATGAAGAAAATGCAACTAGAAAGCCAAGTGATTTGCCCGGAGTCACTCAGCTATTTAAAGTATAAGGCAATATTTGAACAATGGTCTTCCTAACTTCAAGACCAGCCCCTCTATCTACTATGCCACCTAGAAAGCATTTGCCCTTCCTTGGTAATTATGATACATGATAAGAATTATATGATATATTAGAAATTATCTAGTCCAACCTACCCTTCAGTTCAAGAATCCCTTCTAAAACACTGAGTGATCATCCAACCTCCCCTCAAAGATCTTTGGTGATGGGAAATTTGCCATTTCCTTGTTGGACAACTCAAGAAGAAGATTCTTTCTTCTATTGAGCTGAAATATGCCCTCCCTATAACTTTCACCCATTGGTCGTAGTTCAACTCTTTTCAGAAACCAATATGTTGGGGCAACTAGATGGTATAGTAGATAGAGCACTGGTCCTGCAGTCAGGAAGACCTGTATTCAAATCTGTTCTCAGACACTTACCTGCTGTGTGACCCTGGGTAGGTCACTTAACCCTACTTGTCTCTAAAAAAAAAAGGAAAGAAAAGAAACCAATATATATTCCAAAAAGGGGGGGGGGGGGTGTGATACAGGGCCAGTGGAGGAATTATAAACTAATGGTGTGATGTGGCAAGCCAAAGTAATCTTTGGTATAAATAAAGATTCTAAGAATCTTTATTAAGTTGACAGTTCCACTGCATTCTATCCTAATCAGAATACTTCTGCAGAATCTGTTCAGTTCTATGCAGTCTATAAAGGACAAGCTGGAGTAGGTGTAGGAGAGGGGCAACCAGGATGGTGGAGGTCCTTGAGTTCATGCCATATGAGGCTCATGTGAAGGAAGTGGAAATTTTTTTGCCTGGAGAAGACTCAGAAAGGATTTAATAGCTATCTTCAAGTATTTGAAAAGCTCTCTTGGGAAGAGCAATTAGACTTCTGTTTGACCCCAGAGGGCAGAGCTGGGAAGAATAGATGAAAATTGTGAAGAAATAAATTTAGACTTCATGTTGGGAAAAACTTCCTAACTATTCAAGCTATCTCAAAGAGGAATGGGCTGACTGAAGAGGGAGCGGGTTCCTCTTCAAGAGAGGTTTTCAAATAAAAGCGGGATGGCCCCGGTCTAATGAGTTCTAGTGGAGGTTCTTGGTCGGGAAGAGGAGCAGGGAGAGGTGCAGTATGAGATGGACCACATGACTGCAAAGATGCCTTTCAATGCTGAGATCTTACGATTCTGTGAAATGTTCAACAACGCCTCTTAGATGTCTTCCTTTCTATGAGCTAAACATTTCTACTTAATTCAATCCGTTCTCAAATGATTTCATTTCCAAATCACCACTCATCTGTACCCATTCCAATTTGTCCATGTCCCTTTAAACAGGCAGCATCCAGAATCAAACACAGTGATAGAGATGGGTTCTGACCAAAGTGGACCTCTGACCCATGGACTTCTTACCTCCTTTTGTCTGGTTTTGACTTCTGTTAAAGAAGTCTAAAAGCACACTAGCTTTAAAAACAAATCAAAAGCATACAGGAAAAAACAAATTTGTACCCTCAAAAAGTAACCGTCAGCACAAGACTGGGTAACTCTTTTCCAAACTGACCCACTTTGACAAAAAATTCTGTTAGTTCCATGCAAGATGGAATCATTCCACATGATGACAACAGCTTCAACATATTAGCTGAATGTTCAAGCCATCTCTTGCCATGTACCCATCATCAACATTCTGAAATCTGATTTTGAGGAGTCAATTTCATCCTATTGGACTTGTTCTGTATTTTGCAGTTGATTTAATGGAACTACTTCTAACTTGCTAAAAATTGTTATTGTTTTAAATCAGCAAGTATGAAATTCGACCATCTTTCTCCCTCAAGCTACTTCCCAAGAATCAGAGCCACAAGGAGCTGTAAATTCACAGCTCTCATGAGATGCTAGACAAATGACCAGCAGAGCTTCAAGGAAACAGAGCATCTAAAAAAATCCCCAATCCATATTTTTTTCCCTTAAGGGGAAAGTCGAGCAGAGGGAGGTGGGTAGAGTTTTTGTTTTTGTTGTTGTTGTTGTTGTCTTGTTTTTAAACTTTCATAATTTTTCCCAGATATTCCTGGGGTGGACACTCAGTTCCAACAAGAGAGGATTGAGTTTGATCAAGTTTGTCTTATTGAACAAGGGAAATATTGAAGTAAATCTAAATCAATGAGGCAACAAAGTAGTCCTATAGCAGAAGCCTCAAGTACTATGCAATCCCTTTCTCTCTTATTTATTATCTACACACACACACTAACACATATATACACAAGCACATAAAAAGAAACACTGCCACAAACCATACTAACCATGTCACATATTAAAACATAAAAATACACACAGAGACACAGTAACACATACACAGATATGCTATTAGCCCATGAGCATAAAATCAAGCACATATCTTTTCAATTGACCATATTTGGCCCCTATTACAGTATCACATATTTAGAGTTGGAAGGGGCTTTAAAGGGGCCAGAGAATCCAACTCCTCCATTTTTCACAAGAGGTAACTGAGGCTGAGCATCATAAGATCTGTTTCATAGAACTGTTTCTGCTCCTGAATCTTTGTGTGACTTTGGGAAAGTCACTAGGCCTCTTCCCCATCTGTAAAAATAACAGCAATAGTATTTTAGGGTTTCTCTAGCATTTCACAAACATAACATCATATAAAATGACAAGGTTGGTCTACGTGAATCCTATGACTCCAGAACTCTACATTAGACAGGGAATGGGGTCCTGAATGAACACAAGACCAAAACTGCTTCACTAATTCCATCCTGGCATCACTGCCACAATCAATCAACCAATATGTATTCATTATGGTCCTACTATGCTAGGCACAGGAGATACAGACAAAAGTGCAATAATTGCTACGCTTAGAGAGGGTGCAATCTAGTCAGAGGAGGCATCACATACACAGATACGCGTGTACATGTACAAAAGACATAATATAAGGTGATTTTGAGGAGAAGGCTTTAGCAGGTAGGAGGGGTGAGTGACTAGAAGCAAGGAAAGCCTCAAGGAGAAGATGGACGTTAAGCCAAGGCCTTTCCGCAGTCTAGTAGAAAGAACATTCAACTAGGAAAGGAACATGTAAGAGTCCAGCTATGGAAGGGCAAGGCCAGAGGTCCTTAGGACACATTGGTAGCTCAGATGTAAGTGCCTGAAGGAAGGGGAAGTGGCTAGAGGGATTAGCAGTGGGAAGATAGTAAGGCTCTGAGGACCTAAGGATACAGGGTAGAGAAGGTAAGTCCTGATTGTCCTCCATCTTACTAGAAGGACTGTAGTTTTTGACTCCCAGCTTATCCAACCAGCATGAGGGGGTGGGATACGGGTAGAAAAATCAGGAGAAAGGACAGGGGTCCTTCCTTTCTGATCTGGGAGGGGCGGGGAGGGAAGCGGGGAAAGTGCTTCATTTGGGCCTCATAACCTTATAAAGTAGGTGCTGGTATTGCCTTATCTTACAGAAGAGGAAATTGAGGCAGAGAGGTTGAATAACTTACTCAGGGTCATCCAGCCAGTAAATGTCTGAAGCTGGATGGCCAGCTCCCATCTTCCCTAGACTTCAAGTCCAAAATGTCACCTGCAACATTCTGCTGCCTCCAACCAAAGACAACTCCAAGATGTCAAGCCTGGGGAATTGAAAAGATGGTGTTATCATCAGATATAGGGAAGTTGGGAGGAGGATTTGGGTAAAGGTGGAGAGGCATAGAGAGAGTGCTAAACATTTTAGCATATGGTGGAAATTATCCTTTCAGGCATCTTCATACGAGTGACTGCCATGCGACAGACCACCTGGACCCTGGCCATCATTCTGATCCCAGCACACCCCATCTCCCAGTCTGAATCTTGCCCCCAAGTTCTTCCACTTCTCCTATTATTATCACAGCCCCGCTGCTCCCCTTTGCCCCAACTAGTGCTGCAGAAAATTTTGGGTTGGGATCAGACATTTGTGTTTTACCCATATGTTTAAATTCAATGTGCTATTTATTTGTGGGTTTCTAATTGAGTTTTCTTAGGATTTGAGAGAAGATGGTGCCGAGCCCACAGCACTCTGGGGAGATAAGGAGGGGAATTGTGATAAATCAGAAAGTTCTATTGGAGCAAGGGTTGGAATAATGGGTTGTGGTGTGAAGGGGGAGAGAATTTCTGGAGAAGGGGTAGAGATAAAGGAGAAAGGGGGTGGTATGGAGAAATGGTTCCAGGAAGGACAATTTAGAGTGGTTTGCCAAAGCTAGCAAGGAATGAAAAGGGGCCCACACTGACACAAAACTGTCCAAGATGTTTCAGCCCTAGGGAAGAGAGTTACTAACAACATTCTGACAAAATTATCATTCCTTCTGACCCTTCTATCAACTCCAAGGCCCTGTTCAACTATGACTCCCTGAGGCAAGGAATGAGAAACTAAGGGGCCCAACCTGAGGCCTTGGGCAAAAGAACAAACCCTCCCAGATTGGTTCCCTAGGTCATCATCAATAAGGTTCCAAAAGGAAAAATATTACCCAACTTTTAAAAAATACAGACACATAGTCATAGAGGCTTTTTCCCTACCCCAAACCATCCTCCACTCAGTTACCAAAATAATCTTCCTAAAGCACAGATCCAATCATGTTGGTCCCTACTCATGATCCTTCACTGGTTCCCTAATTCTAGGATAAAACTACATACCTCTAAGCTTGGCACTTAAAGCCATTGTGAATGATTTGGCTCCCCTGTACTTTTTCAAACTTACTTTATATTCCTCTTCTTTACACAATTGAATTTTTGAGATCACGCAATCATAGATATAGACCCAAGGAACGTAGGGCCAGATATGATGTATATACATCTATGGTCCTAAGTCACTCATTATTCCAATGTATCCCTATAAAGATGTCCCTTGAAATAAGAGAATAATCTTATGAAGCATTAGATGACTTCTGTGAGTCTCTTCCCTATTTTTGACCCATCCATCTCCAGGAAAAGAAGTCCCTCAATTTCTTTTGGTGACCCATTTCAATTTTCAGTCAGTCTATCATAAAATTCTTATACCTAACCCTAAGCACAGCAGTTAGAGGGGAAGACCACATCACCCCAAGCCTCAGGACACCATTTATTTGTTTCCCTAAAAGACCCAAGGCTTTACTACCCAGGACCAGACACTCAGAACTGTAGCTCAGATAATCACCTAAAAAAAATCAGAAGGTAGTATAGCCTTCTTTTTATCCACCAAGCCCATCTTCACCTCCAATAGCTGAGAAGACCTAACAGCTGCTTTCGTTTGATTTGAGGATCTAAGAACAGCCCTGGATTTAGTTTGTTTATCTTAAGTGTCAGAGGTAGAGCTCAGAATACTTCAGTAGTTCCAGTGGGGGCCCAACCACCGGGGACCGCTACTCATCAGGACATTGAGGGCAGTCCTCTAGAGCTGCACAAGAGAATAGGGAAATCTCTCCAGAATGTGGTTTCCTCAATGGGTTGTTTAGTAGACTGGGTTGCTTCAGTTCATAGCCAAGTCAGAGACTGGAAGGTGGAAGGGGGGAAAATTGATGTTGTCATGATTACTATTTAGAACCCTGAGGCTCAGAATCCTTAAACTTAGAATGCTGAGGCTTAGAACCTCGAGATTCAGAACACTTGGGCTTAGAGTTTTATGGCTCAGAACCAGGTTTTTAAAAATAAATAGTGGGAGCAATCAGCATAGGCAAATGGCTTCTCTATTAGGTTCTCCAAGAGAACTCTATTGGGATCTCACCCAAGACACAATAAAACTTGGACAGTTCCTCCCACCCTCTTTAGGGCACTATTCCCAAACTACTGGCACTAGGAAGTTCTCCCCACAGCTCCATCTAAATTGTTTCCATGGTTCTTGATCCCCTCCACAACAACAAAGAAAGAGGGAGAAGCTGGAGAAAACCATCCCTCACAGAAGCCCAGGGTCAGGAGGTTCTCCAAAATGGCGCCAATCTGTGGACATCACTTCCTAGCAGGGATCTGGGGCTCCTATGCTTCCTGGAGCTTCAGATTAAGGACCTGGGGGATAAGTCAGTTTTCGAGCCAGGCAGAGTCTCTGTTTGAGCTGCTTCCTTCTGTCCCTGGTGTCTCGGGGAGCATGAAACATCAGCAGTTGCTACTCTGAGAGTTTAACAAATGTTTATAAAACCTTTTCATAAGCAGTTAATGATCCTTATTAAGACCTTAAAAAGCAGTCACTCACACCACGTCCTGGCTTTAAAGAGCATTTTATTATTACACACTACTCTGCAAATTAATGAGGAGTGGAGTAGCTTCTTTGTTAGCTGGGAGACACTTGGGGTTTCCAAGCTGAACAGTCTTTGAGCCAGCAGGGTCCCTTCCTGCTCACCCCCGACAGAGCCCGTTGGCTGCAGGGCCCATCAGCTGCTGGGGTGGTGATGGTGGGGCCTTACTAGAGCACCTTGAAAGGCTAGATCTCAGAGCTTGGCCTCAGGCCACCAGGAACACAGATCATCTCAGGGGACTTAATCGAATCAACGAGAATTTACTGGCAATTACTATATACATCAGAGAGGCGGTGTGCTGTAATACATAGAGAGTTGGCTTTGAAGCCAGGAAGACCTGAGTTCAGATTTTACTTCTGACACCTAATGATTGCATAAGCAAGACACTTAGCGTTCTAAGCTCCAAATAAATCTTGCAGAGAATGAGTTGCAGAAAAGGCGCTGATGCCAATGGGTAGGGGGAGTCTTCTTAGCCAGGAGTTCTCTATATCAATGACATCCCAGGTTCCTTCCCTATCCCACACCTCTGAGCCCCTCTGGGTTAAGCCTTGGGGACTCAAACATCCTCCCTTCAGACAGGGGACTTACCATTCTGCTGGAAGCAAATACCATGGAAGTATTTAAGTAAAATGGTATATTATAGTTATACAATATAATAATTATTAATAAATCTATATCAATAATATGTTAATATAGTGTGTTATTAATAATTATGTGAATATAATTTTATTTGTATGAGACAATATAATGTATTTCTATATATACATATATGTATATATCCATATATAGAGTTATATATATACCTGTTTATATATATATATTATATATAGGTTTATATATTATATTTACTTAATTACCTACATATCACTTGCTCTCAGTACAATATGATGCCTATATATGTGTGTGTGTACACACACACATATATATGTGTGTATATATGTACATATATGTATGCATGTGTGTGCATATGTGTATATTATGTGTATATGTATGTGCGTATGTTTGTATATATGTGTACACACACACAGAATGTGGCATAAAGCATTGGACTTGTAGCCTGGAAGACCTGGGTTCTAATCTTTTCATAGACACTAACTGTGTGACCCTGGACAAGGAAGGAAACAAGGATTTATTAAATACATATCATGTGCCAGGCACTCTGCTAAGCACTTCGCAAATATTCTTTCTATCATGATCCTCATTTTACAGGTGAGGATACCGAGGCAGACAGAAGTTAAGTGACTCATCCAGGGTCACCCAGCCAGTAAGGGTTTGAGGCAGGATTTGAACTCAGCTCTTCCTGGCTCCAAGCCCAGCACTTTGTGCACTGTGGCACCCCACCCCCCAGCTAAGGATGTCACTCAACTTCTCTGGGACTTCAATTCTTCATATTTAAATTGAAGGTGTTGGATTTGTCCCCTGCCTCCAGTTCTAAATCTATGGAAGCCTAAATACAAAGCCATTTGGGGGGAGGGAAGAGCACTAATAGTTGTGGGATCAGGGAAGGTCTTTTAGGTGGTAGCACTTGAAATAAGCCTTGACAGAAGGTAGGAGGTTCCAAGAGGCAGAGGTGAGGAGGAGGGACATTCCAGAAGCAGGAAATGAAAGGTCATGTATGGAGAGCACCAAATATGCCAGTTCAGTTCATCATAGAGTATGTGAAGCAAGTCATGTAAAATGAACCTAGAAAATTAGGCTGGAGCCATCTTGTAAAGGGCATTGAAAAATGCCAAACAGAGGAATTTATGCATTATCGTAGAGGCAACATGAGCCATTGAAGCTTCTTGAGAAGGGGAGTGACCTGATCAGACCTGTGCTCTAGGAATATCAAGTAAGAATTCATGGGAAGCATTTGATTATGCCTAAACTCCTCCCCCTGGCTTACTGCTTAGCCTCAGACAAAATTTAGGAGTTAGAAGGATGATGTGAAGACTAAGGGATTGAACTTGGACTCCAGAAGGCCAGGGTTCACATCCTGCCTCTGACAATAACTGGCTATGGGACTCCAAGCAAGTGGACCTCTCTATGCCTCAGTATCTTCGTCTGTAAAATGGCCTCTGAGGGCCCTTCCAGCTCAAAATCCACAATCTTGCGGAATGACCACATGTTAGAATTTAGATAAAAGGAAAGCTAGTTCAATCCCCTCATTTTTGCAGATGAGGGCAAGAGCTGGCTTAAGGTTACATAGTAAAAAATGGTAAAATGGTACTGGTGATGTCTTTTGATTTCGTGCATGAATTGGATTTAAGTAAGGCAGAGCTGCACAAAGTCATCAGCCTCACTCTCTCCTCCAGAGTCATCACAGTCCAGCGGCAGGACAGAGTCAAGATGACTGGTGATGGCTCAAGATCTCTAAATGCTCCACAGCACCTGCTTCAGCTGCCATTATGGCTGTGGGTATAAACTGTTCTCATCCATCCTTTCCACAAAGGGGGAGTCTTTATATGCTTGGGGTAGACACCCCCCTAACTTATCAGTGGGTTTGAGATCCCTCGGTTACCCTCAACCTGGTTTAGCCCATCTGCCAAGAGTTTACTGGTTTGTGGCCGCTGCATGTGCTGCAGCTTCTTGGAATCACAGGTGAGAATTATGTGGATCAGGTAGACACCAAAGGTGGAAAGCAGCCCTGAAAAGTGCTCAGCAAGTTTGCATGCCGGAAATACTAGTGTTCCCTGAATGCACCCTACCTAACTTGTGGCAGATAGTAGAACCCAGAAATTCAGATTCCCAGTTGCTCCACCATAGAGATGTTTGGGATAGCCCATTTACAAAACCCCCTATCAATCTCCATCCCTTCATCCCTCCAATCTCTAAAAAGGACTCAGGTCAGTGGATTGCCATCTGTCCCCGACATAGGGGTTTTAGATCAGCTAACGACATGAGCATTGCTATGGAGATGGTGAGGTTGGTATTGGCCAACCCCTGCCATTACAGTTTCCCCTGTTTAGAGCAAAGGGTGACCTGCATAACATTGCTATTTACGTTGTCAAGTGCTTATCAGCAAATAACCTGAGATGAAGTATGTGTCCAAGTGACCTTTGGCCCTGGAGCCTTTTAACCATATGGTTTCTTAGCTGTGTGGCCCTCTTGCCTTCCAACAAAAACATCACTGCAGGTAGGATTTACAAAGTCCTATTCCTCACCCCAACCTTATGAGTCATGAATATCATTAACCCCATTTAATAGATGAGAAAATTAAGGCATCACACACCATTGAGCCAAACAGCCAGAGTTGAGATATGGGCATAAGTCCCTTGACTTTAAGGTCAACAGACTTTCCATTACTCCATACTGCCTCTCATCAAATGGGGGAATTAGCCCTCACCCCACTTCTTCATATCTAGGCAAGACAGTGTATAATTAGTCAACAAACACTCTGTGTGTACAACTCTCTGCTTGACACTGTGACCGATAGGAGCCAAGTATAAGACCTGGGCTATCCCCTTAAGGAAGTTACCCAAGGTTGTGCTATGTATTTGACAGCATTCATTTATTGATATATTCACTCAACAAATATGTATTGAAAGGTTGCCATGGACCTGGAATTTCGCTGGGTGCTTGTTTATGATCACAGATTGGGTACCACAGACATGGTATAGTAGAGAGGAGCAGTTCTCAAATTTTTTTATCTCAGGATCCTTTATACCTTTAAATATGACTGAGGACCCCCAAAGGTTTTTATTTATGTGGGTTATAGTTATTGGTATTTACTCTATCAGAAATTAAAATGGATAAGTTTTTTTAAATATTTATGCATTTATTTTAAAATAACAATAATAAACCCATTCCATGTTAACATAAATAACATATTTTCATGAAAAAATAACTCTATATTCCAAAACAAAAATAAAATTTAGTGAGAAGAATGCCATTGTTTTACATATATTTGCAAATCATTTTAATGCGCGGCTTAAGAGAAGACAGTAGGATTCTCATGTCTGCTTCTGAATTCAATATGTTGTTTTGATTGAAATATATGAAGAAAATCTGGCCACACGCAGATAAGTAGTTGGAAAGGGGGAGAGTACTGGATTTGGCAAATGACATCTTAGTATCATTATGAAAATAGTTTTGATCTCACAAAGCTCCTGAAAGGGTCAATGGGGACAGACATCCCCACCTCCAATTGTCTGTGGACCATACTTTGTGAACCACTGATGAAGAAGAAAACATGTAATGAATTGACAGTCAGAAGAAATTGGTGTTCTGTGTTCACCTCCTACTTCAGCAACTCTATAACCTCAGTTAAATGGCTTAGCACCTATCTCTGAGCTTCAGTTTCCTTAATCGTAAAGTTAGGACATTAGACTTCATGAATGGATCAATTAATTCATAAGCATTTATTAAGTGCCTGTTATGTACAGCTAGATGGTACAAGTACAGCTAGGTGGCACAGTGAATAGAGCACCAGGCCTGGAGGTGGGAAGACCTGAGTTCAAATTTGACCTTAGACACTTATGTGACCTAGGGCAAGTCACTTAACTCTGTTTGCCTCAGTTTCCTCATCTGTAAAATGAATTAGAGAAGGAAATGGCAAATTGCTCCAGTATCTTTGCCAAGAAAACCCCAAATGGGGCCACAAAGAGTTGGACGTGACTGAAACAATTGAACAACAACAAAAATGTGCCAAATTCTATGTTGGAAGCTGGGAATAGAGAGCTAAAAGTGAAAAAAAAAATCTTGCCTTCGAAGAGTTTACATTTTGTCAAAGGATATATACTTATATGTGAACATATACAGACATACACAGAATAGGTATGCAGTTATATACAGAGTGCATAGAAAATAGATAAAGCACCCCCCCCAAAAAAAAGGTGGGCAGCTAGGTGGTGCAGTGGATAGTGCACCAGAGTCAGAAGGACCTGAGTTCAAATCTGACCTCAGACACATAACACTTACTAGTTGTGTGACTCTGGGCAAGTCACTTAACCCCAATTGCCTCACCAAAAAAAAAATAAATAAATAATGGTAGCCATCTCTAGGGTGGGGGAAAGGAAGAAAGAAAAAAGGGTAAAAGAAATTTACATGATAACTTCATTATATATTTAATAGAAATAGCAAGTTGAATGTAATAGATGTGCAATCATCTTTTTATTATATTATATTATGAAATGCTTGTTTTATTCCATAAATTAGAAAATAACATAAATTTTAAAAATTTAAATTGATACAAGGTGATTTTGCAGGGAAGGCACAAGCAGATGGGAGAATTGGAGAAAAAAACTTTGCGTAGAAGGTAGTATTTAAACTAAG
This sequence comes from Vombatus ursinus, assembly GCF_900497805.2. Lineage (NCBI taxonomy): Eukaryota > Metazoa > Chordata > Mammalia > Diprotodontia > Vombatidae > Vombatus > Vombatus ursinus. Next base: position 10,297,946 of record NW_020940527.1, read on the forward strand.
TTTTAAAGGCTATTTAGGAATTCTAAGAGGCAGAGATGAGCAGGGAGTGGATTCCAGGCATGGACAAAAGTAAATACAAAGACGTAGAGAGAGAAAATGTAGAATCACACATATGGGAACAGTAAGAAAGCCAGTGTGACCGTACTGCAGGGTATGTGAAGTGGGCTAATGCGGTTTATGTGAATAGGGGCAAAACTGGAAAGGTGAACCTTATGTTGGGGCCAGGTTATGGAAAGGCTTTAAACCCCAAATGCTAGGAGAATTTATATTTGATCCTAGAGGCAATTGAGCATGACATGGCCAGACCTGCCCTTGAAGGAAATCACTCTGGCAGCTATGTGTGGGGCAAGTTTTGAGTCAAGGACACCAAATAGGAGACTATTGCAATAGTCTGAGCAAGAGGTGATGAAGATCTGAACTGGAGTGATGATGGCAAGGGTGGAGAGGTGGAGATAAATGTGAGAGCTTTTGAGGAGGTAAAAATAATATTTGGCAACTGTTTAGATATGGGGGGTGAGCAGAGTGAGGAAGAGTAAGAAGTAGATAACACCAAGGTTGCAATCCTGAGTGTCTAGAAGGGTGATGGTGCCCTTGACAGAAGTTAGAAAGTATGGAAAAGGCATGGTTCTGAGGAAGGAGGCGGCAGGGGCGGGATGCCTTCTGTTTTGGACAGGCTGAGATTGAGATGTTTCTTGGGACATCCAGTTTGAAATGTTCAACAAACAGTTCGTGATTCTGGACTAGATCTCAGGAGTAAGATGTTCTCTGGATATGTAGATCTTGGTGTCATTTGTGTAGAAATGATAATGAAACCCACAGGAGCTGACGAGGTCACCAAGGGACAGACCAAAGGGAGAAAAGAATGGATTTCAAAGGTCCCTTCCAGTTCTTAAATCCTCTAATCTTATCATTGTCTAACCCATGGAGAAGACTACTGGAATATCGTGTAATATACTAATCTGTACATACATATTATTTCCCTTTACTACACTATAAACTCCTTGACAGACTGAGTTACAGTTTAGCTACACTTTTTGTCTCTGCAGTATATATCAAAGCGCTTGTTATACAAAGGGTGCTTGACGCTTGCTTGTTGAATAACAAAGTTAATGCAGATGTTTCACAGGGCTAAGTATCAGAGGTGGGATATGAGTTCATGCCTTTCGTAGTCTAGTGCATGATTGACTGTGCCCCACTGCTATTGTATTGTATTGCATTGTATTGTACTGTGTTGTATTGTGTTGCATTGCATTGCAGGGTATTGCAATGTATCTTTCCTATCCTATGCTACCCTATAGTATTGTAACAATAAACACTCAGAGAAGGGAGAGATCAGTGAAATTGAGAGGAATAAATTTGTTTCTTGATTCAATGAGCAAATCTTAGACTCAACCATGTTCAGGGCATGTTAGTCATTGGAAAGCCAAAGATATAAAAGAAATAGTATTTGCCCTCGAAGAGCTTACATTCTACTGGGAAAGGTACATCAAGTGCACAAATAAGTTTTTTTTTTTAAAAAAGGTATTGGGAGAGAGGGAGAAAGGAATGGGGAGAGAGACAGAGAGACAGAAAGAGACAGAGAGAGAGACAAAGAAGGAGAGACAGAGACAGAGACAGACAGAGAAAGAGACAGAGACAAAGGGGGAGAGAGAGGCAGACAGAGACAGAGAAAAAGACAGAGACAGAGAGGGAGAGAGACAAAGAGAGGCAGAGACAGAGAGAGGCAGAGAAAAAGAGACAGAGAAAAAGGACAGCGAGACAGAGACAGAGAGGGAGAGAGAGAGAGAGAAAGAGAGAGAGACAGACAGAGGGTTCAGGAAAGGCTTCAAAGAGGAAGTGGCCCCTGGGCTTTAAAAAGTCTTCTGAAAGCTAGAGAAAAGGAAAGGATACTTTCTAAGCACAGGGATCGACTTGTAGAAATACATTGAATCAGGAGATGGAATGTTTTCCCTGAGCCTTTGTGGGATGAGACACATGGCTCTGATAGGGTATTCCTTATTCAAAAGAAATAGGATAGGTAAATGTGAGAGGAAAGAGGAGTAAGTAATAGTGCATATTTAAATATGCAATACACATATTCAAGTAAGGAAATGCAGGAACCAGAGAGGGAAAGCATGATAATGTGTTGATGAAGATCTACAGCCAGGAGAGATATTGGTGTCAGGATACACCCCTGTCAGCCTAGACAGGAAGAGGAAATAGCTGAAGCACTCAGGAAACATCACAATCTTGTCGCAGAGACGTAATACAGCAGTGACAGGTGACTTTAATTCTCTCTGTGTCTCTGTCTCCCTGTCCTTCTGTGAGTGTGTGTGTGTGTGTGTGTGTGTGTGTGTGTCTGTCTGTCTGTATATGTCTCTCTGTCTCTGTCTCTGTCTCTTTCTCTCTCTGTGTCCCTGTCTCTGTGTCTCTGTCTCTCTCTGTCTGACTCTATCTGTCTGTCTCTGTCTCTCTGTCTCTGTCTCTGTCTCGCCATACATTCATTCTTGGTGGGAAGAGTTCAATGAGGGTCTATCCTCGAAGGAACTACTTTTTATGTTACCTCTCCTGCATCTAATAATTTATCTAACTTCTCTTAATGATAATTTCATCTTTCAAAAGGTAGAGGAAACAAGGTCAAATTCCATTCTGAAGCTGTCTCACCAACAGGGGGAAGTGGGCTAAAAGGATAGAAATGATGAGAATCTGAGAGAGAAATGACTCCTCCATCTTAAACTTTGTGATAGGGAAGAGGAAATCCAGATGTGGTCTGACAGGGACTCTAGGTTTTAAAAAAGATTTCAAAGGGTTCAGAGAAAGGATAGATAAGAAGAAGGAAGCTCAGGCTGGGAAGCTTTCAGGAATGAAATTCTGAAAATACAAAGGAAAAACAATTCTGATGAAGAGGAAAGGGGCGAGTTGTCTAAAGAGACTTGGGGAAAGTAACCGACCGTTTCAGATTTTTAAAAGACATGTACAGAAGAGTGAAGAAAAGGCATGTAATAAAGAATAAATATAAAATGCCCTAAGTGTTGTAATAATACTATCAGGAGGATTAAAGTTCAGAATGAGCAGAGACTAGCAAGACAAGCTAAGGGTCCCAAGGGTACCAAATAGAGGATTTTTAACTACACTGGAGGTGGGGGGAAATGAAACCGAGGAAACACCCTATATGCTAGGGCAGGTGGGACAACGATCGGCACCAGACATGCTCACTTCTTGTTTTGCGTTTGTTTTATTTGCCAAGGAGAATAATCTTTGAATTAAATAGGACAGACCAAAAATAGCTAAGCAGGAGTTGGTAACTGAGATAAGTAAAGCAAGAGTTAGAGAGTCTCTGCTGTCGATGAATTCAGGTCACCTGGTATAGACAAACTGATGACGATGATAATGATGATGATTTTTACATAGCACTTTAAGCTTTCTGTTTACTCATATCAAATCTCATTTAATCCTCCCAACAACTTTATTAGGAAGGTGCTATTATATCCCCATCTTATGGATGAGAAACCTGAGACTCAGAGAGGCTAACTGATTTGCCCAGAGTCATATGGTTAGTAAACATCTGGGGCAGGATATGAACTCAAATTTTCCTGACTCCAATCCCAGTGATATATCTTCTACACCACCTATGTCCAGTACTATAATATGGATTACTACACTCCAGGATAAAAGGATCGTTGAGACGCTTTCTGTCAATAATCTTTAAAGGACCTCAAAGAATAGAACAGGTTATATGGCATTGGAGAAAGGCAAATCTTGTCCTGATTGAGAGAGACAGAGACAGAGAGAGAATGGATTTTGAAAACTAGAGTCAAGAGATCATCAATTATCAATTTCTGGCAGAATTCTAGAATATATTCTGAAAGAGATAGTCAATGAACATCTCTAGAAAAAGATGCCATCACAAAGGAGTTATTAAAAGAACAGAATGGGAATGTTATTGATGGTATTTACCTAGATTTTAACACAATATTTGATTAAGAATTTCATACCATTCTGGTGGAAATGATCTCAGGACCACAGAAGTAATCTCAGAAGCCATCTGGTCCAGAGATCTCAAACTCAAATAAAAATAGGGCCACTCAGGGCAGCTGTGTGATGCAGTGGATAGAGCACCTGCTCTGAAGTCAGGAGGACCTGAGTTCAAATTCGACCTCAGACCAAACACTTAACACTTAATAGCTGTGTGACCCTGGGCAAGTTACTTAACCCCAATTGCCTTAAAAAAAAATAGGGCCACTAAATGATATATAAAGATCCCTGTGAGATTCTGGATGAGAGAAGTTAATCGAGAACCAGAGAAGGCATCCAAGCCCCTGGCCTGGCTGATCAGAAGACATGGATTTTAAGGAGAACAAGTGAAAAGCTGAGGAGAAATGTAAAATACCTAATCAGCAGTCTTCCCAACTGCTTCAAGTTTTGATGTGCTCTAGGTATACGCCTTTCAGAAGATTATAGCAGAAGCTGTAAGTTAAGTTACTGAGTCTTGCTCCAATTGTACCAAGTCTTTGTGTCTTATTTCACATTTCTTTTGTAGGTATTAAATAAATGCCTGTACCTTAAAAAAAAATTCAAGGAAGAAGGTAGGGTTTGAGCGGGGTCCAGCAGGACTTGGATATGAGTGTTTGTAGCACTTTGCTAACCTGAGGTCCTGAGTAATTTGCCTTCTTTCTTAGTCTAGAAATGGTGGGTGGGGTGGGGAAGGGGTAGTGGAAGCAAAGGACCATGGAAGACCAAGTTAGCACATTTAGAAATGTCAGTTAGAGGTCATTTCTAGGAACCTGAGTTAAGTTGGACCTTCCTCTACCTATGGGCAGCTTTTCACTCTCTAAAGCTGAGTTCTATGTCTCTGACTCCATCTATCCAGGCTTAAAAGGCATCTAATCATTTCACCTTCTTGGTCCCTCCAACCTGTCTCTACTCATGTGATGGGGCTGGGGAAATGAACCCTTCCTTCCCCTTCCCTCTGCCTCTGGCCTTCGTGGAGCAATACATCATACACCCTGGAACACTGTGGTTTTCCAATGCACTTTGGACTGGACCTTAGGCTCCGTAAGGCTTCAAGCAGATAGAACAAAGAGTACAGAATGTCCAAGCAGGAAGAGATTTCAGAGAACAGCTGGTCCAACCACTTGATTTTATAGATGAAGAGACAAAGGACTTGAGTGGTGAAGTAATTTGCCCAAGATTACACCATGGGTTAGAGCCTAGCCAGGACGAAAGTACAAGTCTCCTGATTCCCAAGTCGAGAGCTCTTTCCAATCTATCATGCTACTAAAGGGTTAATGGTTGCCAATGAGTCACATCACTCTTTCTAGGCAAGCTACATTCAGTGGGGGCTTTTTAAAAACAGAGCTATAGGCCATAGGTTAAGGATTCTAGTGGTGGGAATTTCAGGCAATGTGATAGATCAGATTTTTTTGCCATCAGTAGTAAGGAGGCTTCAGGGGAGTGGACTTTCACATGGAGAGCCAAGTTCATCTCTTCAGGGTGGGAGTTAGGGAGGAGACGGTGCCTTCTCTGTCTCGATTGCTGGCACTGGGCCTTGGGTCTATTCCAGGGGTGGGGAACCTGCAGCCCCAAGGCCACATGTGGCCTTGAGGCTGCAGGTTCCCCACCCACTCTATTCCTTTCATTCTTCCCCATTTCATATCCTTGAACCATGCCCTCTAGAGTTGGGCAGACCAGCTGTGGGTCTTACCAGATCTTGTGGCAGGGAGAGTTGGCAGTAGCGGAGTGAGCGTTGAAGAGTTTTGACAAAGTTGTCAGTTAGTGACTGGGGACATGTTCATTTTGTTTTTGGCGTTCGAGGCCACAATTAGGGCCAAGGGGGCCTAGAGGTTTGGGAGTGGGGCAGAAGGGAAGAGGTGCTCATTTGCATGTTGGTCATGCTGACCCTGGTTGGTGCATGTTTTTTTGGTCTCATTTAATGACTTTTAAACAAGAATCTTTATTGCTCAGTACAGTCTTCTAGCTAACTAGGAAAGCATTTTTTAAATTAAACTTCCCTTGAAATACACTCGGGTTTGAATTAACACCTCATAGGTTTGCCAAAACCAAGTCATTTTAAAATTAGTTCTGGAGGTTTCACAAAAATAAAAAAATAAAACAAAAAAATAAAATAAAATACCGTAGCAAAGATTTCTCTTCCCACAAGCTTATGCACCTAAGACTAGCCACCATTCCAAAGCTTCTTGGGGAACCCTCTTTATGGATTCTTCACAGAACAGAGATATAGGAAAATGAAGCCACCATCAGTGATCCAAACACATCCATCATTCTGATTTCTGGAGCATCTTTTCCAAATGTTTTGGGATCAATAAAATTATAAACACGTTTTTGCCCTAAGCAATTTCCCTGTTAATTTTTAAAAACCATGTGTATGGGTGGGAAATGTGATCCATATGTTTTTGAATCATTTACACTTAGATCATAAAAATATTGATTTTTTTTTCTGGAGTAATTTCATACCAAAGAGCCTTTGGAGACTATTTAATAAACTATTCAAAACCTCTATCATTCCCCCTAAAGACACACACACACATGTAAGTGTGTGTGTGTGTACATACACAGATTCCTGAAGAAATAGTAGGTTCATTTTTCCAGGATTCATCTGTATAGTTAAGGCACTTCCATTCCTGATGCCAGAGGATGGCCTTCTTGCAGTCTTTCCTAAAACCATGAGTCTATGGACTCTGTTAAGAATAGTATTACTGAACTCAGAGGTTTTGATGTGAGCTAAGGCAAAAGTACTAGAAGGAAAACCCCTTCATACTTTTGAAACCACCCTATCCAATTCAATTCAACAAATATTAAGCCCCTACTATGTGCAAGGTGTTAGGTGCTGATATTAAATATATATATATATATTCCTGCCCTCCAGGAGCTCATATTCCACTGTAGGGTGGGGGAATTAATGCAATTTGTGCACATATCCAAGAATCTCTTTGTACTTTTAGTATACTCTGACAGGCTGGGACCATGATAGTGTAAGGGTTATGGTTTCAGGATTTGGACAGGACCTCAGAGGTCATCTGATAGAACTAGCTTTATTATTAAGTAAATAGCATGAGCATTTACAGCTAAGAAATCAGCAAACCCTGTAAATCAGAGCTTGATTTTTTAAGTTGATTTTCTAGACTTAAGAAAATGGTAATAGTGCAGATTAAATTTAAAAGTATGTATGTGTACATACATTTTTTCCCTGAAAGCCTGCTTGTTAAACATTTACTATCATACCCCTGACTTGACCTAACAGGTGTCTGCACAAGGTACTTTACAACCTCCCTGATTGACGGTTTTCTAGCCTCTGTTTGAAGTTCTCCAGCAATGAGGAGGTCGCCACTTTCTGAGGCAACCCATTCCATCTGCAGACAGCAATGTCTGGTAAGAATTTGTTATGTTGTTGTTGTGTTTTTTATCCCCTCCAAGCCAGAATCTGTTTCTCAGCAGTTTTTACTCTTGGAACCTAATTCTACCCTCTTGGGCATAGTAGACTAGAGTGAATCCTGTCTTCCGCAAGACAAACTTTCAAATATTTGAAGATAGCTATCAGTCCTTTTCTACCAGTCCCAGATAAACTACAATTTAATCTTTACCTCTTGCCCAGCACCATGGTTCCATGAAATGTCTCTGAAGGCATTTGGTGTCTGAGTATTCCTCTTCCTGCAAGACAAACCTGCCTACTTACTTGGATTGACAGGGAATGGCCTTGTCAAGGGATTCCCCAATTCTGATCCTTTCTTCCTATAGCTCTGGATCTTTTGTTTATTCTGCCTTCTTCCCCACCCCATCTTGCCTGTTGACTATCTACCTGTCCTTTAAGACCCAACTCACGTGATACCTCCTGTGTGAAGGCACCCCTCAACACCAAGAACTTGATTCTTGTTTTTTATTCATTCATTCATTTATTTTAGCATTCATTTTTTTTTATCATCATGGAAAATGACTCATGTAGGCTAAGTGACTTTCCTAAGGTCACAAAGGTAGTAATAGAAATGGGATTTGAATACAGATTCCCTCTTAGTCCAAATCAAATGATCTTTTTACTGTACATTTCCTGTATTTATAATTTTGATTACCAGAACATAGGATTCTATGATTTTCAACCATATAGGAGCATTCTTTTTTTTTTTTACTTTTGAGTTCCAAGTTCTTTCCCTCCCTCCAGCTGCTCCCCCACCCATTGAGAAAGCAAACAACATGATACCCATTATATTTGTGAAGGCATGCAAAACATATTTTTATATTAGCCTTAACCCTTCTTTAATAGTTATTTGAGCACATATATCTCCACCATCCACCCTCCAATAGACTACAAACTTGCTGAGAGCGAGACCTGTGTCATACCTATCTTCCTGTTACAACCTCTAGAAAGTATTGACTGGAACAAGAAACTGTGAATGTTGTAGTTCTTTCCAGTTTAGAAAGAGAGAAAATTAACCAGAGTTCAGTCCTTGGTCAGGAGAGCAAGTTACACTGGGCATTAGGTGGGAGTCTGAGAACTTTTGAGAACAGGAGATGAGGAGAGAAGAAAGGTAGAGTGGTGGCCCTTCCACGGCAGCACCTGGTTCTGCCCCATCTGTTGTTCCTTTCTTCAAGACCAGGACAGATGACTAAATGGACAAGTTGAGAATTGTGTAATTGTGTTTTTATCACAGGCACTCATTCCAACTGCATGAAAAATGGGAGAACCCAGTCTTGAGGAAAGGTCAAGGAAAGTTTGGTCTTTATCCTGACCCTGACTTACTGTCACTTAATTGTATGGGTTCTTTCTTTCTTTCTTTCTTCCCTTTCTTTCTTTCTTTCTTTCTTTCTTTCTTTCTTTCTTTCTTTCTTTCTTTCT
>NW_020940527.1:10306782-10321175 GCF_900497805.2 Vombatus ursinus
TCTTTCTTTCTTTCTTTCTTTCTTTCTTTCTTTCTTTCTTTCTTTCTCTCTCTTTATTTCTTTATTTCATTTCTAAGCTTCTCCTAAAGAATACATTTGTGAGATCTAATATTATTTCTCATAAACACTTGTGATTGACCTTGCCTTTGTTTGCAGCATGAGGGTCCAATGAAAGCCACACAGGAGAAAGGGACCTTTCCTAGCAACTGGGCTGGGACCCCAACCTCCATCTCCACTGTTTGAGCTGTGGTCTAGAACTGGGGGCATAAGCATGAACCATTTCATAACTACCAACGTAGAGCTGGGGCCTGGTGAGGCTTCACAATGGTAGAGAAAATTTGGAGTGCAGCCCAAAGAAATTATTTGTTTGACAGGATTTGCTTTAAAATATTTGAATCAATATTCATTAATTATATTGGTATATGGTTCTTCTGTGCTTTATTCTTTGGTTTAGGTATTAGGATTGTCTCATAAAAGGAGTCTGGTAGAGTAGTTTCTCAATTTTTGAGAATATTTGTGTACTATGAGTGCTAATTGTTCTTGAAAAGTTTGATCAAATTCTCCCATGAATTCACTAGGATCTGGAGTGTTTTTTGTTTGCTTAATTGTTTGTTTTCTCCTTTTGGCAGTTCCTTTATAATGAATTCAATTTCTTTTTTCTGAGATTGGATTATTAAAGATTTCTTTTTGGTCTTCTTTTCATTTATAGTGATCTATATTTTTTAAAGTATTCCTCTATTTCTTCTGTGTTCTCAGTTGTGTTAGCATATAACTGTGCATAATAGTTTCTGATAATTCTTTTTGTTTCTTCTAGTTTTGTTTTGATTTCACCTTGTTTGTTGGCCATTTTATTGATTCGATTTTCTGACTACTTTTTAATTAGATTAGCTACAGGTTTACAATTTTATTAGTATTTTGTTTTTTAAAAAAACTTTTTAAAAATTCTGAACTTAAGAAGCAAAACAAGCATTTCCATAACAAAGTAGAATTAAAAAAATAGGAACGTACATGAAACTACAAATCTATTATGTACAACTTGCTTTTCCTTTTAAATACATAATGTTACCATGTAACTTTCCAGTTTTTCCCTCCCTTCCCACCCCCACCCTGAGGATGACTATCATTAGACACAAATATGTGTATATACATGCATATATATATACACACACACACACACACACATATATATATATATATGTAAATCCATACTTCACATATTCCTATTTATCAATTCTTTCTCTGGATTCAGATATCATCTTCCTTCATAGGTCCTTTGTAGCTAATTTGGGTATTTATAATAGTCAAAATGACTTGGTTGCTCAAAGCTGTTCTTAAAACAATATTACTATTACTGTATACAACATTCTCTTAGTTCTATTCATTTTATGTTTCATTATTTCGTACAAGTCTTTCCATGTTTCTCTAAAATCAAGCTCATCATTTCCTTGGGTTTTTTTTTTTGTTTTGTTTTTTGGCTTTGTTTTTTTTTTAGCAAGGCAATGGGGTTAAGTCACTTGCCCAGGGTCATACAGCTAGTAAGTGTTGAGTGTCTGAATCCGGATTTGAACTCAGTTCCTCCTGACTCCAGAGCCGGTGCTTTATCCACTGTGCCACCCACCTGCCCCAAGTTCATTATTTCTTATAGCACAGTAATATTTCATCATGATCATATAACATATTTATTAGTATACCATCATAGTATTATTACATCATATGCCAATTTGTTAGTATTTTCAGAGAAAAATCTTTTGTTTTATTTATAGCTTGTTGGTTTTTAGCTTATTTATTTCTCCTCTAATTTTTCTTATTTCTTCTATATCCTCTTCCTGCTTTTTTTTTAGATTTGTTATTGGCTTTCTATTTTTTAAATGCATATTCAGTTTGTTAATCCTCTTCTTTTCTAATTTGTAGATTTGTAGATATAGTATATGATTTTCCCCTGAGGTCTGCTTTATCTGTATCTCAGAAATTTTTATATGTTGTTTCATCATTATCATTTTCTTTCCTATAATTATTTATTGTTTTTATAATTTGTTCTTTGACCCATGCATTATTTAGGATTTCATTGTTAAGTCTGCATTTGGGTCAGTACCTTTTGTTTATGCTCTCTGAATTGATTCCAATTTTTATTGTATTATGATCTACAAAGGATGTGTTTGCTATTTCTACCTTTTCATATTTGTTTGCAATATCTCTGTGCCCTAATACATGGTCAGTTTTTATAAAAAGTCCCATGTGATGCTGAGAAATACATATATTATTTGGCAGTCTCATCTAGAAGATGTCATATGTCTCTTAGTTCTGGTTTCTCCTATAATTTTTATCCCATTTCCTCTTTATCTTTTTTTGTTAGATTTGTCCCAAACTGAGATAGAAACATTAGTCCATCAATCAATAAATAAGCATCTATTAAGAGCCTACTATGTGCCAATCACTGAGATTACAAACATTTTGAATACTTTTTTTCCTGGAGGCAATCTATGAATTCTTTTGATTAGTACTTTGTTTTCCATATTTAGAAGTTTGGGGCAGTTTTTTTGTATTATCTGGTTCCCTGCAAGTCCCTGCTAAAGTCCCACCTTCTACAGGAAGTCTTTCCCAATTCCTTTTAATACAAATGTGTTCCCTCTGTTAATTTTTTCTTTGGCTGAATTTTGTTGCAGCACCAAGTACGACCATGCTGCATTCTCAGAGCAAGCTTCTGCCTTTTGGTTTCCAAGGTATAGAGAGGAGATGGGTGGCAAAATTGAGTTCTGTTGCAAGCCAGTGGGTCTACCTGTGAAGCCCTGGCAGGGCTGGTGAGAGAGGAAGTATTACATGATCCTCTTGGAGAACAGGAATTAGCCTTCCTTTCTAGGTCATTTGGGACATTAATCCATTGAGATTCTTAGAGTCATAGTCCGTGAAGACAGCTGAATTGCTTTATGTTTTGCACATAAATCTTCTTTGAAGAAGTTTGAGAGATTCCCCAGAGTAAAGTCCTCCATCTTATTGATCACATGACTTAGAAGACCCTTGCCATTCTTCTTACACTTTATTCCCCTCCATATATTCCCCTCTATAGTCTGGCTACACTGGCCTCTTCCTGCTTTTCACAGATGATGATGCTTTCCACCTTTGCACAGCCTGTCCCCCATGCTATCCTCCATTATCTCCAACTTGTAGTTTCTTTGGCTTCCTTCAAGAGTAAGCTTGAATCCTACCTTCTACAAAAATCCTTTACTGAACTCCCCCCCCTCTCCTCGTGTACACACACACACACGCACACACACATACACCTATGCTCATTCCTTCCATCTGAGGTTATCTTCCGTTCACTATATCAGATATGTACATGCTTATTTGCATTTTATCTCTTCCCTTAGAATGTAAATTCCTTGAGGGCAAAGAGCAATTTTCCCCTTCTTTGTATCCCCAATGTTTAGGCAGGGTTGGGGAACCTGCCCTCTAGGTTCTTAAGTTCAGCCCTTTGAAAACTAAATCCAAATTTCACATTCAGTCAAAGGGCTGCATTTGAGGACCTAGAGGACTTCATGTGGCTTCGAGGTGCAGGTTCCCCACCCGGGAACTTTTAGCACAACGTCTAGCATATGGTAAGTGCTTAATAAATGCTTATTGACTGACTGACTGACTGAGTGATTCAGTGATTAACTGTGTCTTCTTGGTCTCCAAGACCGAGCAACTTCCTGAAAATTTGATCCACTTTGGTCTTCAGCATAAACTGAGCATGATGGCCAGGACACCAGCAGATATTAGCCATGGTTACAATCTGCCTCCTGCCCATACACATATGCTACAACCAATCTTCCTAATACATAGCTTTCATTGTATCATTCTCTCATCCAGGAATCAACAATGATTCTCCATTGCTTTTCCAATCTTACCAATCTCAACCTGGCATTCAATAGTCTATGCAATATTGTCCAACCCTACTAAACCAACCTTATTTCCCATTACGCCAAAATATACATTCTCTGCCCTAGGCTTATTGGCTCAATTATCCCTGACCACATCCTGTTCATCCCAACTTCCTAAATCTGGACAACTCTCCCTTCCCTACCCAGTCAAGTTCTACCAGGCCTTCAAGGCCCAGTCTATATCCTTCCCTAGCCTTAAATTTTCCTCTGGTGCCAACCAATAGCAATCGATCCCTCCTTTCAACTCCCACCATCTGTACTACTCATTTTGCTACTTTCAACATACTGCCATGAATGTTCCCTGTAACTTTCTCCCCCTTTTCCTTGTTTTGTCCTCTAAGAACAAGCAGAATACATTGAGTTCGTCTCCTGTAAGACAGCCCTTCAAATACCTGAAAACTACTATCATGTCCACCTACCATCCCCTTCTCCCAATTGAGTTCTTTCCTCTATTGGCTAAATAACCTAGTTTATTTAACTGACCCTCTGATAGCATGGTCTCCAGGCTTCTCACCACCCTGATTAACCACCTTTTTGTATGTCCTAGTTTATCAACATCCTTCCTAAAATGTGGTACGCACAACTGAATAGAGCGCTCCAGACATTTTCTGACCAAGATCAGGGTCATTTGGCCAACACTCAACCAACAAACATTTCCTAAAAGCTCATTATGTGCCAGACATAGTAGAGATACAAAGAAAGGCTTTAGAAAAAAAAAGTCACTGCTCTCAAGCATCTCACATTCCACATAAATAAGTACAATCAAGACATATGGAGTAGATGGAAGATGAGTTCTGACAGGAAGGCTCTAACATCTGAGAAGACCTGGAAAGACTGACTGTAAAAGAAGACATTGAGTTGGGTGTTAAAGGTAAGCCAGGGAGACTCAAAGGCAGAGGTGAGGAGGGAGGGCATTCCAATCAAAGCATGGAGATGGGAGATAGGGTGTCATGTTTGAGGAATAGCAAGGCAGCCAGTGCCACTGAATCTTATGGTATACATGGAGTAGAGTAAAGTGGGACAGCTAGGTGGGACAGCTAGGTGGCACAGTGGATAGAGGGTTGGGCCAGGAATAAGGAAGACTCATCTTCCTGAGCTCAAATCTGGCCTCAGATACTTACTACTTGTATGACCCTGGGCAAGGCACTTAACCCTGTTTGCCTCAGTTTACTCAACTGTAAAATGAGCTGGAGAAGAAAATGGTGAACCATTCTAGTATCTTTGCCAAGAAAATCCCAAATAGAGTCACAAAAAATCTGAAGCAACTGAATAACAACAACAAAGTATAAGAAGTCTAGAAAGGTAGGAAGGGACCAGATTGCAAAAAGTTTTAAATGTCAAACAAAGCAAGATTTAGTCCATCCTTTCTTCTCTGTACTATTTCTGTTAATGCATCCTAAGACCACAATTACCTCTTTGACTCCCAGCTCACATTTTTGACTCTTATGGACCTTGCAGCTATTTAAACTCCAAGACCTTTTTTCACATGAACTGTTGTCAGGCCATCCTTTAACCATCCTCTACTTGCACAATTGGTGGGATTTTTTAATCTTACATTCATACCTATTAAATTCCATTTATTGGTTGTAGACTATCAATTTCTTTGGGATCTTGATTCTATGATCCAAATCATTGATTATCCCACCAAGCTTTGTGTCATTTGGAAATTCAATAAATATGCCCTCTCTGCCTTCTCCAAGTTATTGATAAAGATGTGTCACAGACATTGAATACAATATGAGGGGGCCCTCACCTAGTGTCTTATCTCTAGGCTGATACAGATTCTGTAATTACTACTCTTTTGTTGTTGTTGTTTAGACATTTCAGTCCTATCTAATCCTTCATGATCCCATTTGGGGTTTTATTGCAGAGATACTGGAGTGGTTGGTCATTTCGTTTCTCCAGCTCATTTTACAGATGAGGAAACTGAGGCAAACAGGGTTAAGTGACTTGCCCAGGGTCACACAACTGGTAAGTGTCTGAAGCCGGATTTGAACTCAGGAAGATGAGTCTTCCTGACTCCAGGCCTGGTGCTCTGTGCAGTATGGCGCCGCCTAGACTCTTTGGGGGTGGCTCATTCATTCAGTTCCAAATCTAGCTCACTTCTTGTTCCCCTCCTCACAGTGTTGACATGTGTGATAAAGTGACCCTTCCCTTGTTTTTGGTGGAAGTTGTCTGTTATTATTACTGTATATGTAAAGTATTTCTTGAGATTGTAAGAACTTAGTTGGGTTGGGACCAGCATGAAATGCCTAATTGGACCCAGCTGGTGTCAGAATTTTTCAGCTCTGCAAAAAGGCAGAAAACTAAGAACAATTAGAAGCACCCTGATGGGGGATGGCAAGGGTGAGAAGAGGTACCAACCTTAAGGGAGTAAACGGAGTGGGGATGAGATACTAGTAGGGACCACCATACAAGAAACACCTTGCATAGAAAACATGGCAGCTGGCCAAATGAAAAGGCCAGGCTTAGATGTTAGTTAGATAGGAAAAGAAGGGGCTAGTTAGGACAGAAAGCTGTGTCAGCCAAATATGACTAGATTAGGGATGTCTCAGGTCAAATAAAAGAGCTCTCAGAACACAGAATTAATGAGTTACAGAACTGTGGAATCTTATCCTCTTCTCTCTAAAGATTTGTTTTTTGTTGTTGGTTTTTTTTTTTCCAAAAGAAAAACATGAATACAACTATCTCAGGTGAAATTGGGAGAAGAAGGAGGCAAGGAGAATTGGAAGAGAACTGAAGAAACCTGGAAGGCAAGTGAGAATAGAAAGACACTAGTCAACCCAAGAGCTCTAAAGTGGGATGCATGAGAAAATAAGTTTAAAAAAAAAAAAGTTAAGTCCTAAGAACCCTGGGCTGGGACTGGGTTAAGGAAAGACTCCTAAGAGCCAGTCATCCAAGGGAGAAAAGGCTCTTGGAAAGGGATTCCTGGGGAACCCAAGAAAAGAGGCAGAAGCAATTTAATATGTTCTGGCCCTGAGGGAAACATTCATTCAGCTAAGAAAGCAAAAGATAGCTGCTTACCCCTAGGGAATTCTAGCAGGAATTCTGTGACCAATGTATGAGTCTCCAAGACAATCCCACAGAATTTGGCATGTCAGCTCTAGTAGGCTGTAAGATCCTTCAGGGCAGAAACTAGTTTTTCATTTTGTCATGGTATCCCTATCACCAGGCACTGTGCCTTGCATATAGCTGGTGCTTAATAAATGTTTGTCAATAAATGAAAAAAATAGAAGATGGATTCAATAGTGATCAGTCCTAGGCATTTATTAATCACCAAACATTTCCTTAATACCTGCCACCTGCCAGGTCTTATTCTAGGCCCTATCAGGGATACAAAAAAAGCATAAAATGAGGCAAGAAGCATGGTGCAGTGAAAAGAGCTTTGGATTTAGGATCAGGGGACCTAGGTCCAAATCTCAGATCTACAATTTCCCACCTACATGCCTTTGAGCACCATTTAATTAAATCGTTAATTAATTACATCATTTAACTTCTCTGCCTCTTAGTTTCCTCATCTGTAAGATGAAGGGGTTGGATTAACTCACCTCTGAGATTTTCTCCCAACTTTAAATCTACAATCTTATGATCTTTTCTCTAACCTGTCTCCCTTAAACTTAATGGAAGGGCTGGTCTAGCCAGGGTTGAGGTGAGGGCAAGTTTAGTTAGTCTCCGCTTCACTGTATCCCACCAAAGCACTTCAGGCATGTTGCTAAAGAGCACGTGGAAGGAGTGCTGAGGAAGGAGAGGTCCTACAAGACTGTTGGCCAGGCAGGCATTTGCGAATGAGATCCCATCAGTGCTCAAATTCTGTGAAACAGTGGTGTCTTCCAGCCTGGATCAAGCCCTAGAGATTATCTAGTTCAAAAGATTTGTTTGTGAACTTGAAAAAAAAAATTGGGGGAAGCGAGGTGGCGCAGTGGATAGAGCATGGGCCCTGGAGTCAGGAGGACCTGAGTTCAGATCCAGCCTCAGACACATAACATGCACTAGCTGTGTGACCCTGGGCAAGTCACTTAACCCTGCTACCTAGGCAAAAAAAAAAAAAAAATTTTTTTGATAACTGTATTGCAATAGAATTAGTCTTCTTTTTAATCTAATATATTTAATTTTGTGTATTTAGAAAAATATATATTCTGATGAATCCATCAGTTGCACCAGAATGCCAGAGGGCTCCATCACACCCAAAATAGGTTAGAAACACATGATCTAGAGCAAGTTCTTTATTTTACAGATGAAAAAACAAAGATTCCATCACTCTAAGGCCCCACCTAGTTTTGAAAGGTTTAGTGATTTCAGCTCTGGCACTAACTCACTGCGACCTTGGGCAGGTCTCTTAAAGGCCGTTCCAGTGCTCTGCCTGCTATCTATGCCATATTATGTGGTCAATAAAGCAGAAATGGAAACACCAAGGCAGGCTGCCCAGAGCCAGGGCCAGAAGGGTAGAAACCTTTCTCCTCCCCAGTTCTCACCAAAGCTTTCCCAAGGGCCTGAAATCTCAGTCCAAGTGTGAAAACTGAGGAGAGTGAGCAGCCTTTTAGAAGATGCTCTGTTTGCCTGCGCTAACGAGGCACACGGGGTGGAGAACCTGCGGTGGGGCAAAGAGAGGAGGCCAGGAGCCACCAAACATGGAAAATTCCCTTCTCTTGCCAGCCCTCACTCAGTCACTCCATCCTTGGCCTGTCCCCAGAATCAAACACTCATTGGATGCCATGACCTTGGGTGACTTACCTCTATGCCTTTGGGTCTCAGTTTCCCCATTAGTAAGTGGGAGAGGGGGGTTGGGTTCAGACCGGATGATCTCTAAGGGTTCCCCCTCCCTTAAAAAAAAAAAAAACTCTGCTTCTCATTCATTGTCTGTTGCTCTTAGGGCCCTTGTTTCAAAGGGTGGCAAAGGATTCCCAGCGTGTTTGGAGTCTGGCCCTGTGACTCTGGCAATCCGTAAACACCCATGATGGTTGTTTGCAGCCACATAGCTGTGGTTTTTTTGTTTGCCTGGTTGATAGTTACCCGGCCGTGGTTGCAGCTGAGATAGTACTACAGGGACAGACAGCTGCAGACAGGGACCCCTTTGTCTGCTGATTTCTCTCCCTAGCCTTCAGCCAGCCCCTGGTCCTTTTCTTTGTAGAAGGCAGGCACACACACACACACACACACACACACACACACACACACATACACGAATGCAGCAGTGGCCTTCCAAAGTAGAGGCAGAATGTGGAAATTTTCATAAGAATGTCATGGACTGGTACAGAGTAAGGTATGGGAAGTGTGTGTGTGTGTGTGTGTGTGTGTGTGTGTGTGTGTGATGTGTTCACTCCTTGGGAGCTCTATCTCCAGGCATCCCATACTAATCTTCCCTCTGTGTTAGGAGTGTGGGTGTGTTCAGAATCAAAACAGAGTCTGAGTTTCAGCATTTCATAACTTCTCCTCCCCCTCATCACTGAAAACGTGGAGTTGCATTTTGGAGAAATGTTCATCTGGACCTTTCTTTAAGGGCCCTGGGGCTTCTGTGTTGCAGGAAGGGCCCTGGACTCCAGGAAAGCAAGAAACTCTTGAGCTCTAGTCTCAGCTCTTGGATTGGGGGTGGGGGGTGGGAAAGACATTCTACCTCCCTGGGCCTCTATGTCTAAATCTAAGGGGAGGGGGGAAGAGGTGTTAGACCAGATAGTTTCTAAAGGTCCTTTCTGGTTTGAGCCAAAGTTCTAGCCTGTTGAGACCCTTTTAGAGTCTGACTGTCATCCAATGTTCTCAAAGAGGACCACGACATCAGGGAGGTGATACAGGGACAAGCAAGTGAATTGGATTTCAGTGAGGGAGGGCAGTTCAAAGTCACCAGCCTCACTTTCTCCTCTGGAGCCATCTGGGTCCCATGGCCAGATATGGATCAGGATGACTGGAGATGGCCCTGGTTGTAGTGGGGGACCTTGGCCTTTTCAAACTAAGGTCTTCAACACTTCTCAGTTTGACTGAGGCAGCACCCACTCAGTGACTAAAAAGACCAGCCTTAAACCCAAACCGCTCTGGCTCTCATTGACTGGCCAACAATAGATCCCAGGCCAAGCCCTACTTGGTCCTTGTTTGAACCCTGATTGACTCAGAATGAATGTAAATAACAATTGTTTCTGTTTTGGCCAGAAACCCAGAAGGTCTTTCCTTTCCCAGATCTTTTTCTTTTTTTGTAAAGAGACCATTCTTTGCCTCACTTCTTATTAAACCGTAATCACTGAATGGGCACTGCCTTGGTCAAACAGACCTGTTTCACACAGCCAGTATGTGTCAGAGGCCATATTTGAACTCAGGTCTTCCTGAATCCAGGCCCAGTACTTTACCCACCGTACCATCTAGCTGCCTGACACATACCAGTTACCTAATAAATGCCTGTTGAATTGAATTATATTAAATTGACTTGAACTTTACTGAATTCTTAGCTATGGGCAACTGCCAGATAGGAAATGGAAAGGTTGGGAGAAAAAGCTTAAAGATCTTGGGGGTCTTCATGGCTTCTCTACTTAGTATAGGCCCTGTGAGAGAGTAGCAGCCCACTTTCTGGGTCGTTTCCCCTAATTTGATCCATTAGTATTTTCCACCTGGAGTCAAAATGGAGATGAGAGGGTGGGGCTTCCTTTGGGCAGAAATTAACCAAATCCTGAATTTGAACTGCTGGTGAAGTGATTCTGTTGAGAGAAAGAGTAGGCTAGTGAATTCAATGTCCAATAGACAAGTGGCAGGGGCAGCTAGGTGGCACAATGGATAGAGCACTGGCCCTGAAGTCAGGAGGACCTGAGTTCAAATCCAGCCTCAGACCAAGCACTTGACACTTACTAGCTGTGTGACCCTGGGCAAGTCACTTAACCCCAATTGCCCAAAAAGCAAAAGAAAAAGAAAAAGAAAAATAACCAATAGACAAGTGGCCACAGACACCACCCTCCAAAGGCATTTCCTTAATAACATGTAAAAGGGGCAGTGAGGTGGTGCAGTAGATAGAACAGTGGACCTGAGTTCAAATCTGGTCTCAGACACTTATTAGCTGTGTGACCCTAAGCAAGTCACTTAATCCTGATTGCCATTTCCCACCCCCACCCCCACCCCTTACCCCCTCTCCCCCGAAAAAAGCACTTAGAAAACCACTTAAATGGCTACCTTATTATTATTTTAACTCTTACTCAAGGGTAGTTGGCTAGGGTTGGACTCCTCCATCCCCACTGCCTATTTCTGAGTCCTTTTCTTCCTTCTAGATTGTTCCAACAGCCAGTCCATTGATGCCCAACTGTAGAAAAAGATCAAATAAGGTTGTTTCAGATGAAGTGTTGCAGACTAAACTCATGACCATTACTAGGGATGCATTAAAATTGTTGTGCTGCCCCGCAACCACCTCGCTCCTCCCCTTCTAGTCAGTGTAGTAAGTGGGTTTATAAGTAGCCAGTATAAAGGCGCCATAGTGGAAAGGATGCAAAGGGGAACCTGGAAGTCATGTACAAACCGTCCCAAAGATCAAAGGAGCATAATTTATGAATGGTATTATATATTAACCAAAAATCACACCCTGGTAATACGTGCAGAATCAGGGGAAGATACACAGACTCTTCTGTCCAGGTTTTTGATCCCAAGATATGTAAATCTCTGGACAAGTTCCAGGTATCTGCAGAACCCCCAAAAGTGCTAATAATTTTGAGATGATGCCGACCTGTTAACTTTAGAGTTCTACTGACAATTTTAAGATGATTTGGATATATTAATGTGCTCACCCCAAGGTGACACAGATAAGAGTCTGTTCCCCACGCCCAAAAGAAAAACCTATAAAAATGAGACCACAGACTCCTGCCCTGCTCCCTGATACATTTCCATCTCTAACAGGCCCATGCAGCCAAGTGCTCCCCCTGCTATAGCCCAAGGTTACATGAGTGAGACTTTCTGCCTCTCCCCCTCCCCATCCTTTTCCCCATGCTGCTTGCCTGAGTACCCCTTTTTGCCATTTGTCTCTGTACTTTCTATGCTTTTTTTGCCCCCCCTATTCTCTCTGGTTAGTAAAGTGTGATTGCTGCCCCATTTTCCTCTGCCTGTCATGGTCTTTCTTGGTGAATACCCAAAGAACCAGGTGTGCCTGCCCTCATTTCACAATTTCATAAATTAATTATCAAGTCAAGGGGCCAATCACGTTTTGGAAGAGGAGCCATAGAAAGAAGACAATGTTTAAACCACTAAGATGAATATTATGTGAGACTTCCAAGCATCAGTCCAAGAGACATTTTTGAATACTCTCAGATTCATGTCACAGGCAATTAGAAAGCTAGCCTTGGTGTCAGGAAGACCGAGTTCAAATTCGGACTCAGAAAAGCAGTTTTGAGACCCTGGGAAAATCAATTAACCTTTCTGACTCTCAATGTCCTCCTTTGTAAAACAGACAACAGCATTCAGCTCACAGGGCTGCTCTGAGGATCAAACAAGACAAGTTCTATAGAGCATTTTGCCAACCTTAAAAATTCTCTCTACAAGCCAGGTATTATTATTATTGTCATTATTATTAAAGTTGAAAAAGCAGGAAGGTATGCTAGGTAGAAAACCTTCCTTGGAGTCAGGAAGACCTGGGTTCAAGTTCTGTCTTTGAAATATACTCACTGTGTGACTCTGGGCCAGTCATTTGTCCTCTCGGTGAAATTGTCTAAGACCAAAAGTTATACAAGACGAGTGAATTTCAAGTCAAAAAGCATTTACTAAATGCTCATCATGCATAAAGCGTTGTGCATTGGCAGAAGAAATTTCCTTACCTTGTCTTCTCTATGCCAGTGAAATCCCAGATATGAACCAAAATATGTGTGTATACATGATATGTGTGTACACATACATCATGTACATATCCGTGTGTGCGTACACATACATGTGTGTATGCGTGTACATGATATGTGTGTACATTGTGTACATATGCATGTGTGTATGTATGTTACCTCTTGAGGGATCTGTAGGAGTGAACAGTCTGTAAGACTCCAGGGAATCTGTCTTTGGCTCCTGTTTGGAAAAAAGCCTGGATCCCTTGGGATGGACTCGTCATAAAGCCTCCAGAACCTGTATCAAGAGCTAGGTCCAGGCGGAGTTAAGGCTGGCATCTCCCGAAGCACCCACCGCTGGTGGGGAGGAACAAAAAACACTTTGTCTTTCTATTTTTTTGGGGGGGGGGCTAGGCAGTGGGGTTAAGTGATTTGCCCAGGGTCACACAGCTAGTAAGTGTTATGTGTCTGAGGCCAGATTTGAACTCAGGTCCTCCTGAATCCAGGGCCCGTGCTCTATCCACTGCACCACCTAGCTGCCCCCAAAGGTCACTTTCTAACACCACTTTTTAATAACTAGCAATTATGCAACTATTTTTTAAGGTTCACAATGTTTTCTCATTTGATCCTTCCAACAACCCCATGAAGAAGGAGCTAATATCATCATCCTCATTTTATAGATGAGGAAACTGAGGATGAAAGAAGTTAGACAAGTTGTCCTGGATCACACAGCAAGCAAATGCCCGAGGCAGGATCTGAACTCAGGTCTTCTTGATTCCACCTCTAGCGCTTTCTACTGCACCACCTAGCCACCTACTGCACACACATTTCGTTTAGAAAATTCTGCTCTTATGAGTAGAACCAGGAGAACGTTGTACATAGTAACAGCCACATTGTGCAATGACTAACTGACAGACTTAGACCTTCTCAGCAGCGCAAGGATCTAAGACATCTCTAGGTCTCACGATGGAAAACGCTATCCACATCCGGAGAAAGAGCTACAGAGTTTGAATGCAGATCAAAGCACACTATTTGCTCATCGTATTTTTTCTTCTGTTTTGTTTTGTTTCCTCTCTCTTGTGGTTCCTCTATTGGTTCTAATTCTTCCTTACAACATGACTAATGTGAAAATGTTTAATGGGAATGTATATGTAGAGCCTATATCAGATTGCACACTGCCTTGGGGAGGGAGGCAGAGAGGGAGGGGGAGAAAATTTAAAACACAAAAGCTTATGGAAATGATTGTTGAAAACTAAAAATTAATTAATTAATTTTTAAAAAAGAAAATTCTGCTATTAATGCCTTTTAGGGATTCAATTTATAAGATCCAAAGTGTTGTGGTAAAAGCTCAGCTTCTCATGGACAGTAATACTCAGGGAATCCAATTTTTAAACGCTGGGGGTGGGGAGAAAAGATTTTCAAATCTCACCTATGGTACATAAATGCTTTGTCCTTGTCCTGCCAAGGTCTTGACTCCCACGGTGTCTCAGGGCTTCCCAAAGAGCCTGCAAAACCAGCTTCTGCTTAGGGGCTGCTATGACTTCTTCCTACCTATCCCCCACCATGGAGATGATGATAATCTTGTGAGATTAAAAATCTCTTTTCCACTGGGGTTGCTGGTATAGCTGTTCTAAATTCCTATTATTCATTCTTCCAAATACACACACACACACACACACACACACACACACACACACACACACACACACAC
>NW_020940527.1:10321185-10327409 GCF_900497805.2 Vombatus ursinus
CACACACACACACACACACACACACACACACACACACACACACACACCCCTCAAATTATTGGATATGGATAGAGAGGCATGTGAGTAGAAAGAGGCACCCATGCATGGGTCACCATGTCTAGGCTCATGGTTCAAGGCTTGAGATCCTCTTCCCAAGCCCAGGCCGTTCTTTTTGGCAGAGGGTGGGGTGACTGAGGAGGACAGACAACCCTTTGGCCCTGCAGAATCAGCAGTCTGGCCCATGTAATTATAGTGAATCATGGCAAGGACTGCCGGGAGGGGAAGGAGGAGGAGAGTTGGTCACTGTGGCTGCTTCTGGGAAGGGACACATTCCCTGGAGACTGGGGAGGAAAAGGCCAGTATCAGGTAGAATTAGCCTCTGTCCTTCTACTCTGCCTAATCTGAATACCAGCCTTGTGCTAGCATTAGTATTCTCCACGCATTATCATTCTTGAGCACCTGGTGGGAATAGTGTTTTCATTCCTGATCATCCTTCTTCTAACCCATTATTATATGGGCAGAGCACTTCGCCTGAGAAATAAAATTCGGATTGCTTAGCCTGGCATTCGAGGACATCTACTATCTAATCTCACCACCCCCCATATGATATGGCCATATTACTCATATCACATAATGTGTCTCTTACTATGCTACTTAACCTCAAACTGCACACTTCAGCCAAACTGTCTAGTTCCCTGATAACTTTAATCTTATACTTCTCTACTTCAGAGATTTTTGCTCATAGCTCAACCTACAATTCCTCAACTCCATTTGTATCAAAATTCTGTTTGTTCTATGAAGCCCAAGTCAAATGTCATTTTCTGCCCCTTCCCTCCCCATACTTACCACAAACAAGAGGTTTAGTCTCCCTTCTGTTATCATCATTTGTCTTATTAATGGTAGAAACCACCTTCTTCATCTTTTTATCTCATATAGAACTATATATATATGTATACATACACACACATACATATATACATACACACATACATACACATATTAGGTATTCAAGTGTTGGATGGATGAATGGATGGATGGATAGATGGATGGACAGATAAACAGATGAATGAATGAATGAAATAATTAATTTCCAAGATAATACTATTATCATTTTATAAATGATGAAACTAGGGCCCTAAAGATACCTGAAGATACCAGTCAGGGGTAAAACTAGGACCTGTGTCTAGGGATTCTGAGCAGTGATCTTCCTACCATACCATTTAACATTTGCTATCCACCGCCAAACTCATTTCTCCCCATTAATTCATCTTCCAAAAAGCTCCTTTTAGTGAAATGTTGTTCAAGAAAGCCTCAGAAGTAGGGAGAGTTTGCCCTTTCCCTCCCATTTTGTAGCTGGAGAAACTGCAGCACAGGTTAATTAAGAGAACATCGTTAAACAATGTGTTAATTTGTCAATTGAACCCCAGGTTATAGCCGTTATAATTTGCTCTGGCAGACCACATCTGGGGTACTGTGTTAGATTCAGCTCTGGATGGAGACAAGCTGTATTATATCCAATAGGGGGCAACCATAATACTACAACCAGTTGAAAGAATCAAGAATGCTTATTATGGGGAAGAAAAGACCTTGGGGAGATAGGATAGAAGGCACTGTCACGTGCAGGTCTGTTTCAGCCCAGACAGCAAAATTAAGACCGAAGAGTAGAAGTTAACAGAGTGTTAGATTTAGGCTTGAGACAAAAAAAAAAAAAAAAAGGATGAATGAATGAACAGATAAATGAAGGAATAGATAAAATAGATAAATGAATAAATATATGAATGGATGGATAAATAACTTCCTAAAAGCTAGAATTATTTCAAAGTAGAATGAGCTGCCTCAAGAAGTAATGGGTTTCCCCTCAACAGAGGATTTCAAGATAAGACTGGATGATTAGCTGTTGGAGGATGTTATAGAAAACATCCCCGCTAAGGTTTGGGGCAGACTCAATGGACCCCTTCCTGGGCTGAGAAGGAAGTAAGTCAGGAAAGTCTTTTCTAACTTGTAAATATAGTGATTGATTCTGTGGGTGGTTGAGCATCTGATAAACGCCCAGCCCCATGCCAAGGTCAAACACAGAATGAGTCAGCTATTGCTCTGTATCCAGGAAATCTGGCTCTCTGTAGGATATCCTATCTATCATACCCCTCTCATCCCTATCCCAGGCTAAGATCTTCATATCAATCACATTGGGCTGACCCTAGGAAAATAGGAAGGTAGTGCATGTCTAGGCACCATCCACTGACCCCATCCATAGGAACAGGGGTCTACAACCAACCTTCTTACTAGCTCAGGGGGGTTCTTTTCTGGCCTCTGAATAGGTTGAGGCCTAAGTATATTAGCCTATCTCTTTCCAAACCTGTTGCACAGGAAATGGCAAAAGGCAGTGTACATTGGAACGTGGTTGGCCAGCTCTGCCCTAAACCAAGACACTACTCCACAAACAAGGTTTACTTTCCAAATCTTACCTTCCACCCTGTCTCCAAACCCCTCAGAGATGAACTAAGAACAGAAAGGGAAGTCCAGGCCTGTCTAGGGGTAGCCAGAGTGAGGTCGAGTTTCCCAACTAAATCCTTGAACAGGCAAGCTCAGACCAGCTCAATTATCCATTAAAATTAGTTCAAGGCCTCAATTAAAGGATGACTCTTGCTCTCTCTATCATTCCCCAACCCAAAATGCAGCCCAGCTCCAAAGGCCAACACTCACCCATCCCCATTCCCATCTTTAAATTTAAGATCCATGATCTTTCCCCTCATAAGACCCTGACTCCTATTGGCTAGTGGAGGCATAGACCCCATCTCCTCTGAAGGTGGGCTTATTAAGACCGCCACAGGATCTCTGACAAGTTGTCATCTAGCTTCTTCTTGAACTCTCTTCCCTGCCCTTCCTCCCTCAACCTTCACCCCCACCAAAGGAGAACCCATTACCTCCCAAGAGAGTCTATTTTCCATTTTGGATAGCTCTATTAGGAAATTTTTTTATATAACAAGCAAAATCCATCTCTCTGCCATTGTTCCTATTTCTACCTTCTGGGTCTAAGCAGAATCAACCTAATCAATCCTTTTTCCAAATGGCAGTCCTTCAGATGCTTGAAAACAACTCCTCAGTCTTCACTTCTCCAAACTAAACATTCTTAGGTCCTTCAACCAATAGAATGGCCTAATCTTCAGGCTTCTCACTACAATTCTCTTCTGGGTGTGTTCCAATTCGTTTCTCTCCTTCCCAAAATGTGGTTCCCAGAAATGAACATAATACTTCAGATCTAATCTGACCAGAGGATCCAGAAGTGATTACCTCCCTTGTTTAAGACACTCTATCTCTCAAGGCAGTTAAGCATACCATTAATTTTAGTTGTAGTTCTGTCAAACTCCTGATTCATATCGAGTTTGAAGTTCCCATGAAATCCTAGATCAGAATTCTACATCTGAAATATCGTCTAGCCCTGTCTCCCCCGTGTTGTACTTACGAAGTCGATTTTTTTAACCCAAGTGTTAGACTTTGTATTTATTCATATTAAATTGAATTTTCTTATAATCAGTCCATTGTTCTAGCAAGTCAATATCTCTTTGGAGGCTGACTGTCGTCCAAAGCACTCGCTATCCCAGCAGCCCAGTTAACAGCTGAAATGAAGGGTATTTTCCTGCCCTCTCAGGCCCAGGCAGGAAGGCCAAATCTTGGCATACTTTCAGTCCAATCCTATTACAAGCAGACCTGCCTGGCCCATAAAAACCCACAGAGGGCCCCAAGCTGTTTCCTGGCCAGAGGGCATGGAGAGGTGGGGGTGGGCTTCCTGCTCTAATAGGACTTTCTTTTCCAGGTGGTGGAATTTGTCAGTTGCTTGGGAAAGGAGAAGAATAGAAGGAAAGTAGAGGTATGGGGCCAGGTAAAATAGAAAAACAGGAGAAAGTAAAAGAGAAAACATGGGGGTAGGGGGAACCGTTAAGGAAAAGAAACCAAGCAAAGGGAAAGGAGTAGAATAAAGAGGATGGGAGAATGAGGGAGGAAAGGTTATTCCAGCACGCCCAGTTAAAATTCAGCCTTTTCTTCTGGGAACACCAACTCAGGGACTCCAGGATGTCTGAAGCTTGGCTCCCCAGGGGTCACCTCTGTGGGGCCCCTGGGATAGATAATGACTACTGGGAGAAGGGAAGGAGCCAGGACTAGAAGAGGCCAGTCTGTAGGGAAAACAGCAGGAAGCTGATACTGTCTCTAGGGCAACTGAGATAGCAGAAGAGAGTTCGAGAAGGCCCACGGAGATGTTGGCAAGAGAATTGAAGGCTTCAGAGATGAAAAGAGGATCGGTTGATTGGAAGAGTCAAGGTAGGGCCTCAGCTGCCTTTCCTAAACTGTGAAAGCTCAGGACCCTCTGGTTCAGGGAAAATCCCTGGCAATGTAGAGGGGAATTCCTGGGGGGCCCGCTCCAGGCCTGCAAGCTGGTTCTGTAACAGGAGTTAGCTGAATAGAGCAGATTCCTCACCTCTCGACTAGGTGGCCAGCAGCCAGACTGCCTTCCCCTCCAGTCCCAGGGCCTTTCTTCTTGTGTAAGCAATCCCCAACATCAAGGAATTCTTCAGCTGCCCCCAGCTTCCTCACAGAGACAGCAGCAATCCATCTCCACTGAATTTCGGTTTCAGATCCCCAAGGAAAGAAATCTTCTCCTTCTTCTCTCCCCACCCCCACCCCCCACCACAGACTACCTGAAAATCCCTCCAGGTCCACAGCTAGTTATCTTTTTAGACTAACCTGAATCCCTCGTGCTGTTTCTTTTATTTATAAGAGTTACCTCTTTTATGACATATCACATTCTGACTTGTACTGTGGTCATTTCTAAGTACACCTAGCTCTAATCTTCTGGGATTCTAGGTGCTGTCTTCTAAAGTCCATTGTAAGCTGTCGAGGGCTGGGAACATTCATCTTTATATCTCCGCCAATGTCTGCCATGATGCTCGGTGAATGCTTGTTGATGAATGAATGAATGAATACTTGGAAAGCCATCACCTTTGATCCTGTGTACAGGCAAATGCATAGGTGGAAAACCTGCAACCTCAAGGCCACATGTGGTCTTCCAGATCCTCAGGTGCGGCCTTTTGACTGAATCCAAGTTTTACAGAACAAATCCTTTTATTAAGGGGATTTGCTCTGTGAAGTTTGGATTCAGTCAGAGGGCCTCACTTGAGGACCTAGAGGGCCACGGAGGTCACAGGGTCCCCGCCCCTGGACTATTGAATTATGACTCCTCTGTGGACAACAGTGGTTTGTCATATATTTTGGACTTAGAAGCAGGACTTTTGTCCTAGCCCCAAATCAGAGTTCTTCACATGGACGTTGACATCATCAACATCATATCTCCTAAATGGTTTTCCAGTTTTGGTATGCATGTTACCAAAGCAACTTGAAAGCAAAAGATTTGGTTCAAGTACTGCCTCCGATACAGACTCATTGTATAATTTTGAGCAAGTAGTTTAATCTTTCAGTCAGTCAAGTAATTCTCTAAGAATTTAAGTCCAGGCTGGTGGCATGATACATTGCTGGGTCTGGAGTTGGAAAGATCTGAGTTCAAATCCAGCCTCAGGCACTCACTAGCTATGTGACCCTGGGCAAGTCACTCACCCACTATTTGCTTCAGTTTTCTCATCTGTAAAATGGGGATAATAATAGCACCTACCTCCCAGGGTTATCATGAGGATTTCATTCCACCCATGAGATAATATTTGTAAAGCACTTTCTAAACCTTAAGTTGCTGAGCAGTTGCCAGTCAGTCTTAGTAGAGAAGATCCTCGAATTCTCATTGGGGATTCCCTCTGTATCAGTAAAATCACAGGTCTAGACAAAAACTAATAATATAACTACATTTCTATATTGTTTTAAGGTTTGCAAAATGCTTTATACACATCATCTCATCGAAAGCCTCACAAAAACCACGTGAAATAAATACTGCAAGTATTATTCTCCCCCTTTGACACAGAGGGAAACAGAAAGGCTAGCCAGAAAATAGCTCAAAGGACAGAAAGAAGGCTGAGGCTGGGCTGTGAAACAAAACTGACTGTGTTCACAGTGTCACAGAGTCAGTACTACTACTACTCCTAATATTACTATCACTACCACTACCACTATGATTATCATTGCTACTACTATTGCTACTACTACTATTGCTACCACTACTACTACTATTATCACTACTATCACTATTACTATCACTACTACTATTATTGCTACTACTACTACTA
>NW_020940527.1:10327419-10346279 GCF_900497805.2 Vombatus ursinus
TATCACTATTACTATCACTACTACTATTATTGCTACTACTACTACTACTACTACCATTACTATCATTACTACTACCACTACTACTATTGTTGCCACCTCCACTACTACTACTATCACTACTACTACCACTACTACTACTACTACTACTAATCAGTACTACCATTACTATCAGTACTACTATCATTGCTATCAATACTACTACTATTATTACTACTATTACCACCACTACTACCACTACTATTACTATTACTACTACTACTCTTACCACTGCCACCACCACCACTACTATTAGTGTTACTACTAGGAACAGCTGGAGATAGGAAGAGGGAGGAAGGCTGGGGGAATAGTAGTTGTACAGTAAGTGATAGAGTTAGTGGTGGTCAAAGACCTTCTTACTGAAAGGCATATATAGCAAAGGCATAAATGTGGGCCAAGTAAACTGAAAGCAGTAACTTTGCCATCTTAACTTAGCTTTTGTTCTTGATCAATTTCATGTATAAACTAAACCAAGAGCATGTTGGGAGCTAAAAGCTATGGCTTCCACACAATTCCTATATGTCTTGGGGGACATATTTTTCCCCAATTTCCCCCTCAGGGCACAGGACCCCTATCAGGGGATAAATAGGAGTTATAAAGAGTTTTCTAACCCTAAGTCAGAGAGTGGTCCTAGTAGTATCAGACCCCAACCTTCAAAATAATAGACAATCTTAGCCTGGCATACTCAGGCTGGATTTTGTTGGGTGCCTTAGCCAGAGACTAAAAAGCTGTTAACCTGACCTTGTCAGGAAGAGGCTTTCTAGTCACTGCCCTTTGGCAGATAAGAATGAGCCCAGAAAATAGACCTGAAAAGCTGAATCCTAAAGGACGGTAAGTAGTAAAAAGAAACCCAATGACATTGAAACTGTTGGAAACACCAAGCAGAAACAAGGCAATGCCCAGTGGAAAACAGAAATGGGATGACCAGTAGATAAACATGTCCAGTAGAGACAATTTTACGCAAAGGAGAGCAGAAACATAACACCCAGCAGAATGCCGCATAATTACTTTGCTATAGTACATAAGCAGCCATGCAGTGTCTGAAGTGGGTACTGTCCTGGCCATATGTAAACCTTACATGTGTGCCCTGAATGGGTTCCCTAACCATCTGTATTTTTTATATGCATGTCCAACCCAATGAGGGTGTGGTAAGCTGTACTAGAATGTGTCCCATGAGTTCATCAGGAGACTTTTAAATTATCACTTTATTTACTATGCAGTATGATTTTTTTTTTGTGCTTTTGTTTTTAACTGGTAGAGCTTTTAACAAGTTAATAAAAGCAAAGACAACCATGGGGCCTTATGAGCTATAGTTCTGAATGAATTTGCAAAGATCTTTGTGTATATTATTATACTTGGTCTTCACAGCAAATCCTAGGAAATCAGTGTTGTTATTATCCTCACTTTACACATGATAAAAATGAGGTTTAGAGGGGTTGTGACTTTCTCAGGGTCACATAGCTAAAAAGTATTTTTTTTTTTTGGTGAAGCATTTGGGGTTAAGTGACTTGCCCAGAGTCATACAGCTAGTGATTGTTATGTGTCTGAGGCCAAAGGTCCTTTTGAATCCCGGGCCGGTGCTCTACCCACTGCACCACCTAGCTGCCACCCCCCCCCCCCCCCCCCCCCCCCCCCTAATAAGTTTTTGAGGAAGAACCCAAACCCAGGCCCCCTTGATTTCAGGTCTGGTGCTCCAGTTTACTATGGTACAATGCCCCTCAGTTCTAATGCTGGTGAATGCAAAGTCTGGGGATTGAATCCTTGTGACTGGTGGAAGATGAAGAGCAGCTTTTAAAAAAAAAAAAGGAATGGGGAAGGAAAGGTGAAAGAGGAGAGAGGTGGAGAGGATTCACAGATTCCTATCCAAACAAGGATCTGGAAGCCCTCTGGAAAGCTGGAGGGAGGGAGAGCATGGCCATGAGGTCAGTAAAAAGGTCCTTGGGGAGAATGGGAAAAAGCCCCATGAACTGGGACAAAAAAGACCATCAAGAGTGGTATCTTTTAATGTAGACCCTCTGGCATGCAAAAGGGGCTGCACTTGGAGCCCCACAATTCAGTCTTCTTCAGACCCAAGCACTCCACCCACCAGAACAAGCCTCTGCCTCTCCCTGCATACAGAAACAGAAACATCTGTCTGATTGTCAGTTACAGAGGCACAGAGAGCCCAGCCAGAAGGAGTCAAGGAAACAGCAGACGTGCCTTTTCCCCCTCCCGTTCTGCACGCCAGCTCCACAGCCCCCACTGCCAGGGCCATAACTTGGATTTATGTTTGTGTTATAAATTAAATGACCCTCCACATATTCTCCTAAATGGGGCTGTGGAAAAGATGCCCTCCCCCTACCATTGTTTATCCTGGGTGGGGAGGATGAGGGGGGCTGCCGCTGGGCTCTTGGGGGAGATCTATCCATCACTGGCCTTTGTATAGAAGACGAGGGAGAGGGCTTCCAGAGAAGGGGAAAGAGGGGGTCTGGGTGACTTTTTATGGTCATCCCTCGAAAGCCAAAGGAAACAAATGATTCTGGAGCTCTGAAACAAGGGGGGAAAACACACGTACCAAGTCCATCACGTAGAGCTCAACAGACCTACTCCCCCAACCTTCCTCTCTCTCCCCACCCCTATATACAAGTGTTGGCTGACTGCGAGCAGCCCTGCAAAGGAACACAGTCAGCTTTGTTCCACAGCCCAGCCTCAGCCTCCTTTCTTCACCCAGATGAAGTACTTTTTACTGAAAAATTGCAGGCTACAATTTCTCCAGATCTAGAGATCATCTATCCTACCCACCACCCACCCAGGGGTATTCTGACTAGCTTTTATCATCTGTCCATTTACAGATGGGAGAAATGGAGGCAGAGAAGTGACTTACCCTAGGTCACATGGCTAGTTGGTGACAGAATCAGGGCTGAAACCCAGGTCCCTAGAGCCCCACTGTACCCCATCTCTCTGCCTGCCCATAGGTGGTCCATCCATTTTGTCTGAGATGCCCTCCTTTCTCACCTAAGTCTCTTCCCCAGAATTGCCCAGGAGCCACTTTCTCCACAATCCCTTTCCTGATCTCTGCAATTCTTAGCTTTCTACCCCTCTTGAAATGATGTCTTATTTACTTTATGTGTGTACATGTTGTATGCTCCATAGCAACGTGCAAACTCTTTGACCCAGGTATCTTTGTATGCCTGGGGCAAAGCACAGTGCTTTGCATGTAGTAAGCACTTAACAAACATTTGCTTAATTGAGTTGAATTATTATCTAATCCAACTACCTAATTTTACAGATGAGGAAACTGAAGCCTGGAGACTAAAAGTGATTTGCCAAAGGTCACGTAGTCAGTTGGTGACAGAGAACAAATCTAAAATTGAAAGCTTCCAATTCCTAAGCCCAATGTTCTTCCCACTATACCACACTTCCTCCTTGGAATCTTGCCACACCATGAAAGGAAGCTGGATGAGTGTGGCAGAGACTTGGGGTCCCTGGGGGTAACCTCGCATAGCTACCCTCACAGCTTCTCCTTTTTCCTGATATGAGTATGAAATTCTGCTCTCTTTCTTCCCCTTCTGAGAGGATACCTGAGACATTGAGAACTTTCAGAGGTCCAGTTGGCTGAGGAGAGGAATGGTTAAGACAATGCTGCTGCTCTCCTATGGTCACTGGGCAGAGGCCAATCTGAGGGGATGGCAAGACTTCTGGGGAGGTCAGAAGATGAATGGTGATGCCCTGGCAGGGGTAGGTGATGAGGGAATTGGCATCTGGATAGTGGAGCACACAGCTGCGTGGTTGGGTAAGATGGGCCCTTCAAGTGAGGACGTGCCAGTTCTTGCAACTGAGCTGGGCTGCTCCACAGGATTAGCAGCTATAGCAGATGTAGCCAGGGTTCCATTCCCAAGCAAGATCTCGGGCTGGGCTCAAGAAACTGCTTATAGGTGAGGAGGTGGAGGCAGCAACTCAGGTTTCGGGTGGCTAGATTCCAGGTTAGCCCCAGGTATACTTACACTGGCCCCATGGGCTTTTATAGGCGTAGGTGAGAGACAGAAGTGCTACATTTTTCTTAGAACACAGAATATCAAAGTTGGAAGGAACCCCAGAGGTCATCTAGAGCAATATGTGAGCAGATATCCTCTCTTCAACATGCCCCAACAAGTGGTCATCTGCATCTGGCTTAAAGACCTCCAATGACAAGGATTCCGTTCAATGAAGCAAGATTTTGAGTCCCTATCAGACTGTAAGCACTTGGCTAGGCTTGGTGGTAGATAAAAGAAATATAAGGCGTGATCACTGCCCTCAAGAGGCTGACAATCTATCTGAAGAAATAAAACTTACACACACAAAGCTGTTGGATAATACTACAAACCAGTATGTGTCAAAATGACTAGTGCACTCAAAAAGTACTATCCAAAGTCAGGAGTGGAATAGTCATGGATGAGGTGAAGGTCCTGAAAGATGGGGAGGATTCAAATAGATAGAGATGTCTAAGTGGGGCATTCCAGTCTGGAGAGAACTTCATAAGCAAAGGCAAAGGCAGGAGTGAGCATGGGATGGGAGGCAGGAGGGCTGGCTGAGTCTTGGGGAGTAGTACAGGATATATATAGAATATATATATATATATATATATCATATATATCATATAGAATCATAGGTTTAGAGACGGAAGGTCATCTGGAACAACTCCCTCATCTTATAGATGAAAAAACTATGGCCAAGAGAGGGAAATTACCTACCCCAGGTCACACAAAGCAGCAAAACCAGGACTCAAACTCGGGTCCTCTGACTCCAAATCCAGGGTGCTTCCCAATGCATCACAGGACATCTGAATTATCTCAGAAGACTATATTTTAAAAGGGACTCAAAGCAAAATGATTTGAAAGCACCCATGAAAGTTGGTTCTGATGAGGTTAAACGCCAGCCTCCAGATGACATCTTCTCTTCTCATGGATGCTCACATGGGCTAGACCTTGATCATTTTGCTTTGGGGCCCCTTTTGAGAACGAGGTGCTGAAAAGAAGCACTTCAGACAGTCTGGCATGAAGCCTACATTGGAAATTGGAGAGAGCAAAGGGGCAGCAGGGAAACACTGGAAATGAGCTTCGGGAGTTCCAGTTGTACCTGGGCTGAGAAAGTGTATTTAAGTAGTGTTTAAGAGTCATATTTAAGCTAGGTCCATGCACTGTACCTGTCTTGGACATATAATCATCAGACTTTATATGTCATAGAGAACAGGAGTGAACAGCCATGCATGGAATGCTCAGGGAAGCTTGCAGGGGCTCAGCCGTGGTGACCTAGGGTTCTTTTCCATTTCCCTTGGGATTTGTTGCAGAATCTGTATCTTCATTTTCTGTTTATTTATTTGTTGTTTTTGTTTTTGTTTTTGTAGTGGGGAAGAAAGGAGGAGAGGGAGGAGAGCAGAGGAGCAGAGTACAACACCTGGCTATTTGCTACTGTGGAGTTAGGATGCAGAATCCATTAAAGGGGAGGACAGGGGGGAATCTAAGCAATGAATGATGTGTTCTGAGGATTTGGTGTAAGACTGGAAAACATGCCTGGGGTGGCAATCAAATGAGACAGTCTGCATCCACTGCAGGTCCTCAACAAATATTTACTGATTGATCAGTTGGTTGATTCACAGCCAGAAACACACCACCTGCCAAGTACCCCTGGTACTCACTGCAAAACATGGAGGAAAAAATGGGCCCCAGTCTCTGCTTTACCCTCAAGAAGCTTATAATTTGATTGAAAATAAAAGGCATACGAATATAGACAACAAAACCCTGATGCAAGAATAATATTAGTGAGGCCACATGGGCCCACATCATACCTCCCCAGCACCAAGCACAGTGCAGGTGCAATACTTGCTAATTGATTGACTGGCACTAGATATATTACTCTGTTTTACCCTTTCCAGCCAGGTGCTATCTTTTCTCTAGCCAGAGACCCCTGGGCACTCAGAATTATGTTAACCAGACATCTGACATCAGTCAGGCTTTGTCACCACAGCTCCCAAAATATTGATCCTGCATCTTAGAGTTGTGCTGGAACCAGCTTCAACTGACTCACCAGAGTTGGTTGCTAAACTTTCAGTATTTATTGTTTTATTAATTGCTTAGACTTAAGAAAGTGATTACAGAGAAAATATTAAAAATGCAAATTAAACTTAAAATTGTGTTTGTTTGTTTTTTTGAAGAGTTGGTTGTTAAACCTTTATTGGTACACCCTTGTCCTTGAGTTAGGCCACTAAGAAGTGGAATGGATAGATCCAGGAAACCTGAGTTCAAATGTTGACTTGGACACTGACTGGCTGTGTGACCCTGGTGCAAATCACTTAACTTCTCTGGGTCTGTTTCCTTATCTATAAAATTATAAGGTTTGGCCTCTAAAATCCTTACCAAAGCTAATCTATCCACCTCTGATCCATGGGGATCAGTGTGACAGCGAACCCCACGCCGGAGTCACACAAAACACTCAACCCAGGGTACATCTGCTGCTATGGAATCCTAGAACCCACTTTTCTCATACCCCCACAAGTCAAGACCCACCTGACTCCATCAATCAAACACTAAGCATTTATTAAGAATTTACACTGAGCTAACCCACTTCATTCCCTCCTCACTAACAAGCATCAGTTCTGGAGATCCTTATCCAGAACTTCATTCACCATATGCCTTCAAATTGCCTTCATCAATTTCACTCTTCACTCATACCAATAATCACTAACATTCTGTCTCTGCTTCCACACCCTCAGATCTCCCTCTAATCACTCTCAGCCACTACAGTCACTCAAACCAAACTCAAACTCCACTCTACACTTAGTCACAAAAATCCAGAGACCAGCTTATTAATACACCTATTCCATCAATTACCAGCATCACGAGGACATCCTAATATTCTCTGAGTCCTTTTCACCTCAATAAGTAATTTCCAACTTCAAAATTAATGAGTAAACAGTGACTTTATTTAAAGTCCTGGAGAATTGAGAGGAAAATAAGCAGGGGTGGCTTAGTGGAAGGGATCACTAAGGAGGTTCCAGGCACCCATCAATCACAAAAAAGGGGGAAAGATGTTATTTTGGGTTTTCTTTTTTGTTTGTTTTTGAGAATCGTAGAATAATAATAGAGAGAGAGCGCTGGACCTGGAGTCAGGAAGATCTGAGTTCAGATCTATAAAGTGAGAACTACAATAACACCTCCTTCTCAATTTGAGGGTGAATACCAAATGGGATGATATTAAAGCACGATGCAAATCTTAGAGCACCCTACAAATGTCAGCTATTATTATTAGAGACAGAAGACATGAGTTGAAATCTAGGCTCCGCCACTTTGTAGATATGTGACCCTGGGCAAACCCCTTGACTTCAATGGACTTCAGTCTCCTTGTGTATAAAAGAGAGACAATAAGATTTGGTGTTATCTGCCTTCCAACATTGTTGTGAGAATCAATTGAGAATAAGAATCAATGTGTAAAATGTTTTACGAACCTTAAAGCTCTACTGCTACATAGGATATTAGAACTGGGAGTGACCTTAGAGATCATCTAGTTCAACAGCCTCTTCTTTTTACAAATGAAGAAACTGAGGCCCAGAAAGACTGACACCTTCAATTCTTGGGAGAGGCAACTAAAGGCCAAGACTCAACTTATTGCCTCAAGATGGGCTGGGAGGGAGGAGACTTATATCTCCTTCTTTCCATTAGCTAAGAACTATTTCAAGCCTGGACCATACTGCTGCCAAATTCCACTGCTTTTGATAATTGGGGCCTGGGGCTGAGCCCAGCTCTGGTCCAACACCCCAAAACCACATCAGCTTAAGTAGGGGGGAAAATGGGGATCAGAAATCTTAGGGTCAGCAGCCAGGAGACAGACGGGTTTCTCTCCAGGGCTTTGGGAAACCAGGCCAACATCTGGAGCCATCACCAGCCAAGGCAATCAGGCGGATTACTGCAAGCTGAGGGTTCCGGAGAGAGAATGTTTGGAACAATGGAATGGGGACAATTACATTTATGTGAGAACATGTGGCATGGAAAAATTCAGCTGCTAATGTGCAGGGGCAACTTTATTTATTTATTTAGGCTTTCTAACACACCCCTCGGTCTCCAACTGGCCGGCTGAGTTACATCTGTGAGTGCAATTTAGGAACACTCCTAGGGACCCTGCCAAATAAACAGCTGCAGCCCACGCTCCAAGGCCTGTTCCCCAAACCCCAGAGCTACCCACAAGTCCTAAGCCACATCCCATCCCTCCCTCCATGAGGGCCCTGCTGAGCCAGAGGGAGGGGAAACACTCATTAATCACAGGGAGAAGGCTTCCGGGCAGCCCTGAAGACAGCCCAAGCTGGCCTTTTCTGAGAGGGAGGTCCCCAGTAGGAACCCGGGGGACAGACACAACTTAGATTCTGACCCAGTGTGTACTGAATCAGCTGCTAGGGTTTCCTGACCTTAGGGAAACAACCAAAAGCCTAGAAAGTTCCCCCAATGGGGTGAATAGGATGACCGTTAAGATTCACTGTCTTCCATTCATTTTAGAGATGAGGCTACTGACTCCCAGAGAGTTGAAGGGTATTATAGAAGGTCACAAAGCAAATTAATATCAAAGGCCACATTAGAACCCATGTCTCCTAATGTCTAAGATCAGTACCCTCTTCTACTTCTCACTGCAAAGTTCAACTAAGGAAGGCATCTTCTATCTAGGACAGTAGTGTCAAACTCAGATAGAAATGGGTGCCATTAAATTGTACCTAAGGATCCCTGCAGCCATGTGATGACTTATGATACCTTATATTAATACTATCTATGTTCTGACAGAAAAAGAAAATGACAAATGTTGGAGGGGTGTGGGAAGTTTGGAACACTAATGCATGGTTGGTGGAGGTGTGAACTGGTCCAACCATTCTGTGGAACAATTTGGAACTATGCCCAAAGGGCTATAAAACTAAGCATACTCTCTTACCCAGCAATACCACTACTAGGTCCATAACCCAAGGAGATCAAAGGAAAAGGAAAAGAACTGATATGTACAAAAATATTTAGAGCAGCTCTTTTTGTGATGGCAAAGAATTGGAAATGGAGGAGATGCCCATCCATTGGGGAATGGCTGAACAAGCTGTGATGGAAAACTATTGTGCTATAAGGAATGACAAGGGGGATGGTTTCAGAAAAGCTGGGGATGTGGAGTGAAGTAAGTAGAACCAGATCGTTGTACACAATAAAAGCAATACTGTAATGATGATCAACCGTGAAAGACTTAGCTACTCTGATCAATGCAATGATCTAAGACAATTCCAAAGGACTCAGGATGGAAAAATGCTATCTACCTCCTGAGAAAGAACTGATGGACCTTGAGTACAAATTGAAATATAATTTATTCACTTTATTTTTTTTTTGCTTTTTTTGTATCATGGCTAATATGGAAATATGTTTTGCATAATTTCACATGTGGAACTGATATCATATTGCTTATCTTCTCAATGGGTCAGGGAGGGGCTGTTGGGAGGGAAAGAATTTAGAACTTAAAAAAATTTTTAAGAATGTTAAAAATAAATAATATTTTTTAAAAAAACATTGTGTTCTCTTGTATCTTTATTTACTTTGTTAAATATTTCCTAATTACATTTTAATCTGGTTCAGGCTGTAGTAAAGGGCATGTGCTGCCTGTTTTTTGTCAGCTCTGTTCTAGAATATTGGCTAAATACATTGTTAGAGCTACATCAGACTTTAGGTCCCCGTCTACAACATAAGAGAATTGATTTAAAGGACCACTGAAGCCTAGAGAGGAAAGGTGACTTATCCAAGGTACACAGCAAAATAGCACAGCCAAGGCTCAAACCTTCTAGACCAGTGTCCCTTCCTCTGTGATCTAACACAACTCTCTGATTCTATGGATTTGGCAGATTGAGGATGTGCTCGAACTGGATAAGGATCCAGTCTTGTTCCAAGCAAGATTTCCTTCCGTGTTGGAGGAGAGAAAGTTCTGTAAGAAGGCACCATAACACCCCACCAGTTTCCTTGGTGTTCACTGATGATGAGGATAACAATTATAGCTGATATTAATCTAATGTTTTAAGATTTGTAAAATGTTTTACTGAATCATTTTATTTGATTCTCATGACAACTCCATGAAGTAGGTGCTATTATTCTCTCAGGCCTCATAACAGGTACCATATATACTTATAAACCACCATTCCCCTATATATGTTATCAATGTCAACTCCTTAAGGGTAAGAAAGCCCTTACAACTTTATTTGTGTTTCCATCTAGCATGGTGCTTGGTAAATAGTGGGTGCTTAATAAATACTTTTTCATTCATTCATTCATTCATTCATTCATTCATTCATTCATTCTCACCATTTTATAGCTGGGAAAACTAAGTTCAACATAGTTGCAATTTCCCCAAAGTCACACAGCTAGTAACTATGGGTATTTGAACCCAGATCTTCCTAGTTTCAAACCTTCCAAGCCCAGCAGATCCAAGCTGACATTTGGTTAGCATCACAGAATGACTTGTTGTTTTGCTGTTGTTTAAAGACAATTATCCTCAGGCTTGAATATATTAAATGTGACATTTGAGGATGTGTTTAAAAAAAGAAAAACTTGCCAGACAATTTGTGGCTGCAGGCAGGTATACCATTTGCTTTGATTAAAGGAAAATACAGTAAGATGCTTGTTTGAGTCCCCACATAAGTTACAACTCCTTTGCTTTTCTAAATTTTTATTTAAGAGAACTTAGAAGCTCAGACTGCTGAAATAAAAGAAGCGTTACCAAAAGAGACAAAAAGCACAAGAGAGGAGAAGAGGTGAAAAGCCTATCGGATTTTTAGTCTGGATGAATGCCATCTCATGACTAGATTGCCAATCTTAATCAATTAACAAACATTTCCTGAATACCAGCTACATGCAAGCTAGGGCTTAGACAAGGTAGTCTCTAAGGCCTCTTCTGGCTGAGTCCTATCAGTCAATCAATAACTATTTATTAAGCATCTGCTATGTGCCAGGTACCAAGGATTCAGTGACTAATATGGAATAGTCCCTGTCCTCAAAGGGCTTAGGAAATATTAGGTAATTTTGCAAGGGAGGGGCCTTGGCAGGTGAGGGAACCTAGCAATTCTTCATATATGAGGTGGCCCTTGAGCTCAGTAAAGGAATTGAGAGGAACTGGGAGGGCATTCCTGGAATTCAGGGCTATGGTTACATATTTTTTCCCCTATGCATTGGGGCCTGCTTTGGACTGAGGCTGAACATCTCCCATAGTTCAGGCTGAGGCTTCTTTTTAATTACCCTTTCTGAAATGGAGACACTAATTCATTATTGGTGGAATTGTCGATTGGTCTCCAGCCATTATGGAAAACAATTTGCAACTATGCCATAAAAAGTCACTAAACTATGCATACTTTTTGATAACTATGCCTATAAAAGTCAATGGGGTACTATACTGGATGATACAGTGGACCTGTAGCAAGGAAGACAAGCTCAAATCCATCCTAGGACACTCACCAGCTGTACAATTCTGGGTAGGTGACAACCTCTGTGTGCTTCAATTTCCTTATCTGTAAAATAAGAGTACCTGTCTCCCAGGGTTTTGTGTGGATAAAATGAGATACATATTAAAGTACTTTGCAAGCGTTATATTAGAAAGCACTATGAAGTGCTTTTATTATTTTACTATTATCATTCCCCAAATAGATTTTGTAAAAGAAAAGGAAAAGGACTTATGTGTACAAAAATATCTATAGCAGCTCTTCTCATTGTGATAAAGAACTGGAAACTAAGGAGATAACCCATCAATTGAGAAATGGATGGAAAAAATATGGTATATGAATGTAACGGAATATTGTTGTGCTATAAGAAATGACAAAAGGACAGTTTCAAAGAAACCTAGAAGACTGAACTGATGCAAAGTGATGTGAGTAGAACCAGAAAAATAATGTATACAATAACAATATTGTAACGATGACTTTGAAAAACTTATCAGTCTATTAGCCAACCACAACACTAGATGACCAATGATGAAGAATAATACCCCACAGATTGTCAGAAGGGAGATGGACTTAAGATACAAATGAGATTAGGGGATGGGGGGATTGGAGAAATTTGTTTTGCTCAACTATGTAAATTTATTCAGAGAGTTTTTCTTTTCTTTTATTTTCCTTTCCAATGGGACAGATGGGAGGTAGAGAAAAATAAATGTTTCCTAATTGAAAAAGAAAAAATATCCCTTTCTATAGGCTACTACAAGGGGAATAGCCAAAGGTCCCTTAACCAGAGACACAGAGTCTGTGTTGGGGGACAGAATCCCTGCTAAGGGGGGAAAGGCCTAGGTTAGGAAATAAGTGATTATCCAGATGTGGTCGGCATCAGGTAGAAGAACCCAGTTCCTGGGAGAAGGAGGCCCGGTTCCAATTCGGTGCCTACCAATCCTAAAATAATTTGTCTCACTCAGCTTCCTATGGGCATCTGCTTGTTGCGATAGCCTGTATGCTTTTATATCTGGGAGGCCAGCCCGAACTTCTCATGTTCCCTATGAGAGTTTTGCCAGCGACACTTCCCAAGGCTACATAGATCATCATTCTGAGGAGATGGGACTGGAGTTACAAACAAAGCCGTGCATTTGGAGTCAGTGTCTGATTTTGGATTCTGACTCTGCTACTGCATGGCCACTGGGTAACCAAGTCATAGCCAAATCATGATCCTCCCTGAGCTTCTTTTCTCACAAGGAATACGTGACCCCTTTTCCAGCTCAGAATTCTGAGAGAAAAGACTATCTAAGAGGCATTCCAACAGGTTTTCTCTCCTTCGTTCTCCATGCCACTGACTAATCTCCCTACGACTTTGCTATCAATGAGTCACTGCCCTGATCCAAAACCTTTCCGAACAGCTCACTGGGGACTGTTGCATAAAAATCACAAGGCCATAGAGTGTTAGAGCTGGACGGGACTTTAGAGACCACCTAGGCCACGTCCCTCCTTTTCTCGCTGAAGAATTTGGGAAAGTGACTTATCCAAGGTTACAGACCCAGTTGATAGCATAGCCAGGACTAAAATTCAGATCTGTCTCCTGACTTGTAATTCTCTGCTCCTCTGCTAGCACCTGGTCCCACCATCTCCTTTTTGTAGAGGAAGAGATATAGAAGCAAAGGCCCTCCCTAGCAAGAG
This sequence comes from Vombatus ursinus, assembly GCF_900497805.2. Classification (NCBI taxonomy): domain Eukaryota; kingdom Metazoa; phylum Chordata; class Mammalia; order Diprotodontia; family Vombatidae; genus Vombatus; species Vombatus ursinus. The sequence continues at coordinate 10,340,579 of NW_020940527.1, forward strand.
GAGCAGAGCCAGGGCTAGAGGCTGGGTCCTCTGACTCCCAGCGCAGCGCGCTTCCCACTCACAACATCCACACAAGCGGGTCAGCGAAGGCTTCCCAGAAGAGTAGAGCCCACCAGAGTCATGTGCCCTTGAAGAGAAGGAGAGAGCACGACCAGGAGAAGCAACCAGATACAGTGCGAAGTTATCAACTAGGAGTCACAAAAACTGCTTTTAAATTCCAGCTCTGACATGTGCCATCCATGCGCTCCTGGACAAGTCACCTTTCTCACCCTCAGTGGCCTCATCTCTAAAGTGGGTCTAATTATACTTTGACAGCCCACAGCTTCACAGAGCTTTTGTGAAAAAAGTGTTAAAGTTTTCAAACAAATACAGGGAGTTAAGAGCTTAAATTCAAAAGCTTAAAATTGTGCTAAGACTTTTGGGACACTATATAAATTACTATCATTGTAATAATAATAATAAATTAATGTTTATATAGTTCTTCAAGGTTTACAAAGCACTTTACATAGCTTATCTCATTGATCATTTGCAAAGGGGTCAAAAGAACAAAGGGTTCTCACTCCTGGACTCCTCTCCCATTCACATTTCCCCTCTCAAGCACTCACTCTCAGGGCCATGCAATCTGAAACTGCAACCCCCATCTCCATTAGAGCCCCCAAATTCTGGCTCTCAGTAAATGGCAGGCACCTCACTCACCAGCCCTCGTAGGCAACAATACTGTCAATAGAGCCAAGCCAGACCAAGCCTTGAAATAATTCTAAGCCACCTATTGGATGGGCTTGGGGGAGTGTTTAGGAAGTGAAGGGAATACATCCTGATTCTCAGCCCTGCTGCCACAGCTGGAGAGGATTGTTCCTCCCCCGGGGATCAGAGATGATGATTGTTCCATCATGAATCTGGCCTCATTCATCCAGTTATGCAAATTAGCCTATGAGCTCATGGCCAAAACCTTAAAATGCCTGGCAAGGGGCCAGGGCCAAGAACTATTTAATAACACTCCCGCCCCCCAAACTTGATACCTCCGTACTGGTTCTCATTCCTTCTACAGGCCTTGGCTTTCCCATTCTGGCCCTACCCCTGCAGAATTACATGTGAGACCTAGAAGGGACCTTAGAGATTATCTCCTTCAGCTTTCTCCTTTAACAGGTGAAGAAACTGAGCCATGGAATAGTTGAAATTGTTAAGTGGCTTGCCTAAGGTAACACAGTTCTAGTAAGCAAAGAGCCAGGCTATAAACCCAAGTGTTCCGACTCCTCAGTTCTGCCACCTTCTCTATGCATCCTTTACTATCCTCCCTTCCACTTAGCTTTCCCTTGTACTAAAGCACATATACCTCCCTGAAATACATTTCGTTATCTTCTTACCTTCTCTCCTTTTTTTCCCAAATCCACCCACCCCACCCCACCCCACCATTTCTGTTTCATTGCTGGAAGTTTTCCAAGGGGCTGAATAGACCTGTAGGTGAGTTGAGCATTTCTGAGTATAAAATTCTATCTTTTCCCTTACTTTGAGATCCAAGGATCAGTGTCATGGGACTGGGGAGACGGATGTGCTGACAGTTTTGGGGTGGGGGTGGGGCCGGAGAAGGGAGGATTTGGCAGCCAGGCCTAATCCACTAAATGGCCTTGTATCTCATCATAGTCTCCAAAGCAAGCACCAAGCCCCAGCTGGCTGAGTCTCTGTTCCAAACAAGAGCAAAAGGAAGAAGGCAAAATCCACTCCCTCCTAAGCATCATTCTTTGTTGTCTGAGGGACATCAAGAAAGACTTAGATAAAAAAGGAATCATTGTCTCTTAGCTAACCGTGGAACAAGGCACACTGATGCTATGCAGTTGATCCCAGAGCAGACAGTGTTAAGAACACAGGGAAACAAATGAGTGATGATAAAATAATAGCTTGGCACATTGGAAAGGACACTGGCCCTGGAGTCAGGGGATCTGAGTTCAAATTCCTGCTTTAATATTTACTACCTGTGTGTCTGACACTACCTGGGCCTTAATTCCTCATCTGTAAAATGAAGGAGATAGGAAGAGATGATCTTTCTGAGTTCCTTTAGAGAGCTAACTATCTAAGAAGGGCATAAAAAGGGCACATTTTGGGGGGTAATAAGGAACTTGAAACAAAACATGCCTGTGAACTGAGAATGGCTGAGCAAGTTGTGGTATGTGAATATGATAAAACTGTAATGACTGTGCTTTAAGAAACAATGAATATGATTGGTGGTGCCAAACTTGAATAGAAACAGAGGCCACTAAATTGTACATAAGGATCCCTGCAGGCCACACACTGACTTAGAAAACATATTCACATTATCTCTGTCTTCTTATATTTTATGTATTTTATTAAATATTTCCCAATTACATTTTTTTTTTTTTGGTGAGGGCAATTTTTTAGTGAGGGGTTAAGTGACTTGGCCAGGGTCACACAGCTGGTGAGCGTTATGTGTCTGAGGCCAGATTTGAACTCGGGTCTTCCTGACTCCAAGGCCAGTGTTCTATCCATTGTGTCACCTAGCCACCCCCCCCAATTACATTTTAATCTTGTTCAGGCTACACTTGGGAGGCTTACAAGCTCAGTATTTGACATCTCTAAAAAGGATGAATGCAGAAAAGCAAGCAAAGATTTATATGAACTAATGAGGAATGAAATCAGCAGAACCAGGAAGGCAATGTACATCGTGACTACAAGGATGGTAATGGAAAGCATGACGGAAGCCAAACAGTGGAAATGAAATCCTTCTAAACTGTAATGACCACGCTTGGCTTCAAAGAAGAGACATAAGAAGGCACCTTCTCCTGCTCCTTTGAAGAGGTGGAAGACTCTGAATGTGGAGAATTGGACATAATGCCAGACTTTTTCAATATGGTGTTTAGTTTTGCTGAATTTCTCCACCCTCCCTACAACCCCCAACACTTTTTCATTCCTCTTCATTATAAGGGATGACTCTCTGGGCAGAGCAGGAATTTGGAAATGCATTTGGAAACGTAGGGAAAAAAATCAATACAATTTTATTTAAAAAACTGGATGGAGGCAGAGCATAGAAGCCCTGAGCTCATTCAAGTCCATCCCTTAATCATTGATGTGTGCTCAGGGTTGTTCTGAGGCTCAAATGAGACAATGGCTGGAAAGCACTTTGAGAACCTTTAAGCCCTGAATAAATGCCAGTTATTATTATTGTTGTTGTTGTTATTGTTGTTGTCATTCTTGTTGCTATTAACCCACAGTCACCAGGCCTCCATTCCAGTGATGACTTCATTCCTGAGGCTCCTACTGGACTCCTGCTCAGCTCAAGCAGTGTTTATAGAGTAATACCAGGATGTGCTGGTAAATATTTAACAACTGGCTTCTCCAGAAAAAAAAAATGTACACATACTTTTAAGTTTAATCTGCATTATTAAAATTTTAATTATAAATACTCAACAACAAAAAATCAATCCCTGATTTTTAAATTGCTGATTTGTGAGTTTGTACATGCTACACTGAAAATTTAACCATTGGCTCTTGCTAGTTAGAACTGTCTTGAGCACATAGTATATTCTACTAGGGATATACCCAGGGGATTCTCTTTTAAGACAAAAGTTTATTGATAGCTGAAATAAAAGACATTATTTTTATTCATCAACTAAAGAATTTGCAAGTTTAATAATAAGAATTGCTATCATTTATAGAATATTTTAAGGTTTACAAAGTGTTTTATACATCTCATTTTATCTTTATTTGATTTGAGCTATGTTAAACTAAATTTTAATTAACAAAATTTTACTTGAAGATATAAATTTAAAATTAGAAGCAAAATATCATTTTTTTGAGATTTGGGTGTGCCTGGGCACAGCTGGCACACACTGGTCTCACATTCATGCACTTAATATTAGTCCATAAATTCCTGTGTCCAAGTCTGAACCTCTCAATTAAAGAGGAACAAAGAGAAAGAAAAGAAGGGTCAGAGCTCAAATAAAGAGGACCAAAAAGTCAGCCTTAAGAGGAAAGATTAAAGAGCTGAGACTCATTTAGCTGCATAGCAGTTTCCAAGCCCATGAGGATTTCTTAAACATTCTTCATTAGGAACAGATCAGGAGAAAAATGTCTGAAACTGTCCCTCCATGTAGACTTGTGTCCCCTGTTGGAATATAAATCCACTGAGAGTAAAGATTGTTTCATTCATTACATTTGTATCTACAATGTCTAGCACATAGTAGGCACATAATACATGTTTGTTGACAGATTGATTAAGGCCGGACATAAAGCAGACTTCCCTAAAAAGGAACGGTAAGACACTGAAATGAGTTTCTAAGGCTACTCTAATATTTTATTTGTTTTTGCTTTAACAGCATATAAGTCTGATCTAATAATATCTGCACAATACTTAATTCTCTTCAAAGTTCTCACCTATCAATTGTCCCACAACCCCTTCCCCACTCCAAAGCAGCACAGGCATTACTAATTTCATTTTCCAAAAAGAAACACTAAGACCCAATAAGTGATTCATATGAAGTTACGTATCTATTGAATGAAGACCCCAGACTTTCCATTCTACCACAACTCCCTGGGTCCATTTAAAGGTAGCCCCATCTGAGAGCAGAGGGATGGACAAGACGAACCCCACCTACCCACCCAAAGTTGCCAGTAGGCCTTCCAGGCCCCATAGGGGCCACATCCCCAAGTGAACCCTGTGCAATTAGAGGATTGGAGGGGAAGAAGGGACATGGTATGTGAAAGGGAACTCAATAAGGACAGAACAAGAATCTCTTACCTTCATACCCCCTCCCCTGACTACCTCTGAGTACCTCCTCATGTTCTGGCGCCATCTCATCTCTGAGAGATCAGTCAGTCAGTCAATAAACATGTATTAAGCACTTACTATGTACCAGGCACCATGCTAAGCTCTAAGGATACAAGAGATCACATTATAACCGGAAGGACAAAAAGCACAAAAGTGTACATCCAAGGGGTGTGTGTGTGTGTGTGTGTGTGTGTGTGTGTGTGTGTGTGGTCAATGGACAGTAATGTCAAAGGGAAGGCAACAGCAGTCTGCTCTCTTATGATGTCAGGGACCAGGATGGCATCTCAGCAGAACCTTTTCCTGACTTGTTTTCTCAACCTTCAGGCTCCAGCTCACCTCCTGAAAGCTTAGGGGTTGGCTCTGGGTCAACTCTTTATAAAACTCGAAACTTAGCTGGCTTTCTCTTCTCCCTTTGCATAAAAAGAGGGAAAACCAGAAGCAATGACCTTGGAAAACCTTCCACTGTGATGTTTTCCAATAGGTAAAACATGATAAATCACTCTAGCGTGATTTGGTACACTGCTTTCCCATTTCCTGCTCCCTGGTCTCACCTGAGCACAAGGGTATTTGTTTGCTTGCTTGTTAGTTTGCTTATTTCTATCTCTCTTTCTTCTGTTTGCCTAAGATGGAGCCATGCTCCTTAGTGTAGTAAGGTGTAGGGAGGCAGCTGTGAAATCCCCATCAGGCATGGCTCTCACACATCCCAGATTTGCCCCCCACTTCTGCCACCCCAGAGAGGTCCTGTGGTACTGCAGAAAAAGCACCAGCTTGAAAGGCCAAATTAAAAGCCTGGTGTCCATATTTTGTGATATGTGTCACAACCTCTGTAGGAATAATAAAACCTTCCCTGCCTAATTCTTGGAACTTCTATTGTGAAGGAGAAGGAGAAGGAGAAGGAGAAGGAGAAGGAGAAGGAGAAGG
>NW_020940527.1:10346289-10370802 GCF_900497805.2 Vombatus ursinus
GAAGGAGAAGGAGAAGGAGAAGGAGAAGGAGAAGGAGAAGGAGAAGGAGAAGAAGAAGAAGTAGAAGACATTAATATTTTGAAGTTTGCAAAAAGCTTTTGCACAAATGATCTCATTTGGCCAAATGAGATCATGTACATAAAAGCGCTTGATAACCGTAAAGTGCTCTACAAAGGTATATTATTACTGCATGAAAATGTACCTTCTTTCTCTTGCAAAAGTATGTGTGGCCCATAAACATAAAGAAACAAAACTGAAAATGACCAACAAACTAACCTGGAAGAATTCTGATTTCCTCCCTTATAGAGAGAGGGAAGAAAGAAAGAAATTCTTCTTGGCTTGTTTTCTGTTACTGTCGTTATTCTTACTATTAAGTTTTGTTTTTCTGAGCTGAATTTGGGAATTAGATGAAACAATGGAAGCCAACCAGTCCACCAGTTTTCTGTCTGTGTGTGTGTGTATGTGTGTGTGTGTGTGTGTTTCTCTCTCTGTCTCTGTCTCTGCCTTTCTGTCTGTCCCTGTCTCTGTCTCTGTCTCCCTCTCTCTGTCTCTGTCTCTGTCTCTGTCTGTCTCTTTTTCTGTCTCTCTCCCTCTCCCCACCCCCACCTCTCTCTCATTCATTTTCTTAGCCTCCTTGTGATTTGATCCAGCAGAAAGGACAGAATTCCAGGGGGAGAGTAAAGATAGTGTTTCCAAGTGACTCTTCTACTTTTAGATGGCATTGTAAATGACAAAATTATTGGTATGTAGTACTGATCTGATCCTCACAAAACCTGTGTAGTAGGCAATACAGTTATTACTATACCCATTTTACAGATGAAGGAACTGAGGCCCCAAGAGGATGTGATTTACCCAGCATTAAACTGCTAGGAAGTAGTACCATCAGGTTTAGAACCCCAGTGTGCTGTACTGCAATCCACTGCTCCTTCCACAACATCTCTAGAGAGAAAAAGAGAAACAGCCACCCCTAATTAAGTGCACCCTCAGTTTCTGGCACAAGGTATAGCTGCCTCTAGAATCCATCTCAAATGAACTGTGTAGCAAGAAATGTCTGGCCTTCCTAGGGATACTGCTCAATTCTGAGCTTTGCTAGGTGTAAGAAATTGAAAGGGTGGCCTCAATGGGGGTTGGGAAAAGGCCTAAGGAAAAATGAGTTTTAATTCTAGGTATTGGGACAATTTGTGTTATTCAAGAGTCAGCCAGTGGGTTGAGCCCCAGTTTCAGGATCTGAGAATGGGGTGGGGGTGGGGGGACAGAAGAAAGAAGACACAGCTTCTGGGGCAGCCACAGAGTTTTCTTTTCATCAGATTCTGGGCCCAGAGTAGATAGAAACACGGACAACCAAAGAGGCAAAGCCAGAAGAAAGGAAGATATTTAGCCTTTCCTGTCCTCCCTGCCTCAACCTTCTCAGTCAAAGCCCTGTGGGGGAGCTCCTGTGGCAGGTGTTCAGACACGTAGAGGCATCTTAGACAGCCTATGATCCCCGGAGGCCTGGAGTTCCAGATAACATAAGAACTGGTAAGAACCTTAGTGAAAGAACCAGGTCTAGGACAGAGGTCTCCTGATTTCCCATCTAGTACTCTCCATGAGATCCTCATTTTCTTGGCGATAATGCATAAACTCACTATTTCCACCTCCCTCTCTCCCCGGCACTTAAGCATTTTTAGAATGACAGGACAGCTAGGACACAGAATGTAAAGTCCCAGTGATCAGTGTTGGCTCTCCTCTCTCCAGAATCAGGGCCAGCCTGTTCTGATGGGGAAACATGAAATGACTAAGCAGGACAAAACCACTACCTGGGAGCAGCAAGCAGTGATCAGAAGGCCATCAGGTAGGCACCCTCTTGCACTTACAAAGAACATTTTGTTGCTTCTGTCTGTCTGTCATCGGGTGTGGTGAGGAGGGAGTTTGGGGGTTGGTGGGGGAGGAGGAACAGGGAGAAAATCTTGTCTTAGCTTGACTGGGAAGGGCACACAGACAGGAACAAGTCCCTGCTGCTAATGCTGGTGTTGCCTGAGTCACTGGCCTAGGCCCAGCTGGGGCAAAGGCTCACCACTTCCTCCTCCCCTTGTCTCTCCAAAATAAATGAAGATTCAGGGCTCAAGTTCAGGGTTCAGCACTGATTCTATAAGCTAGAGCAAAAACCTTCACTACCACGCCCCCAGGAAAAAAAAGGAATTTTGGTTGCTCCCGAGATTTTTGGCTCTGCTCGTCGTGTACATGTGTGTGTGGTGTGTGCGGTGTGTGCATGCATACACATGCGCATGTGCACACATAAATACATATACACACATGTGCCAATCAAGCCAGGTGTTATGAGGGGGCAGGCCAGGTCATCCTCCACGATGTTATGGCTGCAGTTCCAAGTATCAAATGGCATTCAAGACCACACTAGTTGTTAATTAAATTAGTCCAAATTAGCATCTTGGAGAGCAGCAAATAGCCTGCTGCACAAAGCAACACCTAAGCAAAAAAGAAAATGTCTTGCCCAGGAAGCATGTGAGTTAGTCTTGGGAGCTTTTCCCCGAGACTACCCCCATTCCACCCTAACAATTCCATGATAAAGTGGAAAAAGTGGTCACTTCCCTCTCTGAACTTCCAGTTTTCTCACCAATTGAAAAGGAAAGAAAAACAAGTCAGACTAGATGGATAGCCTCTCAGGCCCATCTTTAAATCTTACGAATCAAAGTGTGGGAAACCTCATGGTCATCCAGTTCAATCTCACCTCATTTAATAGACAAAGAGACTGAGGCCCAAGATGGCATGTAACTTGCCCAGCCACATAGCTAGATAATGGCAAAAGAAGGATTTGAACCTAGTTCTCTGAATTCCCAATACAGGGATCTTTGACCCCTTAACTTGTGAACCCATTAATTTCAATTCAATTCACCAAGCATTTTTAAATGCCTACCGTGCTCCAGGTCATAGTCAATTCTAAGTAACTCTCTAAGATTATAAAATACAAAGTGCAAAGTACTAGCTTGCCTTGGCAGAAGGAGTTTTCTCTCCCATAACACTGAAATCTTAGGTCCAGGCCCACTCTCTCTTCCTATGGGCTACACACTGTGCTAGGCACTGAAGATAACAGAGGCAAAAGGAAAATAATTCCTGTCTTTAAGGAGCTTTAAGTTCTATTGGGGAAAAAAAACATATATGGGGAAAACATGATAACATATGCATGTATGTTTACATAAATTTATACATACATGTATGGAAAAACACACATTATATAAATATATGTGTGAAGAGACAGACAGACAGACAGATGTAAAGGATCTATGATTTCACCAGGACAGAGTAGGGAATTCTCAATGGGCTCTACAATTTACAATCATAGAGAGCTGCTTTGGGCACTGAGATGTTAGGTAGTTTTCCTAAAGTCACAGTACCAATAAGTGTCAGAAACGGAAATTTAACCCTGGTCTTCCTGACTCCAAAACTAGCCCTCTATGCACCATACCATGATGCCTCTAAAATGCAAAATATGATAATAACTAACATTTACACATCACCTACTATGTGCCAGGCACTATAATAAGAGCTTTACTTTTATTATCTCATCCGAATATCACAGCAACCCTTGGACGTAAGTGCTATTATTATCTCCATTTTACAGATGAGAAAACAGTCAGACTGAGGTTAAGCGACTTGCCCAAGGTCACACAGTTAGGATGTGTCTGAGGCTGGATTTGAACACAAGTCTTCCTGACTCTAGACCCAGAGACCTATCCACTGTACTGCCTAGCTTCCCTGAAGTCAATTCATAGAGGGTTTGTAGAGGGGAAAATCTGGAGGAGGGTAGCATTTGAACTGATCCTTGAATGATAACTAGGGTTCCAGGAGGTCTTGAGACAAGGAAGATGACTGCTAATTACCTCATCTCCTTCTGTTTCATTGATACTAGTTTTTTCTCCAACTATCTAGTTCCCTTTCTCAGGCTCCCCTCCTTTTTCTGTAATCCCCGAATAGTCAGATGGTATAGTGAATAGGGTATTAGACTTAGAGTCAGGAAGCCCTGAGTTTGAATCCTGCCTTAGACATTTATTACCTGTGTGATCCCAGGCAAGTTATTTAGCCTCTCTGTCTCAGTTTCCTCATCTGTAAAATGGGTAGTTGTGAGGATCTAAAGACATTACACATGTAAAGTTTTACAAGCCTTAAAATGCTATATAAATTCTAGTTTTTGTTATTATTATTATAGTCCTTAGCACAGGGCTGGGCACACAGCAAGTACCAATATATGCTTAATGATAGATTTCACCAATTAAAGAGTTGAGCAAACATGAAACAGATTCCTCACACAGTACTGTTACTTACCCCAGGTTCAATCCTTAAAGGATCCATGATTTCATCAGGATATCCACTGACAAACAGATCAGACCCATCTATTAGAAGAGGGTCTGCTAGATCTGCTGTGAACAACAAGAAAATCCATCACAGAATCCCTAGATTTCAACATTGGAATGTCCTTGACCTCAAGGAGCTTATATTCTAATGAGGGAAGCCATGAGTTGAAGGGAGTGAGGGGCAGAGTGGACCTGCTGCTTCCTAAGGCAGTACTCTCCACTTTTGGATATCACCAATTGTAAGAAAACGTCTCCTTTATCAAGCCTGTTGCATAGATGGAGAAAACGATATGTTTGATTACAAAGTCAGAAGCATGATAGATGTGGGGGATAATATGATTGACTGAAAATTTGGAATTCAGGGTTAGCGACAACCCCTCCTTCCATCTTGTCTCCATGGAAAGGTCACTGGTGGTGTCCACTTCTGTGGCTAGTTAGCGTCACAGTGATAACAGACCAGACGTTCCTGAAGGACAGTCAGTGTTGCAGATAACAGACCAGACTCCCTGGCATCCACCTGCATCCTTCAAGGATCACAGATTTTCTTGACATAAGAATAGAACAGTGATTAGCAAGAAAACTGAATTTCTAAACTTAGTTCAGGGAGAAATGAAATGTGACTTAGGTAGTTACACAAAATGGTGGTGATACAAAATGAAATCAATTACAGAATAGAATCAATTTGACTTTCTTGTTTTTCAGTTCCATATCATGTTGTTGACTCAATATGTGATAAGGCATTAAATCCCACAATACTTTTCATGCCCAATGACCAACCTGGTAATGAACCTCTTTGAATATTGCTAGGCTGGTCCTAGACTGGACAATAGAAATACAATCTATCCCTAGGCCAAACCAGTCTAGCTTGGTAGGCCCTGCTGAAATTTGTGTTACTCTGGTATTGTCTTTGAGAACCAGTGAAGCCTCAGGGGATATTAGTAAAGGTATCATCATAACAGTTCACATGCATCTCTGTGTTTTAGAGTTTGCAAGGTACTTTCCTCACAATTCTGTGAGACAGGTGTTGTGGGTAGCATGAGTAGCACTACCTCAAGAGACAAGAGCAAACCTGGAAGCCAAGACATGGAGGAAACAACATGAAGCCGCCACATATTCCAAATGGGAGTAAAGTTGGAGGAAGGCTCCCCACGTAGGAATCAGACCACTGGGAAGGGGAGCATGGTCAAGAACCCCACCAGTTCCATAGATTTGCCTCGAGCCAAGCCTGGCTACTGAAGTTTCGTTTCATGACACAGGCACCATTACAGAGACAAATGGGTATAAAAGATTTATTTCCCATTGATGCTTTTGTTGGATAACATTGAGGTACATCAGAGCCTCGATATAAATTCCTAATGGTCAAACCAATGCCAGATAGATTGACGTTTCCTTAACATGCTAGGAACCTACCATCTACATTTAATTTTCCAAAATGTTTGTTCTTCAATAAAAGGAGATCCTGCCAAATGTCATAGGTTTTTTCTCCCTGTAACTCAACTCTCAGCTCACATAGCTCTTGATGGTGAAAATCGCCATTTGTATCCAGTCATAAGTGGAATGTCTTAGCATGGGACCTCAGGGTAGCCACAACAGTGTTAGACCAAAAAGGAACTGGCAACGTGCCAAGATGGTCCCCAAGTGCATAGCACTTTACAATTCTCAAGGTACTTTCAATCTAACTGGTCTTTATTGAGAACCCAGTACATGGCCAGAACTGCCCTGGGTTCTGCAGGAGATACAAAAATGTATATGATATAGCCTCAAAGAGCTTACAGATTAATTAAGAAGACAAGATTCAATACATTAGATAACCTGAACAGGCAGAAGGAGTAGATAATGAAAAGTCCTTTTAGGAAATCTTTAAAATGATATAACTATCAGTTGCTGAAGTCATTATTGTTATATTGTTATATTGTTATATAGTTACATATGTATTATTTATATTATATATTTTGTTATATTGTGATATATATTATTTCCTCCCAAAATCTACTCCTTTCTAAGTTTCTCTGTTGCTGTCAAAGGCAATGTCTTTATCCCACTTTCCCACTTTCATGATCTCTCTATTATTATCATCTCCTCACTCTGTCACCCCAAGAGCCAATCAGCAGCCAAAACTTGCTATTCTACTTCCACAATATTTGTCACGTGTCACTCCAGCTCTCTAAGCACACAGTCACCATTTTCACTCAAGCCCTCATCACCCATTGCCTGCCATACTGAAATGGCCTCCCAACTGGCCTCCCTTCCACAAGTCTTTTCCCATTCCAGACCATCTTTCACATAGCTGCCAAGTACAAGTCATTACCTTACTCGTTAACTTGAGTGACTGTTCATCACCTCTGGGATAAAATACAAACTCTCTTTAGCTGTTAAAGCCTTACACAGTCTGGCCCCAACCTATCTTCCCAGCCTTGATGTACATTACTCTGGGAGCCAGCCAAAATGGCCTTATCTCTGTTCCTCACACCCCAAACTTCATCTCCCATCTCCCAACCTTTTTAATAGATGTTCCTATATGCTGGGCCTCCTAGAATCTTTCTCTTTCTTCAAGATGCAACTCAAGCACCACCTCCTGGAAGCTTTAACTGATCCCTTCAATTGCTAATACTTCCCAAACTATCTTGTATTTAATTGTTTAGTCATTTTTCAGTCATGTTCGACTCTTTGTAACCCTATTTGGAAGCTTTCTTGACAGAGATACTGGAGCAGTTTGCCATTTCCTTCTCCAGCTCATTTTACAGATGAGGAAACTGAGGCAAACAGGGTTAGGTGACTTGCCCAGAGTCACACAGCTAATAAGTGTCTGAGGGCAGATTTGAATTCAGGTTTCTCCTGACACCAAGCCTGGCAGTCTATCCACTGAGTCACCTAGCTGCCCACAATAGAAGATAGATAGTTAATATGTGGTTTTCTAAGTCAATATGTGACCCACAGAGATCCTTATGTATAGGTTAGTAGCTCCACTTCTATTTGCACTGGTCTAGGCCAAACTCATTTTATACATGAGGATAGCCAACGAGGCCAATAGAGGGAAAATAATTCAACCAAAGTCATAGACTCGTAAGCAGCAGACAAGATTTGAACCCAGGTCTTTGGACAACAAATGTAGGACTCTTTCTGCCTCTCAAAGACATCTAGATGAAGAAATCAAACATATATATTGTACCATGATCCACGCTACATTGCAGTGAACTAAACTAGTCATTTACATTCCCTGATTTTCATTTTCCTCATATGAAAAATGGTTATAAAATTACGTATACCACCCTCTTCACAGGATCATTGTGAGGAATGGGACACATGAATAGGAGTTCCTGTTTTTCTGTCTCCAATAGCTCCTAGCACAGTGTTCCACCTGTGACTCTAGCAGAGATAGAGGACATAACAACCTCTAACATGTGCTCAAAATATGATAGTAGACCCCAGCTCATGACTGGGCACATAGTAAGTCTCAGTAAATGAATAGGGACAATAGTAATCTCATACATGGCAGGTGGGTAATCAATGCTTATGGAAGAGGAGGAGGAAACTCTATCTCAGTACTGGGCACATAATGAGGCCTCATAGGGGGCAGGTAGAAGACTGAGCACAGTGTCCTAGAGTGACATAGTAAGAGTCAGAAGCATCCTTAGTCATCGAGTTCAAACCCCTGAATTCACAAAAGGGGAAATTGAGGCCTACAAAAGTTAAGTGACTTTCCCACAGTAGGATAGCACAAAATGTGCGTTGCTGCTGATAAGGCAGAAAAGGAAGGAAGAGGAGGAGAAAGAGAAGGAAGTGAAAGAAGAGGAAGAGGAAAAAGAGGAAGAGGAAGAAAAAGAGGAGGAGGAGGAGCCAGGAATTCCCCACCCACCCTGAGATAACCTTTCATTTGCCGTGTTCGAGCGCGCACACATGTGTATGTGTGTGGGCATACACACATGTATATTTACACGTACATGTATAACATGTATGCTGCAGGTGCTGTACATGCCTCTCTCTATGGATGTGTGTATGCACGTACACATATACATATACCTTATACATACACACACAAACACATATATGGCATGTACGTCGTTATTAGAATGTCAGCTTCTTCAGGGCACAGAATGGTTTCACCTTTCTTTAATTCTCCAGCGCTCAGCATAGCGCCTAGCACATCAAAGACCCTAAATAAATGCTTGTTTCCTAACTGGCCTTAGTGCTCAGCACACAGAAAGCCCAGCTCCATCCTGGGCCTACGGCAGCCACTTAATTAAGACTTTTGGAGGGATCGAGTTTACATCAGGCCTGAGTCCTCCGGCTACAAGTGGCCTGTCCTTCCTAGACCCTCCATGATGAATCATGGGTTCACCAGTGTCGATGGACAGGCCCCGATGACGGCAAGCACAGAAAGACAGTGAAGACTTGAGGGCCTGGGGCCCTGGAGGCTTTGCTGATGTGAATGGAGGAGATTGCCCCCTCCCCCCCAGGAGATAAACAGGAAGAAACAAGGCCAGCAACGAAAAACAAACCAGCTGCCTTGCACCAAGGTCTGGTCTCTAGGGGTTCTCTGCTAGCAGAATGACCCAGAGCATGAACACATATGTTCTGCAATCTAGGCCTACTGCATGTGTGTACAAACCATAGAATACACATCACACCTAGAAACACCCAACATGTTAATATGATGCTCATCACATAGAAAACACATACGTACTCTGTATATCCAACACACTCATATACAAAACATTCTCCTATACACAGCTCTTAAAACAATTACAAACTGCATAAAAAAACCACACACAAATCACACTCTCACTCTTGTATTATGCTTTTATGCAATAAACATCATAAATACTCTGCACATCCCGCATACCACACACATACACAACACATACACATTGCACACATCCACAGCATGTATAGCCGTGCACCACATATTATACAGACAGAGCACAGACCCCACGCATAACATACCACATACAGCATGCTCCTGGGTCAAACATATGTACGTGTACAATGAACAACACACACATGAACCCCCTCTGCGAACACACACACACACACACACACACACACACACACACACACACACACAATTTGGATGAGGATGCTTTCCAGCCCCTGTTTACAGCAGATAAACCAGGTAGGAAGGTCCTGGCAAACCTGATGTTTGGAAGGTTGGAAGAGAGCAGCAGGAGGTGTGAGATGGAGCCCTGGGCACCCCCAGGTTTCTTTCCTGCCCCCCTGCCAGCTGAGGCGGCACCAGCCCAGGACAGAGAGACTGGGCAGTGTCCCAGAATATCCCGTCTGCCCCAGGATCCCAGGGAAAAGCCAAGGTCAAGGGGTTCATTGCCCTGCATTTGGATGCAACTGTGTACAAGCCAGAGGGTTGTGATGTTTCACCATCCCCTGCCATACACAGAGGGAGGGCAGGAAGTCAGGCTGCGACTGACAGCTCCCCCCCCTCCAGAATGTTTGTTTATTCATGAGTCATCCGTCTCCACAGATTGTGTCTTCTTGGGGGGAAGAGGGGGAGGAGGGGAGAGGAGAGCAGAGCAGGGAAGGGAAGGGGGAGAGGGAGAGAACCCAGACTCAACAATAAACAATGAGCAAGCTGGGGAGAGCTCTGCAAACGAGCCGCTCTGATATTAGCCATGGTGTCAGCTCGGGTTAAAGGCACCTCCCAGCCTCCCAAGTAGATGATGCCGCCGCTGCTCCATGCGCGCCCCGCCTCCCCCGCCCCCCAACATTCTGCCTGAGTCCTGTAATTGGATCCTCTCCCCCACCTCCCCTTATCTCCCCTCCCCCAAGGAAAGGCAGCTAAATGCAGGGTACCTTTTCAAAACAGTGGGATCAAAACCTATTATTTGGCTAATGGGTTTCCCGAGTGCGGCTCCCTGCTCTTCCCGCAGAAGACGGGCCCCGCGCAGCCTCTGGGTTAGATGCTGCGATGCCGGGCGGGGTTCGAAGCCTATTGTTCTCAGCCTCCGAGGGGACGAGGTTCCAGACCACTGGATCGGTCAAGAACCCACCAGCCTCTGTTTCCCTGTTTTCCAGCTAATCGTAGGGCTCACGTTTTTATAGGCTTTCCCTTCTCAATCAATCAGTCAACGTCCTAAGAGCATTTAAGTACCCACGGCTGGGGAGGACTGGTTCGTGGCTGCCCCCGCTGCCCTCAAGGGGCTTCCATTCTAATTAGATATGAGATGTTCCCAGATCAAAGTTCCTTCGGGATATAACAACAATAATAATGATGATGATGATAGCTAACATTTATGTAGCACCTACTATGTGCCAGGCACTGTGCTAAGCACTTGATAATTATTATCTCATTTTATCTTCACAACAATCCCGGGCAGGTAGGTGCTACTATTACCCCCATTTTACAGTTGAGGAAAGTGAGACTGATGAAGGTTAAGTGACTTGCCTAGGGTCACACACATAATAAGTGTCTGAGGTGGGATTTGAACTCTGGCACTCTAAATACAGAAAATGAATACTCATTTTATTGGGAAGAAAGTAGCTAACAACTGGGAACATCAAGAATGGCTCTTAGGAGATGGAAGTTGGTTGAGCCGAGCCATGAAGGGAGCTACAGGTTGGAAGAGACAGAATCGAGGAGGGATGGCATTCTAGGCACTGGGAGACAACCTGTACAAAGGCATGGAGATGAAAGATGACATATTTGTGAGAACTGGCAGGAAGGCCTGGATAGCTAGAGCACAAAGTTTGTGAAGGGAAATCATGTATAATAATGTGGAAAGACAGGTTGAAGCCAGGCTGTGAAGGCCTTTAAATGCCCTAAAGAGGAGTTTTTATTTTATTGGAAGAGCAATGCCAGTGTGAAGAAAGTAGGGTGAATGGTATTACTCCCCTTTTAGAGATGGGCAAACTGAGGCTTAGGTTGAGCAACTTACCAGTGGCTGCACCACTAGACATGGAGTACAGCAATGTGGATAGATGATGGAATGATGGGATTTGAAGTCAAGAAACCTAGACTTGGGTTATTTAAGCAAGATCAGAGAGTTGGTTAATCACAGATCAATTTGAAATACTCCAGAAATTCTCTTTTTAAAAAAGCTAATGAAGTCAAGGGAGATAAGTAGTCTACAGAAGTTGTCCTTGTAGAAGCCTGGCAAAATTGTAGAAATAGAAGAATTTTTGTTATTGGGTTTGTTTTTTGCCTAAATTCCCTTCCTTCTCCCACCCCCATCCTTGCCTGGCCAAAGAGGGATCTTCGTGGTGTTAAGCAAATTGGAAATACGGTTGTTCATCTGCATAAATAAAGCCAGTAAATGGCAGGTCTAAATATAAAATCTGATTCAGAGAAATTTAGAAGAATGAACAGGCAACAGGGCTGAAGCATCCAAGAAAATCACTTCCCAAGATGCCCTTCTGAGTCACATCTTGCTCCATGTGAAAAAGGGAAAAACAAAAACAACAACAACAAAAAAAAAAACCAAACTCCCCACAATATGTCACACGCTGGTACCCATCAGATGGTGCTGGTGCTGGCTGAAGTCAAACTGTGTCATCATAAGAGCTGAGTCATGTCCCATGCACTGGCCCATCTTTCCCAATCTGAGGCCTTGTTTTGGGTCATTCCTATCAAATGAAAAACCTAGCAGGTCTTGGAGTTAGAAAGACCTGAGTTTAAATCCTGCCTCAGACACTTACTTGCTAGGTGACCTTGGATAAGTCACTTAACCTCTGTGACCTCAGTTTTCTTCTGTAAAATGATAAGGTTGAATTTGTTGGCCTCGGAGGTCCATTCCAGCTCTAAATCTTTAATCTTATGATCTATCTTGTCTACCAGGCCAGGGCTTATGTATAATTGGGGTCATTTGAAGGTTGTGGGAGGCATCCACTGTCCTAAAATAACTCTCCCACTGGTGTATGAGATTCTACTCTTAATATCCATTGCTTGGTAAAGCGGTGCTGGCCCCATGCTGTAATCCTCTTTATAAATGGCCCCTACTCCTCCCCAGTTAAATCTTTGCAGCCCATTGAACTAGAAGTCAGGTCAAGAGATCTGGTCTGTGACTCTGTCTCTGACATTTACTCTGTAACTTTGGGCAAGGTTACGTCACTTCCCAGCCCTCAGAGATCATTCCCTAGTCATTCAACCTGATTTCACAGATGAAAAAACTAAGATTCTTTCTCAATTCCATCAGTCTCCTCTAATACCAGACGGTACATGAGTAAAGATTCCTTTACTCCATAATAAAAGAGACCAGGCACCTGAGAGTACAAAGTACAAGGGGTGAGTGGGAGGAAGGAGGAGACTACAGAGGGAAAAGTGGGAAAGAAGGGGCGTTGAAGGCACCAGACACAAACTTCACCCACCTCTGAATTTTGCCAAGGACTGGGCTTATCATCCATTTGACTGAATTCCCTCCCTAAGTACTACTCTTACCAAGCAGGGTTTGGTCATGATTCACCTCTGGCCTCTACATGGGTATAAAATGACCCTTTTAGATTGTCCCTCTGCCCCCAAATGGAGTGAGGCTGCCTCATTAGGTAGTGAGTTCCCCATCAAGAAAGATATTCCACCAAATGCCACACAACTACTTTGGCAAGATCGTTCTAAAGAATGATTCATTCTTAGGATGAAGTTCGACTAGTTAACTCCAAGATGGCTCCTGACTCTGAGATTCTATGACTCAATGACACCTTGTGCCTCCCTAGCATCCCTTGATTCTATAAAGAACCATTATGCCAACAGCTTGAACCACCTACAATGGTTGATCCAGTTTGTCTCCCTCTTTAGAGTGTGAGTAACTTAAAAGCTTTGGTCTGTGTTTCTCTGTAACCTGAAATGCCACTAGAGGCCAAATACAGCAGGCCATTCCATGAGCCCAGTAGGCACTCCATCAGTGTGAGCTGGTGACCTTGGCATCAAAGGGATGGGTCTCTAAGCTGCAAGAGAGACCTTGTCTCTACCAAACTCTTCCCTTCTGTTTCACTGAATCTCTGCTGACTCATAGTACCCTAGATCAGAGCTAGAATTGTCTTAAGATCATCCAGTCCACCCCTCTTGTTTTACAGAGGAAGAAACTGAGACCCATTGAAGTTAAATGACTTGTCCATGGACATACAAGCAGTAAGTAAAAGTGCATTCAGGATACACACAGAACGAATACACACTGTTGAGAGGCAGGGTCCTCAGCAGCTGGAGAAACCAGGAAAGGGCTCTAAAAGGAAATGCTTGTTGCTTGAGACGAGCCTAGAAGGGAGCTAGTGGTTGAAAGAGGCAGAATTGAGAAGGGATGGCATGCTAGAGACAGAGTGGTGGAGATTGGAGCTGGCGTACCATTAGTGAGGCCAGTCAGGCTTGGGTTTCCACTCTGATTCTCTGTCTCCGAAACCTCTATACCACAAAAATCACAGTTAGGAAAGCACCAGTTCGGGAGTTGAGAGAGTTGGGTTCTAGTTCTCATTCCAAAACTGACTGTGTGACTTTGGGTGAGTCACTTAACTGCTCTCAGCTTCAGGTTCCTCATCTTCAGGCCCAACGGAGAACTCTACTTGTAGGGACAGATGAGGAAGCTCTTTTACAAGGAGAATTCACCATACACGTGCCAGGCATAATTTCCTGAGCAGAGTTTTGTTTTTAGCCACTGGCCAGGCCTTGGTTCCATTTTTCTGTTCCCTCCTCCAGAGAAGGATGACCCCACACAACCTTAGGAGCCTCCCTACTGCCTTTCCCCTCCTGCCTGGTATTTACCCTGTGCCTCCCTCCAGAACCCCAGGGAGCGCAACAGAGAAGGAGTTTGAAACTCTGCCATGGAAATTTTTTTTGGCAAAACCTGAACAAAGGCAAGCCTGCTGGGTCGCTTTCAGCTCCAACTCTGGAGGAATAGCAGCCTTCAGGCTCTATTTCTATCTCTCCCCCTCCTCACCCACCTGCCCCCCTCTCCTTTCGAGCCCCAAACCCAGACATCAGATTATTTGAGCGCTCCCTGACTCAGAGCCTGCCTGACTCATCCTGTATACACAGCATCAGCACAGTGTGATCGAAAGAGCCCTGGGGTTGGAGTCAGGAGGCCTGAGTTCTAGGGCTTGCTCTGCCATGAGCTCGCCAGGCTGCTGTGGGCGAGTCACTCCCTCCTCTGTGCTTTGGACTCCTGTGAAATGAGGGCTTCAGTGAGGCAGGCTGGCTCTTGCCTACAAACAGACCCTCCAAGCTCCTTCCAAGCTTGAACATGATGTGGATTTTTTTTCATTCAATGAATCGGTCATAGCTAGGAATAGCTTCTGAGTGACTTCTGCAGCTCCAGAAGCCCATTCCAAAGCCCGACGGGTGCTGCTCCAGAGATCTATCCCCCAGTGAGGCCTGCTGTCTGTCACCTGTCCCCTCCCTCTGGTTTCCCCTTTCTGTTGGGAGCCATCTTTCTTATTCTTTTGGCTGCAATGCACAGACTGGCAGCCAGTACTAGTTGAAAATAAACACAGGGAAGGATTCATCATTGACAAAACAACCATTCAAAAATGCAGGGAGTTAGGAAGGGGTTGGTGGTCAGAAGGAGGAGGTAAGGGGCAGGGGAGAGGGAGAATCCATTTCTGTTGATTTTTCCCCTGTCAGGTCTAATCCAACACTTGGTGTCAAATTAGTTTATATTCCTTTTTGGGACATCTCTAGAGCAAGTCCCACAGACATGATTATAATCTCTTAGGATGAAATTTGCATTCACTAAGAGTGCTCAAACCAGTGACTTTTAATTCAATGCAGCAAACATTTGTGAAGAACTAGTTTGTGCTAAGCCCTGAGGTTGCCAAGATGAAATAAGTCTAAAGTCCTACCCTCAAGGAGCCTACAGTCTAATAATAGAGAATGCAATACATATACACCCAAGTGTGTATATGGGAGAATGTGATAAAAGCAAAGAAGACCTTGGGCAAATGATTTCCCCATCTCTAGGCCTTAATCTCCTTGCCTATAAAGTGAACATGGGTTGAGATTGTCTCTGAGGTCCCTGCCAACTCTAAATCTGATGATCCTGTAAGAGATTCAAGCCAAATGGTCTAAGAAAACACAAGGTGGGAGAAATTCACTTTCACCTGGGGGATCAGAGAAGGAAGGAAAATGTGGAACTGGGTCTTGAAGAAAGAGAAAGATTTCAAGGTCTAAATAAGAAGTGAGTTCTCTGTAGGCTTGTTACCTGAAAATTAGAGGTCTACCATTCAGTTTAATAATACCTGTCAATGAAAACATGCTTCACTTTGGCTATTGACCGATTTTTGCCGACAAGTCCTTCGGCACTGAGTGGGAGCAGAGGGTTCTGAGGACTGTGGCAAGGTTCAGGCAGAGGGCTTTGCACAGGACTGGAAAAGCTGCAGTCTGCATTTAATATAAAGTAATACTGTTGCTTCCTTCTGTCCTGGAGAATATTCCAAGTCAGGGGCTATTTTACCAGCTTTTGAATGCTTTCTTTCTGGTAGCCCAGTTGGTCGGAAATGCTTTCCTCCCTCCCAGGACAGAGTGAACGAGGTAGCAGCCAGAGTAGCACCTTGGAAGGGGGTAGAGTGGAGAGAATGATATTTTTGTTGGGTTCTATCCATCTCTTTTCACCATGATGCCCTGTCCTCCCCTCTATCCTGGGCATGGGCAGAAGAAAACCCAAGAACTACTTCTCTGGTTTATGAAACACAGAGAATCAGGGGAAAACCCACAGCAGGAAGGAGTCCAGAGGGTTAGGGAGGGGTATAAGTCACTGCTCCCCAAGGTTACCCCCTTGAGCTGCTCACAAAGAAGGTTGTGTTTTAGAGACTTCCCCAGCATGTAGCAGCTGTTTTGAAAACATACAGTATCATAGATTTAGAACTCAAGCCATCAAGTCCAACCTCCTCATTTTACAGATGAGGAAACTGAGGCCCAGAGAGGATAAGGGACTTCCCTACAATCACAGAGCTAGTAAGCTTCTGAGACAGAAAAAATCTGAACCTAAGTCTTCCTGACTCCAGGCCCAGCTCTCTACCTATTATATTATCAAATTATCCATAAAGAAACAGTCAGATTTGCCAATACTGCAAGTTAGGTTTTTCAAAAGATCACCAGCACATCAGAGAAAGACAATAAAATTAAATCCATAGAACACCAAAATGGCATGCTCATCTGAAGATCTTCTGTCATCATCTGGTAAGTCCTTCTCTCTTTCTGAGCTAGCAAATCCTTCTCCCATTTATGCAACATAAGGCACTGATATAGTAAGCCAACCGCCATGCTGTCACTACTACAATATTGGGCCACCACCATATTGTCCCTGCTATGGGATAGGGCCAATCACCATATTTTCTCTGCTACAGTATAAGACCAACCACCATATTGGTCCTATTACAGTACAGAGCCAACCACCATGTTGTTCCTACTACAGTATAGGACCAACCACCATGCTATCCCTGCTATAATATAGAGCCAACCACCATATTTTCCCTGCTACAGTACAAGGCCAACCACCATGTTGGTCCCACAACAGACTCCTCTTCCTCTTATCAATCTTTGGCCTTGACTCAACATAACCTCAGGTTCCTCTTCCAGTTCAAAAATGACTGACCTCCTAGACTCTCCGGGTGACTTTCAGGTCAGAGCATTCAGGGCCACCTGACCAAGTTTCCACCAACTTTCTCCAGATTTCAGTTGACAACTGAATATTAGATCACTTTGCTTACCAGTAAAATGTCTACCTAGAAGTCCTTCACATGTTTGCATATGTAATGAATGGGGGATATTGTAATTATAATCACATATACACAATAAAAGGAAGATTGTTTCTTCACTTAAATGTACTTAAATGCATCAGAATTTCTGTGGTTCCACCAATATGGCTGTTCCCTCTACTGATACTTATGGTTACCCACTCCACACCTTAGAAGACAATCTCTATGAAATTCTTTGGGAGGAAAAATCATTTATGGAGGTCAGCTTTCTAGTGATGAGTTTCTCTGGACTTTAGGCAATAGACACAGCCCTATATATGAAGACCTTCCAGGATAGTGGGACAGACTAGAAGCAGTTTGGAGAAAAGAACTCTGCACTTGGAGCCAAGGTCAGGGTTTAACTTCCACCACTGATGACACTCATTAGCAGTGTGACCTTGGTCAAGTCTTTGAGACTGTTTCTCCATCTGGAAAATCACTCTAATGACAGTTATCATACCTACTTCATAGGGTTGTTGTGAGAATCAAATGAAGTGATATCATAAAGGCCCTTTTGAGAACTGAATGTACATTAAACATCAAAGTAGTTAGGCATCTCAGTGGATAGAGTGCCAGGTCTGGAGTCAGGAAGACCTGAGTTCAAATATGGCCCTGGACATTTACTAGCTGTATGACCTTGGGCGAGTCACTTAGCCCTGTTTGCCTCGTTTTCCTTATCTGTAAAATGAGCTAGAGAAGGAAATGGCAAACCACTCCAGTGTCTTTGCCAGGAAAACCCCAAATAGGGTCAGACATGACTGAAAACAACTGAACAACAGCATTATATTTTGTTGGCATAGCCTTTGAGAACCCAGGGTCACCTGCATACCACAATGAGACATTATAGAAGGAGCCTATTTGTAGCAATCCTAGACAGTATATCATGATACCATCTTTTCTTGTGAGTCTGTCTTGTCTCCCCAAATGAAGTAAAAGCTCTTGGAGGCCAAGAATCATATTTTCTTCTCTTTTCCCCAGAACTGAGCACGAAGGTTGGGCTTTTGGTAGGTCATCAAGAAAAGCGTACTGAATGGTGAAAAGAAGGAATGAATTGGATTCTTGCCCGCTCAGAGCAGAGACAGAGCAACTAATAGCTCCTTTCCATAGACACTCATTAGCTAGCAACTTCTGAGCAGTCCCAGAGGGCCCCTCTCACCCTTCCCTGGCTTTGGATCAGAAACCAAATAATTCAGCACAGGGATTAGGAAAAGTGGTCTATTTATGAGAAGCTGAGACCCTAGGGACACCACTCAGATACAATAATGAAGTGTGCAGGGCAAGCCTTCCGCCTAAGAAGGCAAAGTAGGATAAGGTCCCCAATTCCTACCCCACCCTAACCAGTCAGTCAGTCATTAAATATTTACAAAGTGCCTTCCATACACAAGGCACTGTGCTAAGCACTGAGGATACAAAGAAAGACAAAAAACAGTTCCTGTTCTCAAGGACAGCTAAGAGCGTGTCATTTAACCCTGCTTGCCTCAGTTTCCTCATCTGTAAAATGAGCTAGAGGAGGAAATGGCAAACCACTGCAGTATCTTTGCCAAGAAAACCCCAAATGGGGTCACGAAGAGCCAGACGCAACTGAACAGCCGCAAAGCCCTCAACGAGGCCCCAGTCTAATGGGGAGGACAAAAACAAGCAAGCTCTAGACAGGATAAAACAGGGCTAATCCACAGAGGGAAGGCACTGGGATTCCCTGGGATGGGAAAGTCTTCCTGAAGAAGGTGGGGTTTTAGCTGGTATTTGAAGGAAGCCAAAGAGGCACAGACCAAGTCCTCCACTGGCTCACCATTTAAATTCAACATTATCCTCTCCAGGCTCTTATTTTAAAATACAAATCCTTGGTAGGAATAAGAAGACACCCTAGAATTTCAGAGTCGGATGGGTCTTCCTTGGCCATTCTATCCCAATGGTACCTGAAAAAGACCCCTCTACAGCATACCCAACAAGTAGCCATCCAGCCTTAGGCTGAAGGCTTCCAGTGTGATAGAGCTCAGAATCTTCCATTCTTCTTTTTGGCCAGCTCCCATTGTTAGGGAGTTTTTCCTGACATTAAGTCTACATTTGCTGTTTTGTCATTTCCAACACTCCTAATTGTGCCCTCTTGGCTGAGCTGAACAAGCCTGATCCTTCTTCCACACAACAGCCTTCCAAATACTTGAAAGTAACTATCATATCACTCCTTCTCCTCTTCCATCCAAATGTACCTCCCCCCTTGCCTTCTGCAGATCCTCATATGGTCCATTCTCAACATCCTTCCAGGCCGGTCTCTCTCCACTAGGTGCCTGCCTGTTTATTAATGTCCTCTCTAAAATGGAGAGTCTTAAAGTAATTTTTGACACTTTAGTCTGAATAAATTGAAGACTACTGTGGTGATGGCTCATAGGTTCATAGATAGGAAGGTCTAATGGACCTCAGAAGCCACCTAACCTAACCCCCTTCTTTTTTTTAACTGATGAAGAAAATAAGGCCCAGTTTAAGTGATTGAAAGATTAAAAGTAAAAGAAGATGGGGACAGCAGAGGTGATATGGATAGATGGTGTCATGGAAACAAAGAACACGAACCTGGACAGACTTCAAGAAATAATGGAGGAAAGAAGGGGCTGGTGTGCCATGGTCCATGGGTCACAAAGAGTCAGACAGAGCTGAGCAACCAAACAACAACAACACACAAGTAGCAAAAAAACAACTAACGTATCTGTAGAGTTTGGAGGCTTCTGAAACACTTGGCTCGTAATAGCCCTGGGAGGAAGACAGAGCCAGCATTATTATTTCTATTTATAGAGGAGGCGACCAAGGGAATGCCTGTATGACAGTGCTGCTCTGTCGGGGCTGGCCACCTGAAAGGCAGAAGAGCCAGAAGCCATAGTGCCTAAAAACAATGGTTCACATTTCTAAAACACTTCACAATTGATGATGTGCTTTCCTCACAAGAACCCTGTACAAGTATCATCCTTTCCATTTGGAGGTTGAGAATCACTGAGAGAGCAAAAAAAGAGATTTGCAGTGGGCAAGAGAGGGCTACAATACATTCTAGAAGTATGTAGGAAAGGTATTGGGAAGGAAATCAATGGATTTTTTTAAATTTAGTCTAGATCTGTGATTTCATCATTTTAAAGGAACTCTCAGTGTTGAAGCTCCCTCTCCCATGCTGATCAGCAACTCTTTTGGAGTGGATGGTCTTATGGAGTTGTCTGGGGTACTTCAAGACTTAGTGACTTAGCCGCGGTCACTCAGCTAGTGTTTTTTTGTCAGCAGCAAAACTTTTCCCACCTTCCTTCCAAGGTCTTCCTGATGCCCAGGGCGATGCTTTGTCCACAAAGTCACACTTCCATGTGCAGAAATGCACAACCAGTGCTAAGCACAAGCCTGGTGCATAGTAGGTGCTTAATAAATGTTTATTAACTTTTAATTGAATGATCAGTAACAATGGGATAGGTTGGTCACATTGGCTGGTCATAGCAAGGCACAACCAATGGGAAGGCCATGTGGTCCATTGGTAGTCACACAATATCAAGAGAACTCAAGGAAGTCACTCAGCACATGGGGTGCAGGCCCTACCAAGAGCTTTTGAGAAGGGCACAGGATGGGCAGGCATGGACAAGTTATGATCTGTATGGCTATGGAGAGGTCCCAGATCCTTTGGCATGCTGGATATTGGAGCATAGAAATTAAGGCTTCAGAAGTAAAATGACTTGGCCATAGTTAGCAGCTACTGTAGGATGTGTTGAGGCTGAGATGTAAGCCCAGATTTCCTTACTCCAAATCCGATGCCCTTACCTACAGACCAGTGACCCTAGGCAGTGGAGCACAGAAAGAAAGTCAGGCCAATGCTGAGTAAAAATCACGGGTTCGGATTTAAGTGATCTCTAAAGTGCTTTCTAATCTAATCTACTTAAGTGTTCCTTCCTCTGTATTCATCAGTCTGGGAAAGACAGACCTGTCGCACAAGGAATCCCTCTCAAAAATACCCATCCATTCCCCAGGTGCCTCCCACTTCATGCAATGACTGTGTTCACGACAGATCAAGTCCTATTTTATATACTGGAATCCCTTTTCGCCCACAGCCTTCCATAGTCTATGAGTGCTTCATCCCTCTCTAAAGATCCTTAGCTGTCTGACTGAGAGGTGAGGGAATGGATCTGAAAGTCACTGCCAGGGAAGAGCCACCAGAAACAGTAAAGTGCTCTTGGAGAGCCGACTCTTTACAAAGGACTCACTTCAAGCTTTCTCTAATGAACTGAAGAATTCTCCGCCAATAGCCCATTGTCCCCTGTACTGTCCTAGGATTGCAGGGAGGGACTGACTGAACAAAGAAACAAAAAGATAAGAATTCCTGCCCTCAAAGAGCTTCCATTCTACTCTATACAATGACCCATAGAAACATCAACACAGAGCTTCAAGTAGTAGGTGACATCTTGAGTAGCTTCTATAGTAAGACATCTTGAGCTGCGTGCTCTGAAGAAAGCTCGAGATTTTAGGAGTCTGAGGTTAGAAAAGAGTAAATTTAGTGGGCAGAGGGGGAGGTATGAACTTATAAGAAAGCTTCTGACATTTGAAGGTAGGAGATGGTATGTTGTGTATGAGGAACAATGAGTAGGACAATAGGGCTAGAATAGAAAGTGTGGGAAGGCAAGGAGTGTGACATTATACTGGAAACGTAGATAGGAACCAAATTGTAGATGAGCCTAATTATCTGTTTTGAACTTGGAGGATTTTCATACGTTGGATTTTTTTTTTCCCTAATGAGACCATCCTATCAGACTGTCTTCAACAGAAGAGAGATCATGTCCTACTTATCTTTGCATCTCCTCAAGTTCCTAGGATAGGGCTTTGCACGTGGTAGGTGCGCAGGTTGGTTGAATGCATAAAAGAAAAAATCTTAAAACCAGAAAGTGCACTCCATTCATCATCTTACCCATGAGGACAGTAGCCCTGCTACCATAGAGAAAGAGTGAGGGAAAGGGGAGGGGAACAGGGGGAGATGGGCACAGCAATAATAATAAGTGATGGTTACACAGACCAGGAATCAGCATGGAATAGTGGATGCTGAGTTGAAGTTAGAACATAAAGACCTATGATCCCATCCTGCCTCAGACACCTCCTGGCTTTGTGACCCTGAGCACAACATGTAATCTCTCCACGCTCTAGCCTAGGTAACCGTCCAAGACAATAATACACAGAGAGGGTTCTGACATGCTGCCAACACCAGTGAAACACGTCCAGTTGCTAGCCCAATTTTATTTATTATAACATTGTAAGGTTTGTACTGTGATTTAGATATATGTACATACATGCATGGGCATGCACATGTGTGTATATACATATACACATACATGTAGACATGCATGCATATCCATATATGTATGGTATTCCAGAAGTCTTAGTGTAGTTTTATGCTTCAATTGCTTAAATAAATATGTAATATATTATGCATATAATTTACATTTTGTAGTGTTGTTGTTCAGTTACCTCCAACTCTTCATGACCCCATTTGGGGTTTTCTTGGCAAAATCTGGAGTGGTTTGCCATTTCTTTCTCCAGCTCATTTGACAGATGAGGAAACTGAGGCCAACAGGGTTAAGTGACTTGCCCAGAGTCACCCAGCTTGTAACTGTCTGAGGTCAGATTTGAACTTGGAAAGATGAGTCTTCCTTGACTCTAGGCCAGGTGCTCTATCCATTGCGCCACCTGGCTGCCCCGTTTACATTATATGCTTATATCACATGCTGTTCAGTTGTTCAGTCATGTCTGACTTGTCATAATCCCATATGGGATTTTCTTGGCAAAGATACTGGAGTGATTTGCCATTTCCTTCTTCAGTGGATTGAGGCAAACAGAGCTTAAGTGGTTAGGGTTCACACAGCTAGTAAATATCTAAGGCTAGATTTGAACTCAGGTCTTCCTGGCTCCAGGTCCAGTGTTCTATCCTCTGAGCCACCTAGCTGCCTCCCTAATATATAAAATTCAGTGTATAGCATTATGTATTGTATAAATATGTATTATATTTATTTAAACTATGAAATATATTAAATGCTTTATATATAATATAGTTTAAGATCTATAAAGTATCATAAGTATAATCTCATTTATTCGACCTTTATAACAACCTTGTTAATAGGTAGTACAGGTATTATTATCCCTATTTTACTGATGAAAAAACTGAGACTACAGAGGTTGAGAGATTTGCCCAGGATTCCATAGCTGGTGTCAGAGCTAGGACCGGCAGTATTCCAGGTCCCTCCTGATTCCATATCTCATGAATAAAGGTGTCTTCAAATTCTAAGTCCTACACTCTTTTCACTGTGCCATGTTACAAGGCCCCGACTCCAAAAGGCAAGAGGACTTTTAAGAATTCTTCAGTCCTCTCATCTACTTCCAACTAGGATGGAGATGAGGGAGCCCAGGAAGTGGAAACTTATTGAGTGGTACGTGCTCCCTTCAGGCTGATTTACATCAAGACAGAGGGCCAAGGTGTTGTCATGATTCCTTGGGAGAGGGGGTGCCTGAAATAAGGCCTCTAGTCTCTAGAGAGACACCCCAATAGAGCTACCTTGGAAAGAACAAGAGAGATTGTTCAAGTCAAGAAGTCTTTACTGAGCAGGTACTATATATATGCAGTTCTGTGCTAACTGTGTGAACAGGTCATGGAATCATGGAACATGAGAGACAGAAAGGGGCTTAGATATGATCTGGTCCACCCAGCAAAATCTCCAAGCAGGCCTGCACCAGATGGAATTGTAATTGGAAATGTCTAACAAAACAAATAAAAATATTATACAACATAGATGATGTTAATTTGTGGTTTTCTAAGCCAATATGCAACCTGCAAAAATCTTTTTCTCTTTTGAGTTCAACACCATTAAATTATTCTAACCCAACTCCCTCATTTTACAAATGAGGAATTGAGGTCCAGAGGGGTACCCAAAGTCATATTGTGAATTGGCAGAAACTGGACCAATACTCAGGACTCCTGATTCCCAGGTCTACATTTCCTTCTCCTACTTGGCCATTTCTGAACTACTTCCATGCCTCAGTTCTCTTACAGGCAAAATGGGGGCAATTATATCTGCACTTTCCTACCTTTTAGGGTTATTATGCAGACCAAACAAGATAATGTATGAAAAGTGCTTTGCAAACTTTGAGTGCTGTACAAATGTTAATTGTTGTTTTTTATCTATATATAATTTATATATATACATATATGTATGTGTGTGCATATTTAATATATACATAGATGCACATATGTGTGTATGGATATATGTATGTGCATGTATATATATATATAGTAGGTACTATACAGAGAATTGGGTCACAGTCTCCCCTTCAGGAATGTCTGGCTGAAACATCTCCTCTCCTTTCCTCTCCTCATATTTCATCTCCTCCCCTTCCCTCTACTCATCTCCCCTTCCATTCTCTCTCTCTCTCTGTCTCTGTCTCTGTCTCTGTCTCCCTCCTCCCTCCCTCCCTTCCTTCCAGTCTCCATCTCTCTCTCTGTCTC
>NW_020940527.1:10370812-10410758 GCF_900497805.2 Vombatus ursinus
GTCTCCATCTCTCTCTCTGTCTCTCTCTCTCTGTGTCTCTGTCTCTCCCCTCCCACCCTCCGTCTCTCTCTGTCTCTGTTTCTCTCTGTGTCTTTGTCTCTGTCTCTCTCTCTCCCTCTAGTTCTCTCTCTCTCTCTCTCCTCATCCCAATATAAGTATATATGTCTCCAGCAGTGGTATCTCTAAGCTCCACACCAGAATTTCCAACATCTCGTTGGTCGTCTTCATTTACATGTACCACCAGCACCTCAAACTCAACATAGTCAAATTGAAATGCATCATTTTCCCCAGTCAAAACAACCCTTTCCGCTGACTTTCTTATTTCTGTTAAATAATTTGTCCTAATCATTCAGGCTTCAGACCTCTGTTATCTTCGGTTAGACATAGAGTGACGCGATCTGTCACCAAGTCCTGTGAAGGGGTAGCTCTTTCAACTCTCTCACAAGTCCTTCCCCTCGCCCCTCCCCATCCCTACTACAACTGCCCTCATGACCTGGACTAGTATGATAGCCTCCTAGTAGGTCTTCTTTCCTCCAGTCTCATCTCCCCATTCCATTCTTCATTCTTAATAATGCCTGTTGTTTTTACAACACATTTCCAAATATATTCCTTCTCTTTCCCCTAGTAACAAAGATTTCAAAAGAAAAAGAAAAAAACAACAATTCAACAAAACCAACGAATACTCTTGCCATTTCTGACAGTATGTGAAATATTCCACACCCATAGTCCCCCACTCTGTAGCGAAGGATGGAGATGCATTTTCTTAACTCTTCCTCAGGGCCATATTTGGCCTTTATAGTAAGATTCAGTTTAGTTTTCTTGTTCTGCATACATTGGCAAAGTCATTGTTTGTATTGCTTTCTTGGTTCTGCTTATTTAACTCTGCATTACTTTAACTCAGTCTTCCCATGTTCCTCTGAATTATTCATATTTGTTGTTTCCCCTTGGCATAGTGATATCCCATCATGGCCATCTACCACAATTTGTTGAAGCATTCTCCAATCAATGGGCACCCACTTTGTTTCCAGTACTTTGGTGCAAGAAAGTGCTGACATGAATATTGTGACACAAATAGGACCTTCCTTCCTCTCTTGGCCCTCACTGGGGCATAGACTTAGCCATCCTCCAGCCCACTCTAGGCACTGCCACCAGACGAATCAATCTCATTCACAGTTCTAATGCCATCACTACTTGCTCAAAAACCTTCCCTGATTCCCATTGGCTATAGGATAAAGTCCAAACTCCATTACATGGCATTCAAGGACTGTCTGTAGCAGTTCAGCCTCATCTCCCACCACTCCCCTTCATATGTACCCTACATATTCCAGCTTGAACTCTGTCCCTCCTCTGTTTCCCTGAATAGTCCAGCTCATGCTCCAGCCAAACTGAACTATTCACCATACTTCCTAGAATGCTCCCTGTACTTGTTCCACACCTTTGTTCATTCCTTCCCCTTCTTTTTGGAATACCCTACCTCTGATCTCTACCTATCGAAATCTCATTTATCCTGAGCAGGATAAATGAGCTCAAAGGACACTTCTTCCATATCTCCCCTGACCACATTCACTTGGGGTGTCTCTTCTCCTCCCCCAAACCATGACAGCGTTTTCCTTATAATTCGTGTGACACTTCTGACTCACATTATACTGACATGTTCTGGTTTTCTCTCTCCTTTTGGATTGCAGGTATCTATCCTAGTCATCTTTTGTGTACTCACAGGAACTCAGAAATGTTCCTACCCAGGAAAGGCACCCAATAAATAGTTGCTGAATGAATCATCCAGCCTCATGAAACAAACAGAGAACAATAGAGAAGAGTCTATAAGTAGGTGCTAAGTTGTGTAGCATCAGGGAACGGAGGGATGATTGTGAGATCCAGGGAAGGCTCAAGCTGGGCTTTGAGGAAAACAGAACTATCATTTCTCTGTCTCCTTCTATCTTCGTACACATCCATTCATCATTTGGAGAAGTCTTCCAGAAAGGGATTGAAAGGTTAACCATCCATAAAGATATTTTTCTCCTTCCAAGCTTCCCCAGAGGATGCTGGTTCTTTATGACCATGTAATCACAAAGTGAATACTTGACTGTTCTATTGCCTCAATTTCCTTATCTGTAAAATGGTGACTTAAGTTAGATGGGCAGCATGGCATGGTGAATAGAGAACTGACCTTGGAGTTAGAGAAGCATGAATTCAAACTCTGCCTCTGACTTAGACCATGTGAACATGAACAAGTCACTCTTGGGGCTCTCAGCCTTAAACCTAAAACTTCTGGTGAGATGCCCATCTGTAGAGGTAGAGCGTCTATATTGAGAGCTCTCCACCCTCATTTAAAAAAAATACTTAGGGCAGCTAGATGGTGCAGTGGATAGCGCACTGACCCTGGAGTCAGGAGGACCTGAGTTCAAATCCGGTCAGACACATAACACTTACTAGCTGTGTGACCCTGGGCAAGTCACTTAACCCCAATTGCCTCATCCAAAAAAAAAAAATACTTAGCATGCCTATCAACCAGAAATTACTTATTAAGTACCTCCTATGTGTCAGGTCCAATTGTGCTATATGCTAGGAATAGGGATATGGATGGAATGGGACCCATGATTTCAGGTAATTCCTAGATGAAGGAAATCCCTCTACCAATGTAGATTAGCACCTCTCCTGCAGCTCATAGTCTTAGAACAGGGATCATTAACCTGTTTTGTGTCATGGATTCCTCCGGAAGTCTGATGAAACCTACAGACCCTCTTATTAGAGTGATGGCGAGTTTTTTTTTTTAATTTATACTTGAAGAAAATCCCAAGTTTTAGTTAAAGGATTGTGAAGATAATAATGTGGTTTTTTCCCTAACCAAATTCATGAACGCCTGAAATCTATCCATAGACCCAAGTTAAGAAATCTTGCTTAGAGAATTGCCCAGATCTCTGAGAGTTTGAATGACAAGGCTCATATGTATCAGAGGCTTGGGGTATAAAGAAAAAAGCAAAAATAATTCAATCCTCAAGAAATTTGTGCTGGGGGCTGGGAGGACTGGCCCACAAGAAGGACATATCTTCTGAAGAGTGAAATGGGTTATGTAAATGTGATCCTGTATCAAGTGTGTGTTAAATGATTCCTCCAGCTCAGCCTAGACAAGGCCATACTGTATAAGACTCAGTGTCTGCCCTCCAAGAGCTTACAATCTTCACGGGTAGAAGAGATTCATATTCAACCACAGGTGTACACACACAGATTAACTACCTAGTTAGCATATAATTCTATTCTGCCTGTATTTCATGATGCCAGAAATAGACACAGAAGGAACTCAGAGGAGAGGGACATCATGGCGGGCTTGGGACAGCCAGTCAAAGCTTCCAGAGGAGACAGGGTTTGAGCTGGACCTTGAAGAATGGGGAGGGTATGGCTTAATTGAGGGAAAACAACATTAGTTCATGATATTGACTTAACTATGGCACCAGCTCAAGTAGAATCAAGAAAAAGTGGACCCAGAGAATTAGAATAAAAAAACTGATCAGCCTGGCAGAAACTCTCTGTACCAAATCTGAACTAAAATTGTTTTCTGGAATCCATAGAGTGACTAGGAAGATAGTAGTAGAAGGCTCTGCTCTTAGTAGCCTGGGAGACTAATGGGTGTCAAGTTCAATTCAATTTATCAAACCTATATTAAGTGCCTATTCTATACAGAGAGGAAGGAAGGAATCAAGCTTTTATTAAGCACCTACTATGTACCAGGTATTTTATAAATATTATCTTTTTTGATCCTACAACCCCAGGAGGTTTAATAATACTGTTATCCCATTTTACAATTAAGAGAACTGAATCAGACACAGCTGAGTTGCTCAGGGTCACACCACTAGTAAGTGTCTGAGGCCAGATCTGAACTGAGGTCTTCCTGACTCCAGGCCCATCCCATGGCTCTATCACCTACTCCACCTAGTTAGTACACAGTACTGAGCTAGGCAATGGAGGAGATACAAATTTAGAAAAGGCTTAATCTTATCTAAATTTAGATAAGACCCTTGGAGAGCATTCAATCTGGTTGGGGGTGGGAGGAATATGGCAAACACAAAGCAATGAAGCAGAGATCTTAAACCAGATGGACCCCAGTGGCAATGTGTAATGAAACCCTTCTCAGAATAATGTTTTTAAGTGCATAAAATAAAATATACAGGATTATAAAGGAAAGCAATTATATTGAACTACATTCTTTCTTTCTCTCTCTGTATATATATAATATATATAATGCATTATATACATTATACACATTATACATATACATTACATGCATAGAGAGAGATTTTTTTTAATTCAGGACCACCCAAATTATGAACTCCTACTTTAGAGGTGATCTAGCAGCTAGGTGGCCCAGTGGACTCAAGAACTGGAGTCTTGAGTTCAAAATAAGCCTCAATTACTATGTTTGCCTCAGTTTCCTCATCTATAACATGAGCTGGAGAAGGCAATAGCAAACCATTCCAGTCTCTCTGCCAAGAAAACCCTGAATGGGGTCATGAAGATTTGGACATGCCTGAACAACAACAAAAAGCACAACCCTGTCATTTTACAGATGAGGAAACTGAGTCTCATAGAGGCAAAATCACCTGCTTCAAATCACACTATGAGGAAATGGGAGCTGGCTGTCAAGGTAGGGAATTGGGGATGAGGAGGAAGGGCTCTAGAGGAAAGGAGAAGGCCCTTTAGATGAGTGGGTTCTGATCAGCACAGAAATTCATGTCAGCACATCCATCCATGCTCTCAGCTGCCACATGTCAGTTACTCTTCCAACCTGTCTGGGGCTTTGCTCTCTTAACTACAAGAAAACAAACAGACCTGACCTCATGTGACTCATCCTTATTGTCGCCATCCTGCACCATGCTCCAGATGGACAAAGAACACCCCGTACCCTCTGGGATGGACAGGCACAGACCACCCACAGGTGCCAGGGCATGGCAGGCAGCTCCGCGGGAGTGAGAGCAGGACAGAACCATGAGGAGTTGCCCAAAGGGGCATTAGTGTGCAGAAGGACACATAGATAATCAAGGACAGGCACAGCATGGGGGCAGGGTTGGTCAGAGCAGTGACCTGTCCGACTCTGATAAAACTCTCCCACTTGCAAATGGGGAGTGCACTTTCCTAAAGGACCCAGAACGGGCCTCAATAAAGAGGAATGTATCCTAGAACCAGAGAGTGTTTAGAGAACCTGGAAATCATCCAGTCCAACCCCTTTAGGGAATCGATGAGGAAATTAAGACCCAGAGAAGATGGCATGACTTTGTCCAATGTCACTTGCCTAGTCAGTTCCAGAGCCATCTTCTGACTCCAAATCTTGACTTATCATGGGCTAAAATACCCACTTTGCATAAAGAGCAATTAAAAACATTTTAATTTATTGTAACAGTAAAATTAACATGGAGTTTCTTAACCTGTGGGTCCAAAAAGTAATTTTAAAATATTTTGATAACTGTTTTCAATAATAATAATTTTATTAAATTATGTTATACTTTATCATATGCTAATATTATTATTAAAATGTTAAAATATTTTCAGCAATAATAATAGGTTTCATTTTTAATGCTATGTGTTTTATTTTATGCCTTTAAGAACACTATTCTGAGAAGGGGTCTGAAAACTTCCCCAGACCGACAAAGGGATCCATGACATAACCACTGGATTAAAGAGTCCCTTGATCACAAACACACACACACACACACACACACACACACACACACACACACACACTCTGCAAGTTGTATCTTAGTAACTACCCACTTTGTCTGCACTGGTCCTAGTACCTTAGCCACACTCAAAGATCCTTCTGTCCAGACCACTGAATCCAACCTGTTGCTTCTTCTTTTCTTTCTTGCCCTTGAGGAGCCTTTATTCACTTTCTTGGTGCTGACTGAGCCTCCCCTCCCCTCCCCTCGTAGGTGAAGGGGCATGATGGGCCCATCCACCAACACAGCAGGACTTCCTAGCCTTCCTTGTCCTCCTCTTCCCCCAAATTCAAACTAGGACAACACCCAGCCCTAGAGGAAGCAGAAGTTCTCTGTGGCTCTCCCCCTGCCCCCCATCCCCTCCCCAGCTTCTACTCTAGCAATACCAAAGCCTGCTGATGGGAATGCACCAGGACTCAGAATAAAAAAAGATGGAGAGCATCTTACTTGCTGTGTGACATCTCATGGGAGGCCTGGATCTTTCATAAACTAAGTGGGGGGTCTTGAGTAAGTGGTTTCATCTCTTCTAGTGCTGTGTCTTCATCTATCAGATGAGGAGGGGGTGAGCTCCAAAGTCTTGTCCAGCTCTGTATATCCAATGTTGAGCAGCTTTCATCCCCATCCCAAGCCTAGGAGAAAGTCTTTCCTGGGGGCCACTAGGTGGCACAGTGGATAGAGCACCCGCCCTGATGTCAGGAGTACCTGAGTTCAAATTCAGCCTCAGACCAAACACTTGACACTTACTAGCTGTGTGACCCTGGGCAAGTCACTTAACCCCAATTGCCTAAAAAGCAAAAAAAACCAAAAAAAAGTCCCTCCTGGGCTCTTTCCTCTCCTGGCCTTCTCTAACTACATGGTGCCTTGAACCCGCTGTTTGGGCTCCCCTTACCTTTCTTCTATTATTCAAGCTGAGGCCTCATTTCCTACCCCCAGTCTCTCCTGTCTGCCTTGGAAGTGTTTATTAACTCTTGCCAATTAACTCTTCTCACAAATAGCCCTAGCGTGCCATAGAGACAACTGCTCAGAGTTTCTGAACACAGATTCTGCATATGGTTCCCTCATGCCCACGCCAGAGTTATCACCAGGCAATGGAACCTTTTCTCACCCAGCCTCAAGCCACAGGGACCCCACCTCTTCAAGGAGGCCCTGAAGCTCCTGAAAGAAATAGAAGGAAACCTACAGTGACAATGGGAATGAGGAAGGAAACGTCAAACTCAATCTGCTTGCTTTCAATCCCCTACACTTGCCACGTGAGGGGTAGAAAATAAGCATTTCAACAAGGGTCATGTCCAATGTCACCAGATCTACAAGAGGAAGACTCGTTATCTTTTTCTTTCTCTCCTGTTCCTGCCAGTGGGTTTCTAGTCATGGCCCTCATCCTCTCCCACTTGGGATCCTGAAAGAACCTCCTCATTGGCCTCCTGGACTCTATCAGCCTCTTACCCTATCAGTTGCCTGGACACTACTACAAGATAAGTCTTGCTCAAACATCACTTTCATCCACACTCCAGAACTGACAATAACTCATTCTTGCCACTGCATAAAGTCCCCACCTAGTCCATCAACCTACCATCCAAAGATTTCTCAACCTACCTTTCTTTCCACCCTGGAGTGGACAGGTGTAAGACTTGGAATCTGAAAGAGCTGGGTTCAAATCTGACCCCTGACATTTATTTGCTATGTAACCATGAACAACTCATATATCTTTTCTGAACCTTCGTTGTTCTCATCTGGAAAATGGGGTAGTAATAAAACTCAGTACTGTAGTGGATAGAGAGCTGGCCTTGGAGTCAAGAAGTCCTGAATTCATGTTCCACCTCTGACACATTTGGGCACCATGACTCTGGGCCAGTCACTTGACTTCCCAGCTCCCCCAGGCAAGCATTTAAATCTATAAGTGAAGAATCAGAGCAACACGCTTTGGTAGAGAGAATTCCTCCCTGATATCCAGCTACCTACACAGGTGAATCACAAGTCAAGTCTAAACAACAAAAAAAAGCATCTCCCCTCCAGGATTGTTGTAACACTAAAACAAGATGGTCTATAAACTTTTATGGCATGCCTACTGTATACTCAGCATTTTGTATCTAGTTGAAGGATTGGCAATTCATGGAATATCACCAAAGGCAGCATATGATTCTTTGAAAATCTTAAACTACTATATAAATGACAGTTATTATTGCTGTTGCTATTATTTCTCAGCCTATATCCTCCCTTCGTTCTTCCCTTCCTTCCTTCTTTTCTCTATTTCTTCCCTCCTTCCTTTCTCTCTTTCTCTTTTTTCTTTCTTCCTCCTCTCCCTCCCTCTCTTTCTTTCTCCCTTCTTTTTCCCTCTCTCTTTTCTTCCTTCCTCCCTAGCCTCCATTCTCCCAACAATCCATGATTCTTTTTAATCATTTGGATTCTCTTAAGATACATGTGCCCCAAAGGGTTAACACCTTAAGCCTTAAATTCTTTTTGCTAAGTTGTAAAATGATAATAACTAGCATTTATATAGCACCTACTATGTGCCAAGCACGGTGCTAAGTACTTTACAATTATTATCTCGTTTGATCCTCACAACAAACCTAAAGAGGTAAGTGCTGTTATTATCCCCATTTTACAGATGAAGAAACTTCATTTACATGAAGAAATTTATATGAAGAAAGTCCATTTACAGATGAACCAAACAGAAGTTAAGTGACTTGCCCAGGGTCATACAGCTAGTGAGTATCTGAGGCTAGATTTGAACCAGACTTCCTGATTTCAGGTCCAATGTTCTATCCACCACACCACTTAACAGTTTGCTTCAAGAAAACAGATTTTTTCAGAAGAGGTGAAAGGCAAACATGGAGTTCATTTTACACTGAGGAGGGGCAAAGAGGGGCCTTGAGAACCCAATTATTGTGCATAAAGGGGAGGCCATAAGTGATGACCACCATCTTCATTGATTTTCCAACCTTCCCAAGCACCAGTGGTATAGCTCCTGATACCAAGTCTCACCCAGGGCTCATGGAAGTCAAATTGAGAATTCTCCAACCACCTGGTAAGCCAAGGGCTAGCTCGGTAAAGGGACCACCCTCTGAGTCTGATGGATCTTCTCCACACCATCCTCCCCTACCTGGGCATCAGATATTGGACTGAGTTCAGAAACCAAGCAGTTTTCCTCCAGGTATGAAAATATATATATATATATATATTCATTCTGAATTCCCAAATAGCCTGAGCTTTAATGCCAGCCTGGCATCAGATAAATTGCTGACTCACCCTTGGAAAACAAAACTGCCTTTTCCAGGGGAAAAAACACCCATGGAGCAAGGGAGCTGTGGTTTCTCTAAACCCATCAGGGGAACCAATAGTGAACCTTCCCAAGCTTCAGCAGGGTATGTGAGTGAAAGCTCGTGTTCAGGGGAGAAGTGCTCATAAGAGTGTGGAAACGTAATTCAATGAGCTGTTATGACATGCCTACTGTAGACTCGGCATCTCATGCCCCGATGGAGGCAATTCCTGGCAGTACACAGACCTAATGTGTCTGATACCTGGATACACTGGATACTCCGCTTTGCCATTGCTTTACAAAATGAAGGATGCTTCCCTGCCTCACTCCCAGAAGCTCAGCCTCCCCCAATATGTTTAATAATAAAGGTCACTTTCAGATGAGCTGACTCCTTACTCACTCGGCTTTATTGAGAAGCCTTTGGTATCAAGAATCTAATGGAACATAGTTCCAGCTGAGTGAATTTTACTTCCTTTAGGGTAGGGAAGATGTCTAACAATAGCAGAGAACAATTCCAAGAGGGTACAGAGAAGCAAGAGATCACCAATCACAGAGATGGAAGAGGCCATAGAGGTCAAATCCAACCCTTCCATTTACAAATGAGAAAACTGAGGCATAGCGAGATTAGCTAACTCACTCAGGGCTACGTAGCTAGTAAAGGTCTGAAGCGGCTGAAGCTTGATTTGAACCTGCACCTTCCTCCTTTCCTCCATCATTCTGTCAACACCACAATTCCCCTATCTTGTCTGTTGCCTCCAGACACCCCCGGCTATTTCTCACCCTTCATCCCAACTTGACCCCTTCTCAGTTACCTCCCGTTCACTCTGGGCTGTTAGCCACTCCTTGATCCCACCCAAATCTTTCCATAATCTTTTTCCCCATAAAAAAGTTGGCCTTGTCTACCAAATGCCAACATTCTTAAAATCCCACCCGCTTCTATTGATGATACCATGAACCTTGTCTCTGGCTGAAAAAAGGCTTGAGGGATAGAATTCTTTCAAGGCGGGCCTGTTCCTTTGCCCTTGAATTTCAGGGTGCCCAGCACCCCTAGACTGCAACAGAAGAAACACTAGAGATCACAGGATCATTATTCCAGAGTTTAATGGATCCTCAGAGGTCATCTAGTCCAACATGACCGTTCTCCCTCATTTTACAGATGAGAAAACTGAGGCCAAAGGAGGTCAAGTGATCTGCCCAAGCCACACCTAATAAGTGCCTTAGACTGGATTTAAACCAAGGTCTTACTGAGTCCAGTTACAATACATCATGCTGCTTAACTTACTAGCTATGGGATTAAGTCAAAAGTCATTACACTTCCATAAGTTCTGTCCCTTATAAAATAGGTGGAATGCCAAAATTACAGGATTGTTGTTCAAATGAGGTAATGTATGTAAAGTTTACAAATGCCTGGTTCTCATTAAAAATAATGATAGCTAACATTTACATAGTGCCAACTATGTGCCAGGCAGGCATTGTGCTAAGCGCTTTACAAATATTATCTCATTTTATCCTTACAACAACCCTGGGAGATAGATGCTTCTATACGTTAGCCTATCATCCCCGTTTTACACATGGATCCTGTGACTTTAGTATTATCCCCATTTATACACCTTTCTTTATCCCTGAAGGGGTCCTCTTTAGCACTACTTAGCCAAAGTTGGGGGTAGGAGGAGAAGAAAGGGTCCATCTGGGAAGACGAAGTCCTATACTATGCATTATTTCTGACTTTCTCAGCGGAGCATTGTTCCTCCTTGACACAGGTATGAGAACCAAAGCCACTGTGCTGAGATGGTTTAGAGGCCAGACCTATTTGCTGGGAATACTACTGATTTAGGCTTCCCAGTCTCTGACAGTTTCCAGCCTTTCTACATGCAAATCTCAGGGCCAGGTGCCTGGAGGGCGAAGGTTGCCTGGTGAAGAGCCTGGGGAAACTATGGGGATTATCACAAGGAAACACCAAGCACTATCTCTGCAATGTAAGAGCAACCAGGAAGCTGGGAGCATTTCTCTTCCCCAGATAAGATATAAACTGGCAGACGGTAGGCTGGGCTGCTGGTAAAATCTAGCCTCTTTGTGATTCTGTAATGAAGGGGTTGCATGAGCAAAGATCCTTTTAGCCTTATCTAGCACCAAATAATTACTCCTCTCTTTTTATTTCTCTTTCTCTCTTCCTTTTTTCTCTTCATTTGTTTCTTTCTTTCTTTCTTCCTCTTCTCTCTCCTTCCTTCCTTCTTCCCTCCTTTCCTTCCTTTCTGTCTTCCTTCTTCTTTCCCTTCCTCTCTTCCTTTCTTTCTTCCTTTCTTTTTCTCTTTCTTCTCTCCTTCCTTCCTTTCTCTTTCTGTCTTCCTCCCTCTTTCTGTCTTCCTCTTCTCCCTCCTCTTTCTCCCCTTTCTTTTTCCCTCTCTCCTTTCTTCCTTCCTCCCTTCCTTTCTTCCCTCCTTTCTTTGTTCTTTTCTTTCTTTTTTTTTTCCAGCTTCCTTTACTTCTACCCTCAGAATGCAAGGAGGATGATTTGGGGAACAGCAGGCAGGACAAGGATAGGAATAAAGGGTCCTTGCCCTGAAATCCTAACAGATAGGCCTCTGAGTCCCTGAAGGCTCCTTTGATGGGGTTGGGATCTGGGCCCGGGAAAGGAAAAACCTTTGACTTTCCCACATTACCAAATCTCCGGTGTTCCCCTGAGGCTATAATCCCATCAACTAGCCTTTCATTGTGGCTACACCTAATCTCGCAATTCTGTTACCTTTAACCTAGCTTGGCCTTCCTTTGTTTTACTTCCCCATTTATGGCCTCTGACCATTTCCCACCCTTAATCTTAGCTAGGCTCCATTCTCCTTTGGCCATGAGGTCCAGGTCCCAGGAGTTCTGTTCACCCCAGTTTACTGGCCACTCCTAGGTCCCTCCCACAGTTTTTCTTCTGTGTATAAGGTCTATCTTGTCTCCATTAAGATGCTTAGATTCTTAAAATCTAGCCACTGCTTACCCATGTTCAGACTCCTTAAGAGTCTGCCCAATATGATGGACGTTGTAATAAATCTTGTCTTTGGCTGAAAGAAGGCTTGGGTTGATTTCTTTCGGGCAGGACCCACGTGTTGTGATTTTGGGGTCCCAGGACCCCTGAACCCCTAAACCGCATCACCTTCAGACCCACATTCCACCTTTGACTGGCCAGACACTGACTTTCCACCCTTCTCGAACACCAGCATAAACTACTTTATTGCCACAATAACCTTAGGAGTATATCCCTCCTTCATAACAAGCCATCCAAGAGTCACTGACTTCAAGTTGGAAGGGACTTTGGAGGCCCAACATTCCTCTCACATCCCCCTGCATTTTAGTGATGATGAAACTAAGACTTATTGAAGTGATATGACTTGCCCAAGGACACAAAGATGAAATCCATGTCCCTGATTCATAGTGGTACAAACTGATTTATATAATTTATATGATATTGCACATACTTAATCTCATCTGAAGGTCAGAGCCTTCCCTTCTAAGGTCACATTATATCTACTCTGTATCACTCGTATGAATCTATTTCTGTACAAGTTGTCTCCCCTATTAGATTGTAATCCTCTTCAGGGCAGGAACTATTTTTGCATTTTGTTTTTGTATCTCTAGCACTTAAAACCTTGCCTGGCATGTGATAAATGCTTAATAAGTGCTTATTAAGTGATTGATTGATAGGAGTATCACTACCCTGTGAGGTAGGGAGGTACCAAACACAAAGACCATTATGGGATCTCATCCACATGGGTATTACCCTTCAGTTACCCACAGTAACTTCCAGGCCTGGACAGTTTTCATCCATGTCCTTCCATACATTTGCTGCAAGGCTTCTACCAGTGCACTGATTCTTCCTTGAGTTCTCCTCACATCATGTAGATACCAACGGAGCATGCAGACTGATTGTCCATTGGCTATGCTTTACTCCCATCCTTTTTTTCCAGTCATGTATTTCTTTTATGACACTCCTGGCCCTGCCTCTCCTGCCTAGTACCATCCGTGCCCAGAATATGCCTCTCCATAGCCTATAGAGGA
Source organism: Vombatus ursinus (assembly GCF_900497805.2). Classification (NCBI taxonomy): domain Eukaryota; kingdom Metazoa; phylum Chordata; class Mammalia; order Diprotodontia; family Vombatidae; genus Vombatus; species Vombatus ursinus. The sequence continues at coordinate 10,383,818 of NW_020940527.1, forward strand.
TTGTCAGCTTCACTGTAAATGATAGACTTGCTGGAGAGATCACAAATGTACAATAAACATGGCCCCAAATTGAACAGGAATTCAGTTTTAGAGCCAGCTAGATCACCTTTGGGAAATTACAAAATTATTGCTTTTGTGGAGGGTTTTGACCTCACATTTATCCCTGAAAAGAAGGCTCGTTTTTAAGACCAATTTCTACCACCGATAAAAGTACTACAGGTATTAATTACTACCAACCCCATTTTACAGATGAAGAAATAGATCCAAATAATTTAAGTGATTTTCCCAGAATTATACAGCTAGTAAAAGTCAGAGAAGCAGGTTTTAGCCTCATTTCTTCCTTCCTGGTTCCAAATTCAGTGATTTGTCCATGATACCATGCTGCCTTTCATGACATTTCAACCTTTCTTGGCTTCAGGCTTCAATTTCTTTACTCCTAGTCAGGTGCCCAGTAGAATGAGATAAAAAAAAAAAAAAAACATGGCCCCTATTTGTAAAATATCCCTAGGAGACATTGCCACTCCCACAGGAGGGGGCAGTTGTCAAAGAAAAATTCAGTACTCCGCATTTGGGGCACAAACCTGCCAGAGACAATATTTAAAAAGTAAATTATGTTTCTCCTAAGCATCTTTGTTTGGGAAAAGTTCAAAGGGACAAAGCTTCCCCATGTCTTTGGCAATTCTTTCCTCTGACCAAGGCATTTTAAGATTACAGTTCCCAAACAATAGAAAAAAAATCTGCTATAAGAAAAAACATAACAAAATTCAGGTAATAGTTGCATTCATCACATAGAATAAGTTGTTTAAAATATCTTTGCACCTTTAAGAGTTGTTTTTAATTTTTTTTAATTAATAAGCATTTTATTTTCCCATCTCCTCTCCTCCTCTCCATCACTGGAAAAAAAATCATAACAAAACAAAACAAAAATTAAACCCTTGTTAAAAAAAATTAGGCAGAGTCAAGCAAAACAAATTTCTATATTAGTCATACCCAAAAACATGTTTCTCATTCTGTATATTTAAAAGTAGATCACTTCTCTGTCAGGAGATGGGTAGAATTCTTCATCTCTCCTTTTAGAATCATGATTTATTGTTTGTTGAACAGAGTTCTTAAATCTCAAAGTTGTTTATTTTTGCAATATTGTTGAGTAGGGTTTGAACCTGGGTCTTCTTCATTTCAAGCCCAGCTTCCTAACCATTATGCCACATTACCCTCAGATCACATATTTTACAACAAAGGCTTAAGGCCATCTAAGGGTGGACAACAACACATAGGAAGGTGACTTTCAAGCCTTGCCCAGAGTATATATATTCCACCAAAATACATATAATACATACTTCTCCTAAGAAGTTCTTCCCTGACGGTAACAGGTAGAAAGAGCATGGGGAACAGCCTACCTGAGGAGATAGAGCACAGGCTTTGTTGTCCATAAGTAATCATCTACCAGCTTCCTGTGCCATGAGCCTGGTCACTAAACTATAGTTAGAATACCCTGCCAGAATAACTCTGGTTTCAAGAAGAAAACTTATGGTAAATCCCAGATAGGTCTCATGGACCATCAGAGGAAGAGATCACAAAAGATTGAGGAAGTCAGTGAAAGCTCCCAGAGGAGGGCCTTGAAGGATAGAGCAGATAGAGATTAGATGACAGCGCTTCAGGCAGGGACACAGGATGTACAAAGGGTTAGAATCAGGAATGTGTTTGGCCAATTTAAAGGGGAGATGCAGGAGTATTTCACTAGACGACTTATAGGAGTGCTCTTAACATCCATTATCCCATTAGATTTAATGAGCTGGAACAACCTGAAGAAATGTCTTCTCTTTTTTGTTTACAGAATGAGGCTTTGGTTTTCCCCCAGGCCATACAAAAGCCTTCCTCCTGCAGTCAGTCAATTCCATATATGGATAAAAACTGAACTTTTATCAGAGTCACTTAGCTACATCTTTAGGTCCCTTTATTGTATCATAGATCTAAAGTAGCAAGGGACCTTAGAGTCCGATTGCCTCATTTTGCAAATAAGGACATTGAGATGACTTGACTTGCCCAAGGTCATACAATTAGTCTGAAGGAGGATTTGAACCCAGAACAACCTGTCTCTAAGCCCGGCACTATATCCACCATACCATGCTGCCTCTCCCTCATGTCTTTCCATTGGGGTTTCTTGAGTCAGTTCTACCAGTCATTAGCTACATGACCTTAACTGAGTCATTTCCCCTTGTGGTCTTCAAATTTTTCTTCTGGGAAATGGGGAAGTTGACTAGTTGATCAGGGATTCTCCCTCAAGGGGTCTGTGGATAAGAGTTCAGGGAATCTATGAACTTAGATGGGGGGAAAATTACGTGTTTATTTTCATTAACATCTAGCTGAAATTTAGCATTTTCTCCAATTATAATGTTTTAAAATTCTAAATAACCCTATGTTCATTTTATAAGTACATGGTTATTTGCGTATTGTTTTCTACATTATGTGATCTCCTTAAGAGCAGGGTCTGCATTTTTGCCTCTTTTTGTATCTTTAGTACTAAATGAAGAGCCTGGCACATAGTAGGTACTTAAAAAATATTTCTTAAAAATAAATAAATAAATATTTCTTGCTGGCTTTTTTTTGTTATTGTTGTTAAAAATCTGATTCTGAGAAGGGATTCCTAGGCTTTACCAGACACTGTCAAAGCAGTCCAACTTAACAAAGGTCAAGAACCCCTGAGTTAAATGATCTCTGCAGTGGCTCACAGTTATAACATTCTAGAACCCTGGACTGTTACAATTAGAAAAATGTCTACGGCCTTCATCCCTTCTGATCTCTTTCCTGCCCTCCCTCCCTTCATTCACTGTCTTCCTCCTTTCTTCCCCTTCTCATCTAGATGATGACTTATTCCTTTGCCCTCCTTCCTTCAAATGGATTTGTGAGGCTTGGTATAGTTCTCTGAGATCTTATCTACAAGACTGAAGGCTCCTTGAGGGCAGGACTGTCTTCTGCCTCTTTTGGTCTCCCCAGTGCTTATCACGGTACCTGGCAGGTTTTTGTTGTTGTTGTTCAATAACTTTCAATCATGTCCAATTCTTCATGACCCCATTTGGAGTTTTCTTGGCAAAGATACTGGAGGGGTTTGCCATTTCCTTCTCCAGCTCATTTTATAGATGAGGAAACTGAGGCAAACAGGGTTAAGTGACTTGCCCAGGGTCACACAGCTAATACGTGTCTGAGGCCAAATTTGAACTTAGGAAGAGGAGTCTTCCTAACTCTAGGACTAGTACTCTATCCATTGCACTGCTCAAGGCCTGGCATGGAGTAGGTGCTAAATAAATGTTTATTGATTGATTGATTGATGATCTGTAATTTGACCATCTTTATTTACTTTGTTTTTCCTAATTGGCTTTTTAATCTGCTCCTATTATCTTTAAAGTCATTTCTCCATCTGCAGTGCAACATTGCACATGTCCTTATGCACAGGGCACTCCTCCCCTCCCTCAGTCTTCACTTTAGTTGCACCAGAAAGAAGAGTGCCCAGAGGCCCTTCTTTAGTCCAGGTTTTTCGTCCGGACCAGGTTGCAGATCAACTTTTCAAGGTCTTTAACCCATGACCAGGTTGATGGGGTGAGGGGAGAAGGAGCAGCCTGCTTTCACAAGATGCCAACAAGGGGATACAATGGTGACTTCCATTTTTCCACCGTCTGGAGGTTCACAAGGTGACTTCCTCACAATGCTGTGAGTTAGGTCACTCAGGCCATAAAATCCTTCTTTTACAGATAAGAAAGATTAAAGAAGTTGCTTGTGATCACAAAGCTAGTCAGGGTCAATGCCAGATTTGAACCCAAATCTGCCTGAAGGCAGTGTATTTTCAATACACTCATGCCATTGAGGGAGCTGGGGCAGGAAGGCAGCTTACTGGGAGGGATCCCATCTTCACAAAGTGAGGTGCATGCCTGTGGCACAAGCCCGGCGGGGTTCCAAAGACATGCGCAAAATCTGTCATTCAGTGACGATGCAACCAAACATCTAGATTGTGAGCCCTATCTGGGATGGGGGCTGTGGCTGACTGGGCCAAGAAAGAGGCTGCCCAAAGGTGAGGAGACAACAGAAGATAAACTAGTGAACAATACAATCATTTATTTTGATTTTGCTCATTAAGTCCTTCATGAGTAGCAGGTTACGATGCTAAGTACGGGGTACAGGTACAAACAAGACAATCTATTTGTTTGGTCATCTCGGTCCTGTCTGACTCTTCGTGAGCCCATTTGGGGTATTCTTGGCACAGAGACTGGAGTGGTTCGTCATTTCCTTCTCCAGCCCATTTTACGGATGAGGAGACTGAGGCCAATAGGGTTAAGTGACTTGTCCAGGGTCACACAACTAATAAGTGTATGAAGCCAGATTTGAACTCAGGAAAATGAGCCTTCCTGACTCCAAGTCCAGTGCTCTATCTACCAAGCCACCTGAGTTGTACTCAAGGAGTTTATATTCTAATAGAAGAAGCAGCATAAAAAGGGGAGCTAGAAAGGGCAGGGCAATTGAAGAATGATAGTAGAGAAACGTCTTAGTGGCTTGGTTCCAGTCAAGATAAAACAAAAACTCCCATCCCAGAAGCTGAGTCTAAAGTTCTGGGGAAAATGGGGGTGAGAAGGAGGCATGAGAGTGGTAGCTAGAGGGCAGTGAGTATGGTTTTGGAAAACTGAATCTAGACCTGTAACTTCATCTGGAATGGGAAACTCCACTTATGGAAACTCCCTCCACTGATATAGATGAGTGACTCATCTCTGACTTATCATCTTGGAGAATTTCTTCCATCAGAAAGAGGTTAAAGAACCTGCCAATTGTCACACTGCCAGGGTGAGTCAGAGATGGGACTTGGACCCAGGTGTTCCTGACGCCAGTTGGCCTTCTCTTTACTTTGCACTGCTGCCTCTCAGGAATACGAGGCTAAGTGTGTGGTATGAGTAAGGGCAGGCATGGGAAGAAGAGTCTGTGTGGAAGGGCTAGAGCTTATAAGAAGATCACAGATTTCTCACTAGAAGGAACCTCAAAGACCAGAGTCCAAACCTTTCACTTTACAGATGAGGAAAACAAGACATGTGTTATAAATGACAGAGCTGGAATTTGAATTCAGATCCATTTCTCATTCTACTTGAGCAGGGCCTTCAAGGATGGGCAGGAATTGGATAGCAATGAAAATGTAGCACCTAATCTGTTGGGCACTGGAAGAAGGCACAGATTGTAGCCTGCCCTCAGAAAGCTTACAGTCTAATATGGCTAGAACAAAGAAGAAGGAAAAGAGATAGTCCATGTAGCATAAGTAAAGATGCAGAGGTGGAGTCTGTAATGCTTGTTCAAGGAGCCATCTGAGAATCAGAACACATCCAATTCATTCAGTCTCCTAGGCAGATAGCTGAGTCATCAGACTGTCAGCTCATCAATACAAGATACTGTCTTTGGCCTTTCTGGTATTCTCAGTGCTAAGCACCATGACAGGAACATATTAGGCATGTACTTATTGATTATTGGTTGACTGAGGTCCATGGATTTGCTTTGTAACACATCATATATATATATACTTTATATAAACACACTACATATACACATTATATATATGTGTGTGTGTGTGTGTGTGTATATACACACATATATATGTATGTATGTATGTATGTATGTATATACACATATATTGACCGTACTTTCTGAAGCCACAGTGGCATTCAAACTCTGCTTCAGAGAGCACAACTCCAACGGGCTGGCCACGTTGTTTAAATGCAAAATGTATGCTTGCCAGAAAGACTTTTTCATGCAGAGCTCACACAGGGCAAATCCTCACATGGTGGTCAGAAAAAGCAATACAAGGACACTCTCAGGGTCTCTCTTAAGAACTTTGGAATTGATTGTGTGGCATGGGAGACACTGGCACTGGACCACTCAGCATGGCGTGCCCACATCAGAGAAGGTGCTGGGCTCTATGAGCAAAGCAGAATTGAAACCATTCAAAGGAAACGCAGAATGCGCAAATTTAGAGAATCCATCCCACATGTTCACACGGACTATTTGTGCTTGACCTGTGGTAGAATATTCCGAGCTCGTATTGATCTGATCAGCCACAGTTGGACACACTGAAACTGGACTCTAGCATAGTGATGTCATTTTGGTCCTCTTCGAGAATAAAGGACAACAACCCACCAACATATGTATGATGTGTATATAGCTAAATTTATTTCAATATAATTGTTTTCCTTTGTAATTCTTTTTTTAAATCTTATACATTTAAGAATATTGTTCAGAGAAAGGACCCATAGACCAAAGGGATCTGTAACACACAACACACAAAAGTGGCTAAGAATCGTAGCCATAGAAAGAGCTCCCAAACTCCATCGACCAACAGTCCACCAAATGGGAACGTCATCTGTCAAATAAGGGGTCAGATCAGATATTCTCTAAGGTTCTCTTCCTGCTCTGACATTTCATGATCAGTTGCCCCTAAAAGTCCACACACAGAATTCTCCCTGAAAATATTTTATAAATACACACACATTCATGCACACATGTTGAGCATGACTGCTTTTAGGACATACGCTCATCAGCCTGGCCTAGTGAATCTACGTAAATGAATGCTCCACCCCTTTGAGCTCTTGGGGGTTGGCTCCTTCCTTGTCACTTAGCCTTTCAAGTCCCTAAAGGGACTGAAGCTGAGATGGTAGGATGACCTTGGGCCATGTTCAGATTGCTTCATCATAGCTATCTGGAAAGAGTCTCAGGGTGACAGATGCCCCCTTGGACCTTTTTGTGTCTCTGTTTCATACCATTCTGGTTGAGATGACAAACCAAGATGTGATTCCCCCCACCCCCAAGTGCTGGGACTAGAGATTCCTTCGCACCAAGATGGGAAAACTCTCTTTCCTGCCCTTTCACTGCTAACTGATATTACAAGAGGCAGGAGAATTTTTGCCTCCGGGGGATCTTACTGCTAATAAAAATGGTATTGCATTCAAAGTCAAAGGACCTGGGTTCCATTCCTTTTTCTGCCAAGTAGGCATTTATACTTTCTCATCTATAAAATAAAGAGGTTTAACAAGATGACCTGTAGGGTCTCTTCTAGGTCTGAATCTATCATATGAACACTTCACCTTCCTAGAACTGGTGCAGTCAGATGCTGCCATTAAGGCAAACAGAGGTTGGGTGACTTGCCCTGCTAGTAAATGTTTCAGACAGGATTTGAATTCAGGTCTTCCTGATTCCAGGCTCAGCACTCCACCCACTGAGCCACTTAGCTGCCTCCTTGCTGTGGCTGTTTCCCCTTCATTCTTAAAGAGGACCAGTGACATCAGCAAGGTGATGTCTTGACTCACAAGTGAATTGGATTTAAGTGAGGCAGGAATGTGCAAAGTCATCAGCCTCACTCTCTCCTCCAGGGTCATCTGAGTCCAGTGGCAAGACATAGGACAATTGGAGATGCCCCCGGCAGCAGTGGGAAACCTTGGCCTTTTTAGGTTAAGGTCTTTCCCAGATCTCAGTTTGTCTGAGACAACATCCATTTAGTGATTTAAGGCTAGGTAAGAAGTGAGGCAAAAGATAGTCTAGTTTGCCTACTCAAAAAAAAAAAAAAATCAAACTGGGAGAAGACCCTCAGGGTTTCTGGCCAGAACAGAAACAACTGATATTTACACTCACTCTGAGCCATCAAAACCCAAACAATAACCAAGTGAGGCTTGGACTGGGACCTTATTATTAGCCAGTCAGTGAGAGCCAGAGTGATTTGGTTTTAAAAGCATAGTCAAGTAGCTCCATCTGAATCCCAACTCTTGGTTTTCCAGAGCTCAATTTCAAGAAATCATAAATGAAACTACATGGGACAAAAGAGTTAATAGTCCCAGTTTAAAAAAAAAAAATGATAGAATATGTAAGTAAGGAAGAAGAAAAAAAATCTAGCCCCCAAACCCCAAGATATCTTGTGAGGCTTCAGCAATCAAAATTTATATTCCTTTGGGCAGAGCACCCACATATAAGGATATGATTTTCCATATGGACAGAGAGCTGTCTCCTAGCACATGACTAGCATATAGTAAGGAGTTAATAAATGTTCCCGCTCTTTCTCACTTTGTCTCTGTCTCGCTGTCTGTGTCTCTCTGTCTCTCTCTCTCTCTGCACAAATATTCTAATGTCAGCTCTGCCTGCCATGATTATCTCATGGAGCTGTTGGAAGGATCAATCCAGTCAGTGGGTGAAAAACACTTTGTATGGCTCTTTGCAAATATTATAATAATAATAATGCCTTAATATTTTAACATGAAAATGTGAGCTATCCATATAACAATCAATACTTATTTTGTAGGTCCAGGCAGATGATTTCAAAAAATTTACTATACAAGTAAGTAGAAGGAGTAAGGTGACACTAAAATGATTTATTGGACAACAAGATGGCCCAGTGGGCATGGGCCTGAAATCAAGAAGGCTCATCTTCATGAGGTCAAATCCAGCCACATACACTTACTGTGTCAAATAAGGGGTCAGATCAGATATTCCCTAACATTCTCTTCCCGCTCTGACATTCCATGATCAGTTGCCCCTAAAAGTCCACACACGGAATTCTCCCTGAATTCACTTAGCCCTGTTTGACTCAGTTTCCTCATCTGTAAAATGAGCTGGAAAAGAAAATGGCAAACCATTCCAGTATCATTGCCAAGAAAACTCCTAATAGGGTTGTGAAGAGTCAGACACGACTGAACAAAATAGTTTATGAAGAGAAAGAGACACAGAGAGAGAGAGAAAGAGATATATGTTGGGTTTTTAATATACTGCAAGCTCAATATGAGGAAACACATTGACACGGCATCTTCAACCACATTCAAAAAGTCAAAATTTCCAGAAGGAAGAAGATGAGATCTGTCTCCATGCTCTCTTCCATACTCTACTCTGGGCAGACCACATCTACAGTATTATGTCTAGTTCTAAGTACCACATTTTAGAAAGGACACTGATTGACAAGCTGGCATGCCAGAGGAGAGTAATCAGAATGATGAGAGGCCTGGAAATTATGTCATATAAGCATCAGTCAAAGGACCTAGGGGTGTTTAGCCTGCAGGAAAGAAGACAGAGGGGACCTGATATCTGTCTTTAAATATTTCAATGACTGCCATATAGAAGAGGGAGAAAAGTCTGGTTGGCCCCAAGGAGAGATGAAGAGGCAATAGATAAAAGTTAAAGACAGGCAGATTTAGGTTCAAAGTATGGGCAAACTTCCTAACAACTAGAATGATACCAAAGTCCAATGTGCTGCCTTCAGAGGAAGTGGATTCTTCATAATGTGATACCTTCACCACTTTAAGAAGCTCTAGTGTAGCTTTTCAGTCAGTTCAAGTGGGACTGGATAGGCTTTAAAGTCCCTATAAACTCCAAGATTTTATAATATTTTATAGACCAGAAGGATAACTTATCCTAGTTACAGAAAAATCATGGGTCAAAATGTAGATTAAAAATTAAGCATTCAACCTTAGGTGCCTATATCCCCTAATGGGCAGAGTCATCGAAAGACATGGACCACTAAATTAGGTCTAAAAAATGGTCCATTCTAAGGTTTTACGGGGAAGTGTTAAAATTATAAAATAAAATATGGAAATCTGAATTGAAGACCTTTAAATAAATAATTTGATCACCCACTCCTTGCATTACCAGTTTCATAATCAATCAATTAACGATGCCCATTGAACAGATTGCAGGGGACAGAGCCCCCAAAGTCACTAAACTGTATGTTCCCCTTGATCCAATGATACCAATAATAGCACCTATAAGAGGCAAATGGGGGGTACAAAGGATAGAGCACTGGTCCTTGAGTCAGGAAGATCTTAGTTCAAATGCAACCTCAGACACTATGAGCAAATCACTTGACCTTTTTCAACTTCATCCATAAAATGGGGATAATAATAGTAACTACCTCTCAAGGTTGTTGTGAGGATTAACTAAGACAATATTTGTAAAGTACTGTTTTACAACACTTAAAGCTCTACGGGCATACCTCATTTTATTGTACTTCACTTTATTGTGCTTTGTAGATATTACTTTTTTTTTTTAACAAATTGGAAGTCTGGGGCAAGCCTACCTCCAGCCAGTCTATTAGTGCCATTTTTCCAATAGCATGTGCTCACATCACATTTTTGTGTCACATTTTGGTAGTTTTTACAATATTTCAAACTTTTTCATTATTGTGATATCTGTTATGATAGTGATCAGTGATCAGTGATGTTTGATGTCACTATTATAATTGCTTTCGGGTGCCAAGAACCACACCCATGTAAGACTGAATTTGAACAATATTGAAATTAGACCAATTAATAACTCTGCAATGGCTTCTGAGTGTTCAAGTGAAAGGAAAAGTCAATCTATGTGGAAAATTTCATTGCTGTCTTATTTTAAGAAATTGCCACAACCACCCCAGCCTTCAGCAACCACCACCCTGATCAGGCAGCAGCCACAAAGATTGAGGTAAGACCCTCCATCTGCAAAAAGATTACAGTTGGCTGAAGGTTCAGTTGATGGTTAGCATTTTTTAGCAATAAAGTATTTTTTAATTAAGGTATATGCATTGTTTTTTTTTAAACACAATGCTATTGCACACTTAATAGAATACAGTATAGCATAAACATAACTTTTATATGCGCTAGGAAACCAAAAAAATTTGTATGACTCACTTCATTGCAATATTTGCTTTAATGCTGTGGTCTGGAACCAAACCCACTCTATCTCTGAGGTTTGTCTATATATACATGCCAGCTATTTATTATTATTATTATTATTATTATCATCATCATCATCATTATTATTATTCATCTCCCTTGTGTAAACTACGGTGTGAAATTCAGTAAAACTATAAAATTGTGTAAACTCAAAAGATCCCCTTTCATTGGTCATTTGTCTTTGTCATCCTGCAAACTCTATATTTCCCCTTTCTCCCAATGTTTCCTGGAATATCCTCCCTCTTTACCTGTTCCATTCCCTTCCACTCTTTAAATCCCTACTCAAATGGTACTTCTCCATGAAGCCTTCCCTGATTTTTCCAGTTGGTAACAACCACCGCCTTAGACTTCACATTTCTCTTTGTTTTGTAACCCTCTAATTAATTTATTATCTAAAAGTATGTATTATAGTTACCTTTTTCATATCCTAACCAGCTACTAGACTACAAGCTCCTTGAAGGCAGAAACTATGATTTATCTAAACAGTGTAACCTCTTTTGACACCTAACCCAGTGCTCCCCATATAGTAGTCACATAATTATTGTTGTTTGTCCTTTTTTTTGTTTGTTTGTTTGTTTGTTTTTTGCTTTTTGGTGAGGCAATCAAGGTTAAGTGACTTGTCCAGGGTCACACAGCTAGCTAAGTGTCAAGTGTTTAAGGCCAGATTTGAACTCAGGTCCTCCTGACTCCAAGGCCAGAGCTCTATCCACTGTGCCATTTAGTTGCCCCTTGTCCTTCATTTTTGAGAGGAATGATGGCACCATACAGGGAAGTCTTGGTTCCTGTGTGAATTGGATTTAAGTGAGTCAGAGTTGCACGAAGATGTCAGCCTCACTCTCTCTTCCAGAGTCATCAAAGTCCAGTGGCAAGACAAAAGTCAAGAGATGGCCTGGGATGCAGTGGATGACCATGGTGTCTTCCATTTCTGACCAAGTTCTAGATACTTCACAGCACCAGCTTCAGCTGCCATCAGGGCTGTTGGAACAAATTGTCCTCATGTACCCATCCCATTAAGGGAAGTTTTCACATGCTTGGGGTAGACATTTCCCCAACTCCCCGATGAGTTTGAGACCTGTCAGTTACCTTCAGCCTAGTTTAGCCCATCTGCTAAGATGGTTTTGACTGAGATCTGGCCGCTGAGCATGCTTCAGCTTCTTGAAGCCACCAAAGGTGGATGAGCAGCCCTGAAAAGGGCTCGGCAAGCCTTCACACCAGAGGTCCTGGTCCTCCAGAATACCCCATACGCCCCATAATACGTGTTCACACCTAATACCTGTTCACTGAACTTACCTAAACCATCCTGGATATCTGAGAACCTCTCCTTAAGTGATGAGGTTCAGGTCCCAATAGATCATATAATCTAATTGTAAGGACCTGCCATATATGTCAAGCCCTCTGGTGACATGAAGACTACAAAAGAACTCCATCTAAAGCAGGTATTGCCTCAGTGTCAGCTCTCCTGCCTCTAGGACCTTGCTTCTGCTCCCTTGACAAGTAACCTAGATGTTAATCCATTTCTTTGTCTTGACTTCTGGCTTCTCAGGACTCCCTGACTCTCCACACTTTGCCTGGTGTTGACCCATTGCTCCACCCTGACCAAAATGTCTGTGATCTGGACCATTTTTTCAAGCTGTTCAGCATTAGGTCAATCCAAGCCAATGGACATGTACTAAGTACAAGGCAATATGCTAGGAGTTAAGGCTACAAAAACAAAATGGAAAGTGGTCCCTGCCCTCAAAGAGCTTCCATTCTTCTGAAGCTGCCTCCTCCTCCCCTCCCTCCCAGCATCTTTCTCAGCTCCCCTGCTCTTGTGTTCCACTGTTCTTTATGATTCAGCATAACAAAAACATCCTCTCCGATTTTTTTCCCATCTGCCTTACCATGTTTCCCAGTGCATAGTTTATCCATGTCCCCAAGTCATAGCTTGAGCTGTGCTTCTGTTATTGAGTGTGTTCCTACCCAGTGCCTAATAACCTCTACTAAGAAATGCCAGTGGGATTCCACAGCCAGTGACATTCCCTAAATGAGAAAATCCTTCCTCAGGGCCAGCCCAAAGAGTCTCCTCTCAGCCCTAAGGAGGTCACATGTCTCAAAACAAGAGTCATAGATCCACAAATTCCAAGACCTGAAGAGAAGGGGGAGGGGCCATGAGAAGTCATTCTGGTTATCCCCTTACTTCCAGATGGGATAGTCCTGAGACCTCTATTCCAGAGGAAAATTAAAGTATAGCCCTGTGCCCCAAAACGTTCTTACCCACTGTAGCACCTTCTGCAGCTTTCCAGTTTTAGTATGTTGTTCAGGGATCATTAACTATACCACTGACCATGCCCCTACTGATACATGCTAGACATATGTGCACTTATACATGTGTATATGTATAAGTAAATACCACTGATCATGCCCCTACCAAGACACACTAACTAGATCATACAAAAGACAAATATGTATATGTGTACACATATATACACGTATCTGCATATATACAGAATATATATTCAATACCATTGACCATGCCCTACCAATACATGGTATATCATGGAAAAGACATGTGCATATATGTTCATGTATGTATACACAAATATGCATGCACCTACATGTGTATATACCAATGTGTAGCATACAGATGATATATTCAATACCACTGACCATGCCCCTACCAATACATGCTAGCTCATACAAAAGACACATGTATGATATATGTGTGTGTGTTTCTTAAAGCAAAAGACAGTTAAAACAGAATAGCAAGGAGAGCAACAAGGAATTGTATCAAGGAGTAGATTTCCTTTGTACCTGTACACAAGATGGCTACCAACTTCCATGTCTCCAAGAGAGAAATGTTCAAATTTCCCTTTAATGCCTCTGATTCCCTGCCATAATAAGAGAAGGATTCAGTAAATTCAGACCCACACCTAAGAATGTGGGGAGAGGGGGCAGGAGGTCTCAGTAGGGCAATGTATAGAGTATACTTCTGAGACCTCTTGCCACCCCTCAGCTGTGTCTTCTCACGGCCTACTCTCTCTCTAGGCTGCTGTATCCTTCCCAGACCACAACCAGTGACCTTCTTCCATGAGGCCTCCATCTTTTCTCCATTTGTGTCCACTATTCTTCTTCCACAAAGCTGCTTCTTCTCTGGCAATTCCCACTGACCATCTAGCCTGATCCTGCACCTTCACTTGAGGCACCCTGGAATTTCATATCCATACAATTTCTCTGGCCACATCACAACTGTGGACGACCCCAAACTACTCTGTAAAGCATCCACTCAAGGGCAGAAGCCATCTCCACCCATCTTCCAGATGCATCAGCACAGCATGCGGAGATAAGGGTTTCCCCATGAGGAATCCTTGAGTCCCCCAGCCAGGGTCATTTCATCATGCAGACAGAAACCCTTAGAGATTTTGTGAGCTTACCTACAACATCCAATCGGAGCTGCTGCAACCTGCTAAGGCAACTTGAATCCCTCCTGAGCGTTATCCAAAAGCTAACCCTGGGCACAGTCACCCCCGTCGGAGTCTCCCTCCAGCCGCCATCTTTGTGCTCCTCCCAAGGGCAGCTCATTCAGCATTCCTCCACAACCAGCGGCAGGCAGATGGGGACTCCTCGTGTTTCCATGGTTGCCATCTGCACAGTGAGTGATACTCCACCTGAGAGGCTGTCTGTCTCTAAGATTGCTTCCCCCTCCCCATAGATACACATACTCCTGATACTTTGCATCTGTGTGTTTTCTACAGGTTCTTAACCTTTTAAATCCTGAAAATAATTCCTTTCTTTCTCCCCTCATTTAGCTTGTCTCTCCTCTCGCCACTGGAGGGCTAGGTCATCCCTCAGCAAAACTCCCAACCATGCCAAGTGTGTCTTTGCCATCCTCCCATCAGCTTTTCTGCTGCTCCTTCTACTCCTCTGTCACTAATGAGCTATGTGACCTTGAGCGAGCAATTCTCTCCCTCTAGATTTCGTTTTCCTCATTTCTAAAAGGAGGGTCTCCAGTCATTCAATTAAAAAGAAACATTTATGAAGTACCTACTGTGTGCAGAACACTAGCACAGGCACATGGCCACATTTTTTCTAAAATTAGATAAGATACTGTGTCTGCTCTTGTGAAGATCCCTTCCAGTGGTAACCCACGATATTTCCTACTTCCCAGTGCTTCCTCTTTCCCTCTAACCAGACATCCGGTATTCACATCCCACATGTTTCCTCCCTTGCCTTACCCCCAAGTTCCTCAATCATGATATTACTGTTACATTACCTTTTTACCCTACCCTCCTCCTATGCTCTTAGCTATCTTATCTCAACTGGTTTTCATAGGGAAATTATCTGATTCAACTCATTTCCACTGAAGCGGGATGTACTGATGGCTTTCTCCTTCCTCTCTCAGTATATTTTCATATTTACCACCAAACAAGTCCATCACTCGAGTTATCCATGGTGCCATGTTGCCTCTCACATTACATCTCTCATTGGATCCTTTCAACAACCCTGTGAGGTTGCAAAAACTCATATTAATTTCTTCATCTAGAAAATGGTGAGACTGAAGCCCAGAGCAACTGTGCCTTATCCAAAGCTAAAGAGTTTAGAAGTGTTAAAGACAGAACTTGAAGCCAAGTCCTCTGAATGTAAGGCCAAATTTCTTTTCATCTTACATTGGAGCTTCCTTCTCTAGTCCCCTCGGGCTCGCTAGGTCATTTCTTCCATCCTAGGAACTTCCAAAGGCAACAGTTTCCTCTCCACTCACCAGCCCAATTTTACTTTTGAACAGCTGGGTCTGAGCTATATATCTTGAGAATCTCTTCATGTGTGACCTGTCGAAGCATTTCTCCATCTCCCCGTGAGGTGATTTTCCAGAGGGAAAGCCTGAGAGTGATTAGAAAATGAGCTCAGTTGCCTGCATAGGTTTTGAAAGAAAAGGGACAGGAACTCTCAAAAGGCAGGATAGGACCGCTGCTCAGTGCTCTGGCTATTCGAGGTGATAACTGACAACAGAGAGAAGGAAGACACCTTAGGTTCTGATTTTGCTGTTAGTGTCTCTGCCAGGGAGAATGACCTTTGACCTGAAGAGAAAAAAAATGGCTAATAGGTGGTTGAGGACCAAAATAAATAAGGAGATACTAAGAGATCACTTGACTGCCGTTGATGAATTCCGGTCACTTGGTCCACTTAACTATATCCTTGGGTACTAAGAGACCTAGGTGGATGGGATTACTAGGCTATTGTCAATGATATTGAAAAGATTTTGGAGGACAGGAGAGGTGCCTCAGAACTGAAAAAAGTCAAATGTCCTCGTATAGAGTGGAGAAAAAGTGAAAAGTGAAAAGAATAGAGCAAAAACTATGGGCCAATAAGCTTGACTTCCTAGCAAAATTCTAGACTGTAATAATAATGAGACAATGTGATATGGTAAGTGACGTGCAGGCCTGGGTTCAAGTCTTGTTTCTGTTACATACTGGCTGTGTGAACTTGGCCAAGTCACTTCCCTTCTCAATGTTTAGGCAACTCTCTAAGACTCTAAGATAAAGAGAAGGGGAGAGTGTCATCTTATCGGGGAGTTCCCTACACCAATGGTACTACCTAACTAGTCCCCATCCCTATCAGTAAAGAGATGGTTAGTGACCATCTAGAAAAGGAAGCAGTGATCTTTGAGAGCCAGGATGGCTTCAGAGAGGACAGTCATCGAGCTTGTCCCTGAGGGAGGTAGAAGAAAATGAATCTCCCTCCCTTCTTTTTTTGCAGAGGTCAGGGACAAATGCATGTGGGTCAATGCATATGCTTTCAGACTGTGTCAGAAGGTAATTTTTTGAAATTGGTGATGGCATGTCTGCTACTTATTTTAATTTCTTGATCTTTACCTTGAATTCTATTTTTAATAAATGTCCTTTTACTTTGCTATGATGTCACATGTTTAATTCTACTGGATCTAAAAGAGAGTCAGTGGGAAAATGGGGGCAAATGAACAGAGAATTCTTGACTAGAGGATGGACCCAAATCATTTCTAGGAATGTGATTGTGCCAATATGTTCCTTTATACCTAAAACCCTTGTTAAAGCCACAAGAGACTTGGGAAAGCAGGTAGTCCAACTTGCTCACTAACCAGTGAAGAAACTGGAGCCTAAGCAAGTGAAACGATTTGTTCAAGATCACAATGACTGGGCTGGAACAGAGCCCAAGCCTCTTGACTACAGCTCCACATCTCTTTCCATTATGGCAAATTGTGATAAAGCTTCACATGCAGCTGAGCTGAGTGTTCCCCTAGACCTGGAGAATGGAGGGGAAAGTACACATACAGGTGGTTAGAATTCCCAAACAAGAGGAGGGAGGGAAGGAAGAAGAGATGGGGAAGGAGAGATGAGGATAGACAGAGACAGCAGAGACAGACAGACAGACAGACACACACACACACACACACACACACACACACACACGCACACACCAGAGACAGAGACAGAGAAGGAGAGAGAAAATGAGAGAGAGAAAGAGAGAGAGAGAGCTATTAAATCCCCTGCTATCGTGCTTTCTAGATCTGGAGATGGCTGGAGAAACAATTAGACAGGCCAGGAAGCCAGGACACAGCACTTTTTGTTAGCCCAGAGCCAGTTGCTATACACTCAAGCTGTCCCCACAGAACCATACCAGGTGTGCGGGAAATGCACTGAGGCCATCTTAATGAAGGAGCATGGGGAGAATTGTAGTCCAATAATATCTGATGGTATTCACTTAAGGAATGTCTGATATTATGCACTTAAAATACATTAAAATAGTAATAATCTAATCTTCCACCTAATAATCTTTTAAAAATAAAGTATGGCCAAGAAACACATGCTATATGCTTCCAAAGAGGGGTAATTCTATTCCTAGCTCAACCAAGAAAATGTATGTAAAGTTCTTTATCTTAAACCTTAAAGCCTTAAATGTTTTTTGTTGTCATTGCTGCAGTTGCTGCTAGCAGCAACCATGCGGGACAGAGTGGGTACTTAATATAGAATGACTGATCTTGGGGGGGAGAGGTTTTGTTGAATTTGGTGGTACCTCAGACAGGTTAATGGACTTCTATGATCTTCAGTCTCCTTATCTGTATAATGGAGATAGTAATACCTACCCTCACCCTACACCTCTGTAGAGTTGAAGGTATATTGAAAAGTGGAGACTGCTGGATAGAGGTGAAGGATTATTGTTACTGACCCAGAAGTAGGTCACCTGTTTTCTTGGAATTTGTAGCAAGTACACTAAGAAAATCCAAACTTTCCACCAGTCCCTGAAGGATATGGGCTAAATGTTTTAACAGCATGGTAGAAAGTATTAGAGTTGAAAGGTACCTTACTCTGATAATAGTACTTGGGACATAGTAGGTACTTAATAAAATGCTTATTGATTGATTGATTAATGAATGTTTCTCCAGCTTCTGCTTGAACACATATAATAGCAGGAAGTCTATTAGCTCAGTTTCTATTTCATTGTTAGGCAGTTCTAATTATTAAGATGGGTTTCCCCACATTGAGCTGAGATGGATCTTCTTGGATTTTTTACCAAGTGGTCTTCATTATTCCCCTGCAATCCTACAGAAAAAAAAAAATCAAATCGTTCTTCCGCCTGACAGCTCTTCATATCTTCACGGACTCTTCCTAAGCCTTTTCTTCTATAGTGTAAACACCTTCTCCCATCAATTCTTCAAAATGTTAGATTTTCAAGTTTTTTCACCATGTTAATCACCTTTCTGTAGACATGCTCCAAGTTATCAATGTTCCAACTAAAATTCAACATCTGGAACCACACCCAACAGGCCAAATAATTGTCCGACCAACACAAAGTATGTTGGGTATACTGTTCCCCTGATTCTGGATACTATTAACTCTTCTTGAGATGTCATTATATTTGGCCACCATACCACACTGCTGAAATGAAAATGAAATGAAACAATTATTTTGAAGTGCTAAGGATGATACCAAGATGAATGAGTTATTGCTTGCCTTCTCAATGGGTGGAGGAGGAGCTGAAGGAAAGAAAAGTATTTGTAACTTTAAAAAAATTTTTTCAATGAATATTAAAAATAGATAAATAATAAAGTGTTTGAAATAGAAAATTTGAACAAATAAAATAATAAAAATAAAAATAATATAAAATAAAAATAAAAATTTGAAATAGAAAAAATAAGATGAATTATACATGTTTCCTATCCTTAAAGATCTTAAAATCTTGTTATTGTCTGGACTATAAAGTCTGTTGACAAGTTGAGCTTGCAATGAAATAACATCCCTAGATTATTTTTTATATGGACTACCCTTAGGCCAGGTTCCCCATCCTATACTTGGGTTCAAAAACATCAGTTGCATAAATTCAGCCTTCTACATTTGTCCTACTCATCTCCTTTTTATTGTTGTTTTGGCTCATCATTCCAGGACACTGAGATTTTTTTTTTCTAATTTTGATCCTGTCAGTGCCCAATGAAACTTGTCTGTCCTCTGTGGGTAGAAAGAGTTTGAAAAGTAGGCAGTTCCCAACAATCCTTGGGCAAACAAATGTCTTCTCTGCTATTGCTGCTTCACTGATGCCACTTGAAATCTATTGTATTTCCCATAGTTCTTTTATCCTGGCCTGGAGAGTTGGCCTGAATCCTTTCAGTAAATCACACCCTTTGACCTCTTCCATATAATTCAGACTGATTCTTGGTAAATAAATAATTTTTTTTAAAATCCCGATTTAGAACTAGGAATTCTCCAAATGCCCTCCTTATTTGATACATCCCATTTGTCTTTCCCTCCATATCACTACCACAGGCGAATTCTGGCCAAACACTCCCAGTTTCATTTCCTTTTGAACCTCTACCTCCCATCTCCAAGAACAAAAGCAACAGCAGCAGCCATAACACTAGGCCATGACAGACTCTGTGGACCAAATTGTTGGACATTCCTGCCAGCTTTTTATCAGAGACTTAGCACCAAGCCTTGCACACAGTAGGCAGTCAATAAATGTTTGTTGCCTGAATGGATGAATGAAAAAATACCACCTGCAAATCTGATAATGATGTCTTCTGTATCTTCATCCAGTTGGATGATAAAGTGTTGATAAGAGTAGAGTCTGGCCTGATACCGGTTAATTGATCACCACTCTTTGGAAATAGTTGTGCAATCAGCTACAACTCTAACTAAATGAACTATAATCCCACTCTCATTTTTCCATCTTATCCATAGAGATGCCACGAAAAGGTTTGTCCAATGCCTTACTGAAATCCAGGTACATAATGTCTACAACATCCCCCTGGATCTGTCAAGATTTGTTCTTAGAAGAGGAAATGGTGATCTCTAGTCATCCTGAGTTCATTGAGTGCTCATGAATGAGTCAGGGAGCAAACACCCAGCTCTCAGTGAAGATTATACATGCAGATTATCTGGCTGAGTTCCAAAAGGGATAAAACCCACTTTGGGAAATAAAGCCAAAGGTAAGCTAAATGGTAGTAGCCCTGTATTATTACTCTCCCCTCTCAGCACTCCTTGGAATTGGGAAACTCTCTCATTTGAATCTTTAATTTGAAAATCCATGTTTATAAAAATAATGATGATAATAGTATTAATAGAAGGGTCAGTAATTCTCATCGCAGAAGGTTTCTTTATCTAATAAAAGGAGTCACTAAAGAGATTTCTTTAATTAGAGGATTTCCCAAAGGCATTTCAAATAGAATTCAAATGATAAAAATTCCATCTACAAACAACCTTTCTCTAGGAATAGATAAGTGCAGAATGTGAAGGACACTTGTGTTGGGGCATTGGACAATAGTGGGATGGCGGTGCTTAGACCATGTTCAGCATGACCTAAATGCTGGAAATCCAAGTGGAGGCTTGATGAGCCTCCTTACAGAACTTTGAGACGGTGTGTGATGAAGGGGCCCTGTGCCTAATTCAGAACATGCACGAGTGTCCTTTGACTATTACTGTATGGTGGCTTTTTTTTAAAGCTTTTTAATTGGCTGCTGAGCCAAAATTGAGTATTCCTACAATAGGCACAAAGAGGTGAAAGCTTGCTTTCTTTCCTGATAGCTTTTGAGCAAGAAGGAAGAAGCTGTAGGCTTCTAGATGGGGAGGGGGTCCTAGCTCCCTTTCTCACCTGGTCACCATGTATCCATGAACACAGTATGCTACTGTTTTTCTGTCATTGTTATTCCTAATCTTAGGTGAATAAGTAACAGAGACAGACATACCAGCTTGAAAAGATCAGAAGAGCCACCAGGAATCCAGAAACTGGAGTTCATAGAAGACTTTGCTAGGATCCGTATCAGCTAAGTCCAGTGAGGAGTTAGCTCTGAGTAGTGAACTTCTTGGCCCAGACAAGCAGTGGATCAACCTGGCAATTGAGACACCAGTTCTGCCAATAAGGCAGCCACTCATCTACCAGCTCTATCATACCCAGACATGAACTTGTGGGGGAGGAATGAATGGTAGCTAGTCACTATTTAAGTGTAAAGGACCACAGTAATGAAGGAGTCTGAGCTCTTGGTTTCAAGGGTATCTGTACTTCAGGCCTTGCTCTATCTTTCCAGTAAATTCCCCTATGTAAAAGCTAATAGATATTCATTGGTGATGCTGAGGAGATATTGATAGGTTAATTGATATTGAGGAGATGGTGATAGATGATTGATATCAGGAGGAATACACCAGATGAGAGTTCATGAGTATAGTATTGAAGAAAGTCAACCCTAAATCTTCAATGTTATCCCTAAAACCATGAGGGGAGAAGTAATTCTGCTCTGGTGTCCTATGTATTGTGAGTTAGGAGAATAGCCCTACACCTATACATGCTACACCAGCATGGTCACACATACATAACAAACCAAGCTGACATGCCCACTAGGATAGTCCACCTCATAAGAAAGAGCCCCTGTAGTGAACAATGTGGAAGGGTTTCTTCAGGAGTTCAAGGATGCTTTTGACTTGGAGCTGGGCATGACACCCAAAAGATTGCTCAGCTCTAATAAGGAAAAGAGACAGTAATACAAATCTGCGCTTCCCAACAATGAATCAAGACTTGGCATGAGATATCCCTACTCTATGGGATCAGTTTTTGAAGGGCATTTTCATGCTCACTTGTGGTTCATTAGCCAAAGTGGATGTTACCACTCACATACCCACAAGGACCTGGCAATATGTATGCATAGATTTCTACATCCTATCAGGACCACCCTCATAGTAGACTCACCAGTACTTTCCCAGTCTACCTGCTAGGAGCCAGTGCCATAATGGGGAGGAGATGGTACAGCTTGGGCGGAGGGGTGGGGGGGATTACCGTGTCAGGTCACAGAATTCCTTCCAGGTAGGGAGCCAATCACAGATAGCCCTGGAACATAAAGAACAAGGTGTCAGTGGTAGTGCCACAGGTACAAATCCTGAAGAGAGAGTAAGAAACAGACTTAGGAGAGAAGAGAAGTTTTGTTTTGGACATGCTGAGTTTGGGGTATTGATGGGATATCTAGGTAGAAACTTCTAATAGGTAACTAGAGGTGCAGGTCTAGGGGCCAGAAGAAAGGTCAAGGCTGGTGGTAGGGATTTGGGAATCCTCTGCATAGAATTGGGAGTACATGAGATTGACAAAGAAGAAAGAATGGAAAAAGAAGGCCAAGAATAGAACTATGGGGAGCAGTCACCTAACAAGATCAGGGAGAGGAAAATGAGAAGCCAGCAAGAGAGAAAGATAAGGAGTAATTAGAAAAATTAAAAGTGAGTTTTGTGTCACTGTAGCCAAGGGGAGAGAAATTATCTCATGGAAAAGGACAGTCAGTAGTATCAAATGCTTCCAAGAGGTCAAGAAGGATGGAAAGGCTTGAGAGATGTCACTTGCACAGTAGAAAGAGCATGGCTCTAGAGTCAGAGGACCTGAGTCCAAATCCAATCTCGGACACCTATATACCAGCGTGACCTTGTCTAAGTCATGTACCTCCTTTGGCTTTAGTTTCTTTATCAACTGAGAAGACTGCATCCTCGGTCCTCTGGAATCACAGATGGTCTTTGTATTAATTATAATTCTTACAGCTCTTAAAACTGTTTCTCTTTGCAGTGTTATTGCATTAGTTGTTCTCCTGGTTCTGCTCATTTCATGTTTCATCTATTTATAAGAGTGTTCAAAACTGTTCTATACCTAAAAGAAATAAACAAAATAGGAAAAGGAGTACTAAATGTATGAAAATATTTTAGTAGCTTTTTTTTGTGCTCACAACCCCCCCAAAAATATTAAAGGGAAATCCATCAATGAGGAAGGGCTGAATAAATTATGGTATGGGATATAATTTGTGTGATAGGATACTATTGTGCTATAAGAAACTAGGAAATAAATAATTTCAAAGAGGCATGGAAAGACCTATATGAATTGACACAAAATGAACTCAACAGAAAAACCAATGAGGGAATTTCTTTTGCTTGACTATGGATATTTATTGAAAGGAATTCAATTTTCTTTTCTCTCTTTTTTAATAGAGTAGGCAGTAGGAAGGGGAGAAAATAAATTTCTATTCATTGGAAAAACAAAAAAATAGAGAGGGAGTACTATGGATGTGGAATGTTGCATGCATTTTCAAATAAGGTCTCTATGTTATTAATTTTACTCAGTTGTTTTACCTTGTTACATGAGAAGGATGAGGAATCATGGAATGGGGCATAATATAAGAATTTAATCAAAAGTAACAGGAAGGGGCTGGACTGAAAAGCCTCTGGGGACCCTTTCAGCCTGTGCCTTTGGATCAGTCAATTGTGCAGTCATTTGGAGAACATGAAGAAAGAAATTTCATTATCATGGTGCAGGAGAAAGGAAGCTTGGCTGCAAGATGTCAGGGAGAGAATGAATGGTGACATCAGATGTCCCTGACTTTCTCAAAAAGTTTAGCAGTGAGGGTCATATATTAAGTCCTAGAAGGGTTTCCATTCCAGGATTGACTATGCTAACACAATTATAGCTAATTATAGTTTTGAAGAAGTTAGTAGGGATGGAAAGAATGGAGACTAGACAGTAGCTAGATGGGACAGAAGAGTCAAGGGATGGTTTCTTAGGATGGGGCAGACCCAGGCATGTCTAGAGGCAGAGAGGAAGATGTCAGTGGGGCTACTGAATGGGTATAAGAGAGCAGCAGTGATTGCTGTAGCGAAGTCCTGAAGGACTTGGGGTGGAAACAGATTAATCAATGTCATGGGTAGAAAGATTAGCTTGAGTGGAAGCAGTAAGGATACTTTTTTCTGTGATTGAAAGGATGGAGGCAGATGATTAATGATGCGAGAAATTCTGAGGAATAAAGGAGGTGAGCAGAGAGAGTTCACACTGGATAACCCATCTTCTTAGTGAAGTGGGAAAGTGAGTTATGTGTAGGAGTGTGGCTTGGGACTTGAGGAAAGCCCAAAAGGCTTAAAACAATCACAGAGAATGAGATAGGATGTTGATAAGAATATAAACATCAGAGTAGAACTTTAGTAGATACCACAAAGAAGAATGTTCACAACCATTTTTGGCCTGTATCTATGATTTCATTGGTGTGTGGAATGCCCCATGATGAAAGTCTGAACCAATGCAGATCAGTTACAATTCTAGCTTCAATTTTAGAGAGCTGCCTGGGCACTGAGAGGTCAGCCCTTCTTTCTTACAAGGCTCTGTACCATAGGAAGAAAGACAGGAGGCAGAAGCAACAGTAGGGTCATGACTTTCTGGTCTACACGATAGCAGGTGAGGAGATCAAGTCCTGAACACTCTGTTCCCAACTGTAGGCTTCCAACATTTCAGCCTCCTCACTCAAAGGTAGCCAAGGAGAGGTGAATTCGGCTATTTAGTCCATTTTGATTTAGGCCTGCTTCTGGTTCAATATAGACTCAATTTTCTTCAGCATGTAATGGGAACACAGAAAGCAATCATGCTCTGAAATGGAGATCTGAGCCCCTCTGTTCCACATCAGCAGAAGTAGGCTCACCCCTAGCTTCCACTTGGGGGAAATTGCATCAGGCAGCACTAAGGGTTAGATTCTTTTTCAGGTATCCATTGAATTTGATGAACCCTGAAGTCCCTTCCAAGTTTGAAATTCTGAGATTCTGTAATTTCCCCACCACCACTACCACTGCCACAGCTACTAAGACAGTCTAGTAAAGGCTTACCAACTCAAAGTCAGTCTGACTAGAGGACATAATCTGAATCCTAATTTATCTATGAGTTCTTGGGTTTTCTGTAGGTGACAGACAACCTTAAACCCTAGCAGTGTGGTCTAGTAGGAAGACGGTTGAATTTGGAGTCAGAAGACCTGGATTTGGGTCCTAGCTCTGGCTCTTACTAACAGCAGTACTTTTGGTTAGTCACTTAATCTCTCTGGGTGTCAGTTCCCAAATCAGTAAAATGCCAGAGTTGGTCTCGATGACTTCTGAAGTCACTTTCAGTTCTAGATCT
Organism: Vombatus ursinus; assembly: GCF_900497805.2. Taxonomy (NCBI): domain Eukaryota; kingdom Metazoa; phylum Chordata; class Mammalia; order Diprotodontia; family Vombatidae; genus Vombatus; species Vombatus ursinus. The sequence goes on from NW_020940527.1 coordinate 10,408,921, forward strand.
ATGATCTAGAGCCCAGCAGCCAATTTTCTAGTCTGAGAAATAGTAAATGTGAATTGATAATTACGCAATGATACTCTTCAACTAATATACCCCCTGAAGATTTTTCCCTGGGAGTCTCTCTGCTATATAAATGGCATTGTAGAAGGAACACTAGGGCAGCTACATGCACAATGGATAGAGAGATGGGCCTGGAGTCAGGAAGACATCTTCCTGAAGTCAAATCTGGCTTCAGACACTAGCTGTGTGACCTTAGGTGAGTTACTTAACCCTGTTTGCCTCAGTTTCCTCATTTGCAAAATGAGCTGGAGAAGGAAATGGCAAAGCACTCCAGTATATTTGCCAAGAAAATCCCAAATGGGGTTGCAAAGAGTCAGACGTGACTAAAAAGAATGAATAACAAAAAGAAGGAAAACTAGAGCCAGGATCAGAAACCAGATGCCCTAGATCTCCAGGTTTCTTTAGGTAAATCGTCTGAGCCTCTCGCATTTTCTGCATCTGGAAATATACAATTTCTGTCCACTGATCAGCGCTTACATATACTACTGGAGGGCGTTAATCACATCGTGTATTGACTTTCTCTCTATAAAGCAGTCATGTAGCAAGAGTGAGGGATAACAGATGGACAGCTCAAAGGCTGCACCAGCATCTGTGAAACAGTAGAAGGAAAAGAGGAAGGAAGGGCTCTAGTGTGCTAGGTGGGCTCCTTGTGAAGGATTTCCAGAAAGACATAGATAGATATCACAGAGCTTGAGAGAGCATGGTTTGGTTGCAATCTGCACCAGAGGAGGAATGACCTAGGCTAGGAAAATCATGGAACCATTGAAGTAAGTCTAAAATGGGAGAGGTCTATAGCCTTTCTGGGAGCTCATTCAGAAGAAAAGTCAGAAATAAAGCTAATCCCAACACTGTGTCTTAAAAATTGTCAGGGATGCTGAGAGTGAACAAATTGTGGGATTCTCGTTTCTTGAACTCAAGACCCTTTTTCTTGAATTGATTTTTAATCTTGACTCCTGTCTGGCCTCTCAGACTACTTGTGCTCTTGGCTCCCAGTGGTGGTTTCAGACTACTTTCTCCCAAGATACTGAATGGACACACCTCTTGCCTCTGGCCTTGTTCCCAGACTTTATATTTAAGTTAGTAGCCAACCTCTGCCTACTTATAAGACCCACCCTGACATCTGGCCCTCTATGGACTCAAACTGTATTCTTTTGCACCACCCATCCCTCCCACATCAGTCCTGAGCCCCATGGCACCAAGCCCCACTAAACCTCAGCCAAACTATGGAAGATGCCTAGTCATAACTACCCACAGTCCCTGCCCCTCTCCTTGAGGACAAAGGCAGAGGAACCAGGGCAAAAGGTTGAATTGGATGACAGCCTGGTGCTCTCACAAGACCACTGGACCTGAAATCATAGCACATAAGTTGTTTGCTACCTACAGGGCCTTGGGCAAGTCATTTAATTTTGTTGCACCTCAGTTTCTCCTCTATAAATGCTGGGATTAGTAGAGATGACCTCAATAGACCCTTCTAGCTCTAAATTCATTAACCTACCATCTTTAAGACCCGCTTCTAACTGTAAAATTCTATGGCTATAAAACCTTCCAAAAAAGGAAGGCAGATTTTTTTTTTCATTGTTTTGCAAAAACAAAACAAAAACAAAAAATTCCTCCAAAATTCAGGTTTCTTAAAGAGCAGATGGAGGAAAAAGAGGAGTCAAGTTAAGTCAATTTTGCTTTTGACAAGCACTATGCCAAAACACAAAGGTATTACCTATTTATTTCACAGTGCTCTGTGTGTGTGTGTGTGTGTGTGTGTGTGTGTGTGTGTGTGTGTGTGT
>NW_020940527.1:10410768-10424193 GCF_900497805.2 Vombatus ursinus
TGTGTGTGTGTGTGTGTGTGTGTGTGTGTGTGTGTGTGTGTGTGTGTGTTTTCTTTCCTAAACCAGCCAGCCTCAATCCCAGAGTGGGAAGCACATCTTTCAGGCAGACGCCGGTGTTTGGCGGTACACCTGTCAGCCTCTCTTTTCAACATTCCAATTGTGCCAATTTCACTTGCCATCCTTGAAGTGGGTGGTTGTGACTTGCTTATTGTTCTAGGCAGAACCTCGAGCAGTCATATCAGCATTAAGTAATGACACCCTCAGCTTGACAGCCTTCTAGGATCTTTTTTGTCTCACAACCGGTGCAAATCCTCATAATTGATTTGGATTGTGGGGCTGGTAATATAGCACTGACTGGCAATTAACACTAACATTTTAGTCTCATTTCATGCTGTCAAAAAAAAAAAAAACTCTTGAAGCTTTTTTTTTTTTGAATGTGAAAGATTGTCAGGTAGCGTTGTCCACATGTCTAATTATGTGCAGCCCCTGACCTCCCTCTTCCCCTGACAAAAAGGAGGGAGAGGCAGCAGGAGAAGATGCCAAGACAGTTTAACTCTTCTTCAGAGGACTGGGTGGGGGATTCATTTTCTATGTGATTCCTGGTCACTTCCCACCCTCAGGTTGAGGAGGAACTTTGAAAGGACTCTACAAATATAAAGTATTGTTATTCAGCATTACTAGGAGAATTTACAGCAACCATTCTTAGGGTCATAGGCTCATGATCTCAAGTTAAAAAGAACCTTAAAGGTCATCTAATCCAACCCCCTCATTTTATAGGTGAGAAAATTGAGACCTAGAAAGTGTGATTTGCTCAAAGTCAATTATTATTATTAATAATAGTATATGTTGATATATAAGATAATACAACATAACATTAAATTATATTATGTATGATATACTAATAGTATTATATATTGTAGTATAGTATTTAACTATTAATATAATATAGTATTATATATTCTTATATAGTAATACAAGAAAATTATTAATAGTATGGCAGCTAGGTGGCACAACGGATAGAACACTGGGCCTAGAATCAGGAAGACCTGAGTTCAAATCTCAGACACTTATTAGCTGCATGACTCAGGCCTTAGATACTTAGTAGCTATGTGACCCTGGGCAAGTCACTTAACCTGTTTGCCTCAGTTTTCTCAACTGTTAAGTGAGGATAAGAACAGCACCTACTTCACAAGATTGTTATGAGGATCGAATAAGATATTTGTAAATCACTTAGCATAGTGCCTGGCACATAGAAGGCACTACATAAATGCTTATTCCTTTCCCCTTTCCTTCCTAATTAATAATAATAATAACAATTGGCATTTATATGTCTGTTTAAGGTTTGCAAAGTACTTTACCTATATGTTTTATTTTGATCCTTAAAATAACACTGTGAGGTTCTATTATTAGTGGGTGCTATAATTATTATTATCATTTTGCAGATGGAGAAACTGAGACTGGAAGAGGTTATGTGAGTTACCCAAGGTCACAGAAGTAGTAAGCGGCAGAGATGGGATTTGAACTCACATCCTGAGAGTCTGGGATGTCAGTGATTTGCTTATTCACACAGTGAGTATAGTAGACTACATCATATTAACAGCAGTGACTTACACACAAGAATTGGTATTAAAAAAAAAAACAACCTCATCAAAGGGGCAGCTAGGTGGTGCAGTGGATAGAGCACCTGCCCTGGAGTCAGTAGGACCTGAGATCAAATCCTGCCTCAGACACTTGACACTTACTAGCTGTGTGACCCTGGGCAAGTCACTTAACCCCATTGCCCTGCAGGAAAAAAACAAAACAAATAAACAAACAAACAAAAAATCCCAATCTCATCAAGGAAATGAGTCTGTAAAAAAGGAGTTAGATAGGGCATATAGTAAAAACAAGAAATAACGTATGTGTGGGCTGAACGCCACACTAGTCTCCACAAAAATATCACCTGAGCTAGCAGAAAGCAGGCCTATAGCACATTTGGATGAAAGATCTGCAGTGATTCAGGAGCAAAACTATTTCAAGAGGAGAAAACCTAGGTGGCTTCTGATTGGTGTTAGTGGATGGGCTGCCCATATTGGTAAGTGTATTCACCAAAGTGGAGTTAAAAATTGTCCCTGGGTAAGGAGAGAGGCTTTTTAGTCAATCACTAACTAAAAATGTGACTGAGCAAATCACTTCTCTTCTATCATGAACCTACTTGTACACACTCCGGGGGAATCCAAATACCGACATCAATTTCAGTGACACCCCAGACCCATGATGCTAGGCCCCCCCCCCCCCCCGCATTATTGCTAATATATACTCCATATAGCCTGTTTGTACATAGCTAGTTGCATGTTGGCTCCCTCATCAGACTGTGAGGGGCAGAGACAAGGTGAGTTTTGTTTGTTTGTTTGTTTTGAGGCTTTTTGTTTTACTTTTTCGGGTTTTTTGTTTGTTTCTGGGTGTGTTTTTTGTTTGTTCATTTCTCTTTGTGTCCCCAGTACTTAGCGCATCATAGGCAGTTAATAAATGCTTTCTGCTTTGTTGACATGACTTGAATTATGATTACTTGCACATTTAAGCCCTCTCTTTTCCCATGTTCAAAAATATGTCAGCCAGATATTCAGAATCTTTTTGTTTCCTTTTTCTTATTAAGGATTTGACAAACACCAATAAATACAAGCATTTCCATTTGCAAAGAAGAACAGGAAAAAGGATTGTATGCGAAACCATGAATCTCTATTACATACAGCTTGGATTTTTTTGAAGTCTATATTAACACAATAGTATTAACAGCATCCTGCTGGTCTGTATCTCCTTCTGAACTTCCTTGTGCTCTCAGCTATGTGGTTCTATTTCAATGATTCATTGATGCTTTTCTTTCTTTCCTCCTTTTTCTGTCATCACTAATCACTATTCTTCCACCACCCTTCCACCCCCACAGCTCTCCCTGCCAAAAGGAAAAGCCCTCCCTCCTAATTAATAAGCAGAGTCAAACAAAACAAAGTCACACATGGGTCATGTCTGAAAATGCATGTCTCTTCCTGAACGTCAGTCCATCACCTCACCACCAAGAGCTGGGAAGCATGGCTCATCACAGTCTTCTGAATGGGATTGGTCATCCCTTGGGTCAAAGCTCCAAAGTCTTTTCCGGGTTTTTCTGTTACTGTGTTGCAGTCATTTGCATATATTTTTCTCCCAGTTTTCTCATTACATCATTTTATCCAAACTCCGACAGGCTTCTCTGAATCTGTCCCTTCATCCTCACTTATGGTGCAATAAAATCCTTTTTAATTTATATGACATCATTTATTCAACTATTCTCCAACTGATAATCAATCCATTGAAATCAAACAATATTAAACAATCACACAATTCACTTTGTTTCCAATATTTGCTACAATAAAAAGTACTATAACATTTTGCCTTTTTTATATCCTCAGGCTTAGCACAGTGCCTAGTACAGAGTAAGTGCCTAATAAATGTTTGTCCATTGATTGATTGATTGATTGATAAGTAGAATTTTAAGCTTAGGAATCTGATCAAGCTTACTCATTATTACCTTTCATCATGGAAGCAACATCTGTTCCACAAAGTCTAGGCCAATCTTTCTTTAAAAGGTATTACAACTATTCTCTAGACTCAATTGGCCCAGAGGAGTAAAGTTCAAAACATTGACATAGCTTTCTGGTGGCCTAAGTACAAAAAAGCCAGCTCCAGAGGAGTTGGGAACCCCTCTCTTAGGCCTGTGGTATGCTTCTAACAGGCAGACAATCATAGCAAATACAGGGATAGGGAAGCTGTGCTCATCTGAATTAATGCTGTATCCTTGCTGGCTATTCTTTCCATACTATCTTTAATAATCATAATCATCATAATCATAACAGTGGCATTTATATAGCACTTTAAAGTTTGCAAAGCACATTAGAAAAAGTATCTCATTTGATCCTCACAACAAGCCTGGGAGGTAGGTACTAATATTAATCCCATTTTACAGTTGAAGAAACTGAGGCAGGCAGTGGTTAAGTGACTTGCCCAGAGTCACACAGCTAGTATTTATTTTTTTCATTTTTAATTAATTTATTTTGAATTATCAATAATCACTTCCATAAGCTTCTGAGTTTTAAATTTTTCTCCTCTCCCTCCCCACCTCCCTCCCCAAGACAGCATGCAATCTAATATAGGCTATACATATACATTCCTATTAAACATATTTTCATATTAGTGATGTTGTAAGCAAAAAGTAGAACCAATAGGAGGAACCACCAGAAAGAGGAAACAAAACACAACAGAAGAAAAAAATAGCAAATAGTATGCTTCAATTTGCATTCAAACTCCATAGTTCTTTCTTTGGATATGGATAGCATTTCCCAACATGAGGCCTGTGGAGATGTCTTAGATCCTTGTATTGCTGAGAAGAGTTAACTCTATCAATATTAGTCTTCACACAACGTGGCTGTTACTGTGTATAATGTTCTCCTGGTTCTGCTCATTTCACTCAGTATCAGACAATACAAGTCTTTCCAGGTTTTTCTGAAGTCTGCTTGTTCATCATTTCTTATAGCACAATAGTATTCCATGACATTCATATACCACAACTTGTTCAGTCATTCCCCAATTGATGGACATCCTCTCAATTTCCAATTCTTTGCCACCACAAAAAGAGCTGCTATAAATATTTTTGTACATGTGGGTCCTTTTCCCATTTGTATGATTTCTCTGTGATATAGCCTTAGAAGTGCTATTGCTGGGTCAAAGGGTATGCACATTTTGATAGCCCTTTGGGCATAGTTCCAAATTGCTCTCCAAAATGGTTGGATCATTTCGCAACTCCACCAACAATGCATGTGTTCCAATTTTCCCACATCTTCTCCAACATTTATCATTTTTCTGTTTTGTCACGTTGGCCAATCTGATAGGTGTGATATGGTACCTCAGAGTTGTTTTGATTTGCATTTCTCTAATCAATAGTGATTTAGAGCATTTTTTCATATGACTATAGATGGCTTTAATTTCTTCATCTGAGAACTGCCTGTTCATATTCTTTGACCATTCATCAATTGGGGAATGACTTGTATTCTTATAGATTTGACTTAATTCTCTATGTATTTTAGAAATGAGGTCCTTATCAGAGAGACGGGTTGTAAAAATTCTTTCCCAATTTTCTACCTTCTTTCTAATCTTGGTTGCATTGGCAGCTAGTAAGTATTTAAAGCCAGACTTGAACTCAGGTCTTCCTGACTCCAGGCTCAGCATGATGATCTATGAAAGTCTCATTTAGTTCTAATCCTGAACCTGAATCATCAAACTGTCCTGAATCAGGTCTAGCCAACAATATTTCACAATATAGATATCATTCTATAGGATGGCACTAAAATCCAGGGCCCAAATAGTCTCTCGAGGCTCAATGCACACGGGGTGGAGGGGCAACTCGGGGAACACTGAAGCCCAGAGAGAGGGAAAGTAAACCTCACCCATCCCTCAAAGCAGTGGAAATTATAGTAAACCTGGAATCAGGAACCCTAGGTTCAGATCCTGGCTCTGATTCTAGCTGTGTTCCCACAGACAAGTTTGCAATAAGTGAGAGAACATTAGTTTGGGGGCCAGAGAACCTGGTTTGATCCCTCCTTCTGTTCCCTACTAATTGTGTGGCCTTAGAAAAGTTATTTACTCTCTAGAACTTAGTTGGGGGTTTTTGTTTTGTTTTTATCCGAGGGGGTTATAGATTAAATTATCTCTAAGGGCCTCTTTGGCTTGAAAATCAATGGTATTATAATGAGCCTCAAATAACAATCCCTACAGAAGAATGGTCTAGCAAAAATATCCCTGAACTTGGAATCAAAAGAGACATGGGTTCAAATATTACCTCTATCAATTACTAGCTATGTGGTTGTGGTGAATTAACGTAGCCTCAGTTCCCATTATCTGTAAAATGGGTAGCTACTTCTCACAGTTATCGTGAAGAGCAGATGAGGTCACGTCTGTAAAACCCTTTGTAAATCTTAAAGGATTCTATCTGTGTCAGATATAATATCTCATCATATACTTTACAGCATTGTTGTAAGGAAAGTACTTTGTAAACCTTCTAGTGGGCACAGACAGAAAGCCCTGTGAGGCCCTTCATTTAGCTGCTCCTTTCAAACCTATACTGGTCAGGAGACGAGCCCAGCCTTCTAAAAAAAGGATGGGCTTTCCCACAATTCTGTGCGTGGGAGATACATGTGTGTTGGAGAAAAGAACAGAGCAGAGATGGGAAGAAGAAAAAAACCTTTTGGGAGATAACAGCAGAAATAATGGTGGCCAAGTGAGAGGTTCCATTGATGTAAGGAGGGATAAATCTTCCACTGTGGACCAGGCTTCCCGAGGGCAGTGCAATGGAGCTGGACTGGGTAAGACAAAAGATGATAGAAGTCACAAAAACAAGCCTGAGTCAAGACTGCAATCCTGGCAAGGCTAGGAGGCTGAGGATTGTGGACTTTTGAGTTTGAGAGTTCTAGGCTACAGAGGCTTGTGGTGATTGGGTGTTCACAGTAAGTTTGTCATCATTACGGTGAGCCCTTGGGAGCCGGGAGCCCCTAGACGACTGAAGGAGGAACAAAACTGTCCAGATTTTAAATGAAGCAAGTCAAAGCTTCTGTCCCCATCAGAAGTGGGATCGGGACTGTGAATAGTCCAGGAACTTCCAACTTGAACAAGATGGGGAAGAAGAAGGAGGAAGAGGAGGAGGAGGAGAATGAGGAGGAGGAGGAAAAGAATTGCTTGACTCTGAATAGAAGAGGTGAATTGTAGATAAGGACTCAGCACTGATATTTCCCATGGGTATACATACATACTTCTCCTCTTGCTGTCCTAAGTCTTTTGTTGAGCCTGAGAATCTATCATTCTGTGAGTAGGAGGTTAAGAAATGATATTCACTCAGGGTTGATAAAAATACATCCATACACCCATATATGTGTGGATGTAGATATATGTATGTGTATATACACATAGACATATATAAATATGCAAACATATAAATGGGAAGTGTACATCTAAATATGATGTGCCTATAACATGTGTATATGTGAATATTATGTATGTATCACATTAAGTGATTACATAACTATTCCACGCTAAATATACTTGGAGGACTGTCCTTCTCTGTTCATTACCAGTCTAAATAAACACTGCCTTTGCAAATGCTTCTTCTTAGTTAGCTTTTTTCTTTCAGGAGTGGAATTAAATACACCTATAGGAGAGCTAAAATCAGCCAACTATTGACATTCCCAAAGAGAAGGCTCTCTGTGACTGGGGACATGGGCCTTAAAGAATATGAAATGCTTGAGAAGTTCCCCAAAATTGAAGTTGGGTCTATGGGAGCCCAGGGCTTCAGTTTTGAGAGATGCAGTACAACTGGACGAATGTGAGCTATTATTAGTCATGAGACAGAAGAATGCATGATTGTGTAATCATGTCAACAAGCATTTATTAAGCACTCACTTATGTGCCAGGCATGGTCTTAAGGGCTGAGAATACAGATAAAAGCAAAGGAAAGACAGCACCTGCCCTTGCAGAGTTTACATTCTGATGGACAAAGACAATATATCTTTAAAAAGCAGGCTCAGGGGGTGGGGTGGGAGGACAGAAGGTACCCACATGAGGTATAAGGTGGATGAGACTGGAGACATAAGATCAAAGGCAGGAGAAGAATGAAAGAGTGAGCGTGGTTGACCTGGGCACATTCTCAAAATGGAGATCCCAGGAGGGAATCAAAAAATAAATTATGTGACACAAACCCCAAATGTAACAGGGCTGGGGAACCTGCAACCTCAAGGCCACATGTGGCCCTCTAGATCCTCAAGTGCAGCCCTTTGTGAAGTTTGGATTCAGTCAAAGGGCTGCACTTGAGGACCTAGAGGGTTACGTGTGGCCTCGAGGCTGCAGGTTCCCCACCCCTGGATAGAAGTTTGTGGCAGGGAGAAATGAGTGTAAGTCTGAGGTGATCAAGAAGGGATCCATGCAGGATATGTGACATGGAGTAGGTGGGGCATGGAAGGTGGACTGGCACTAGATGAACTAGACCACCTCGATAGTGAAGAACACAGCCAGAGGTATTAGATAATGAAGGCACTTTGGAGATTCCTGTTCCATCCACTGAAGACCCAGGAGGAGGAATTAATGTGTTGGTAAATGCCTTTCAGGCAACTTGCATGTGAGAAGTTTGGAGGAAATACTGTTTGAGCCCCAAAATCCAAATCCCAGACACAGGCTCTAAGGGGGGCCATGTCCCCACCAGAGAGATGAAGTGTCAGAGAAGGCAACTACAGATTTCCAAATCCCTAGAGCCTGAGAAGGTGGGGAAAGCCAGAGAACTAGCCTCATCCAGCCTACCAGGGCCATTTTTTTTTAAGGAAAAAGCAAATCAATCCTCCTCCATTTAAAGGGAAAGCCTGATCCCTATAGAATTTGCCTCTCTGGAATGCATTTTAGGAGTCTCTGCTCCTTCAACTATGTTTGAAAAACAAGGGAAGAAAGGAGAAATGTTGGTGGGAGGAGAGAGGTAAGGAACAGGGTGTAGAGAGAGGATACTGTCAGTTCAATTGGATAAGAGATTTTCAATACTTGCTCCCCAAGCATGGCTAGCCTAGGCCAATGCTAGCCAAGTGGCGTTCAAGATTGATAATGGAAATGGGTCAACAGATCAGAGTTATACTAAGGTTCCAGTTCTTGCAGCACCTATGTGTGACCCCAAGGGCATCCATTTACTCCAGCAGAGGAGAGATTCAGGTGCACTAAGATGAAATCATTCACTGAGTTCTGCCCAAACAGAAAACTCTCCACTTTCATTGCTGGTCATTTCTCTTTCCCTTACAATAAAAAGACTGTGTTTACTTAACAATTCAATGCTTCCTACTGACATAGAAGGAATGCATTGTAGGAATTGGGGATCTGAGCTTTTGTATGCAAAGCTATTAGAAAGGCAACATCATTTGGGGGAACTTGAGTGTCAAAGTTGGAAGACCTTGGTTTGAGTCAAAATGTGACACTGACCGAGTGACCCCAAAGACTTGCTCTCTCAGAGCTGTTTCTTCATCTGTAAAATGGGGGTGATAACATTTGTACTAACTACTTTACAAGGTTATTGTGAAGAATTAAGTAAACTTTAAAGTACTATATAAACCTGAATTATTATTATTAATGTCCTTGGGAATAACCAGCATAAATTTTTACCACCATTCCATTTGGGAGAGACAAATGGACTCTCTTTTGTACGAACATCAGGACACCATTCATGATACAGAGAATGAATAAGTATTTAAACTAATTTTGCATTGCTTTTTAATGCTGACGTACTTTGGTCAGAGCCACCCTTCCTTAAAAAGTCACAGTGCAGTATATGTGAGATAGTGAGAAAGGGAATGGCAGGAAAGCTTCAGAGAAGCTTCCAGAAGGATCAAAGCTTCAAGAAAAAATAAACACATGAGTAGTTGCTTCTCAGAAAAATACCCACCCCTTGCTGCCTCCAAACAACAAGAAATATACCTTCAATTACAATAAAAATAAAAGAAGAAACAATCTCATACAAATAACAGCAGGGGACTCTGTAATAGATCCCTTCTCCCTAACCATACCCAGCCCCACACTTACTGTGACTGACCCCAATAGGTCTACATTTCAAGTTTGGGTTGTGGTGGCTTTGATCCTGCCTCCTCTTTGCAGTGACTCGGACTGGCATCTCCTCACCCGTACATTTGGGAAAAACATCAAACTGATCCAGGAGGCCCATGGTGGAGAAAGTAGGCAACTAGGGTGAGGGCAGCAGTACAAAATTGTCTAGAGGATAAGGAATCTCCCCTAGAGGAAAGAGAAAAGGAGGAGGTCATGGTGGAAAAAGAGAAGGAGATAAAAATGGAAAGAGAAGGAGAAGGAAAAAAAGGAGGCAAAGGAGAAGGAAAAGGAGAAGAAGATGAAATATCACTGTTGTGATCTTGCTTTCCCTCCCATCTCTTTTGGTGTTTTGTGTGGCCCTGGATATTGTACACCTGGGGAGGGGGTCCATATGGTATGTTCTCCCCAATTATCTTGTGCAGTCAGTCGGTGGTCTGTCTTGTGTAGTCCTATGAAGCTCTGATGCAAAGACACAGCGTAGAACTGAGGAGTGATGGTGCATCCTTTATATTTGGCCTGAGAACTCGATGTCTCACCCTCCCTGACTAAAGTCAATTCCCCTATCTCTGGTGAAGATTACTCAGTGCTGGAAATCTTTGTGATGCCTTCCCAAAGTGACTCCTGGGAATTAGACATGAATTTCTATTCTTTGAACATGGACCTTCAGACCTTGGACCCAGCTCATTTGTCCTTTCTTGTACCTTTGCTTTTCAATGACCTTCCATTCAATTCTTCCATTCAATCTTAACACTCTCCATTAGTAGTCAGAAAATAAGAGGTATTATATAAGAGTGCAAGGTGCAGAATATATGAGTGCAAGTAATTTCAGATACACCCTACGTACACAGATGGCCTAAACTGAGCATTAGTAATTTACCTGACTTGTATGTTGAGCTGTGCCAGGCAGATTCTGTGACTAAGACTCAGTCCAGCCAGCCTGGGCATGAAACAGGTTGGAACTGAAAAAGCCCACGTCCTGATGAAACCAGATTCTCTCTGTCAGGGCTCCAAGTACAACCCTCCAGATGCAACTCAAATTGCAGTCTCTGAGGGCATCCAACTCCTAAGTTGGTTGTTTGTTCCCCTAGATTCTGTACCCAGAATCCTTTGATAAAGTTGTTATTTTTTTATTTTCCCTAGGTACTTTCCAGGAAAGATTTTTCCCCCTTATTTCTGGATTGATTTATTCAACCAAGTACAACCCTCCAGATGCAATTCAAATTGCAATCTGTGAGAGCATACAACTCCTGAGCTGGTTGTTTGTTCCCCTAGATTCTGTACCCAAAATCCTTTGATAAAGTTGTTATTTTTTTATTTTCCCTAGGTAATTTCCAGGAAAAATTTTCCCCCCTATCCTGGCTTGACTTATTCAATCCTTTTCTTAGTCTCTATCAACTGCTTTGTCCATTCATATATAGATCCTGACTCCTTAAGGGACTTTAGATGTCATCTAGTCCAATTTCTCATTCTAAAAATAAGAGTATTGAATGGATTGTGCCTATGACTGAACATGTCTAATATAAAAACTCACTACAAGTCTTTAACTATTTTTTCGCTTTAACTCACCCTTCTTCCCTAGTTCCTACATTTAGCCAGTTGCCACATTCTATCTATCTATCTATTCTACCCGCTGTCTTTCATATGTCAGTGTGGCATGGTGTTTAGCAAGACAGTCTTCAAGTCAGAAGACCTGGATTAAAGCCCTGCTCTGACCCTTAACCCCTCATTACCCCCCAGCCACCTGTCTAAGACCATATAATTCAGAGAAGGTGCTGGTCTATGTTGACAGAGGGAGTTTCTTGCCATGAGTTCCCCAAAGCAATGAAATCACAAGTTCAAATAAAATTTTTAAATAGAGCTCTTTTCTATCTCATTTCCACTCCTATAGCATTCACTCTGATTCAAGCCCCCATTTATTCTCACCTCAATTTCTGTAATATCCTTATCCTTCACCTTCTTGTCTTTGGTCTAATTCCCCCTCCTACCCATGCATCCTTCACATTCTTTCATGAAACATCTTCCTAATGTACTGCTGTCATCACATCATTCTTCCACTCCCAAATTTTCAGCAATCCTCCATTGTCTAAAGAATGTATCATTTTGTAACACCCCAGTTTGGTTTCCATACAACTTTGAAACCTGTCATTTCTTCCCAGATTTGGGGTGCTGTTTGGGTCAGCATATATTTCAATGCACAGCTAAATCTCTGGGACCCCATTCTAATATATCTCTATGGAGACTGGACCAAATAATCTATTGAATCAAAAGGTATTTTACAGAACAGTATAGCACAGCAAATAGCAAAGGGAAAATCCATATATAGAAAAAACTACAATCCCTCACAGACCACTATTCTGTCAGTAGAAGAAGGAATGTTCTCCCAGATAATTCTCAGTTGTAGATCTGAGACCCAACTGGAACATTTCTCATGACTCAGTATCCTAATAAGTCACTCTGTCTCCCTTCTGTTTCTCTGTCTATATTGTTATCATTCTTATCTGCCACTGAAATAGACACCTGCTTCTTCTTCTCAGAACCATAGCCAGCATCTATTAATGTTCCTTTTCTCCTTTCCATTGAGCAGTTGGGCCTTCTTCTTCTTCAAATGGAATATTATCTCTCTTTTGTAACACTGCTTTAGACTCAACAGACTGGCTGTAAGCAGTATGTTGTCAGCTCTCCTGTTAGTCAGGTCCACAATCACAACCAGCCAGCAGAGCAGAGTCCTTCAGGTCAATATTTCTTTTTTTGACAGTCTTTGTCCCCTGTAGCAGTTATTCCTCCAGTTCAACTTATAGGTTGGAATGAATAAATTCATTTCAGTTTCCATCACGCTTCTGACAGCAAATGCCAAGGCCATGAAAAATTACTTGGGTCTTTATTCACTTAATAATTTATTTGTATTATAACAGCTATATTCACATCATTGACCTTAAAAGGATCTACTCCTTCTCCTGGAATTCAGGACCTTCCATAAAATGGATCCAAATTATCTTTCCAGTCCTATTTTATATATTCCCTTTCAAATACACTACCTCCCAACCAAACTGGACAACTCTGATCCCCATTCTTGTGCCCTTTCCTATCACCATGCCTTTTACTCACACCACTTGCCATGCTAGGAATGGACTTTACCAAATCTCCATTTATTGAAATCCCTCCCTTGCTGCAAAGCCTAGCTCAAGAACTCACTGCTTCCTTCCATGAACCCTTCCCTGTCTTTCCTAGGTGAAAAGCATTTCAACTGCTTCAGATTCCTTACTGCACTTTGCCTGCACCTCTCCTTTGCACTCTCTATTACTTCACACTACATTATATTATGGGTGTCCTTGAGATAGGGAAGAACAAAAACTTTAAAGTGTCCCAGACTTCACAGGAGAACTCAAGTCCTTCTAATTCCCTGTGACCTTAAGAGACAATTCAGGAAACTGGGCTGAGAAACATAAAAGAAGGAAGGTGTTCTGCTCCAAAAGTTAATGTTGGTTGTATACAATTACCTCTCCCCACCACACACACACACACACACACACACACACACACACACACACCAGTTTAGATTTGTACTTTCTTCAGAGCATGGTCTGTGCCATGTTCATCCTTGCATACCCTGGGGCTAACAATGACTAACAACACACACATATTTGTGCATGTATGTACATATGTGTATATATGTATATGTATGTATATACATGTGTGTATGTATGTATTTATATATCTCTTTAAAGTTTGCACAAATGTAGTTTGTATGTATTTATATATGCCTTTAAAGTTTGCACGTGTGTGTGTGTGTGTGTGTGT
>NW_020940527.1:10424203-10472371 GCF_900497805.2 Vombatus ursinus
ACACAGCTCTAATCATTAGAAAGCTCTTTCACGTATTGAGGGAAAATCCATCTCTTTGTAGCATCACTCATTGCTCCTGGTTCCTTCCTCTAGTTCTAGCTTTCATTTTCCCTCCCCCTCTCCCATTTTCTTCAGGCTCCAAACTCAATTATTTCCATTACAGTTTTCAAAATCTTAACCATCCTGGTCACCTTCTTGGGCAAATCCATTCCTTCTCCCCTCGGGCCATTTTTTCTTAATTTCCTCTGTTATCCCTCCATCACCCTCCTCCTGTCTGTTATATAAAAACTCATTCATATCTAGCCTACAAGTTCTCTTTTGTCAATTCCCCTTAAGCTTCCTAGGGTCTGAGCCTGTCAGGCAGCTTCCAAACCATTATACAGTCAGTGTCCTCCAAAGCCACCCTCAAACATCATTGCTCATGTCTCCTTGTTCACTCCAAAGATCTGTGATTTCATCATGAGTCCTCCCTCCACTAATGCAGATCACAGCTCTACCATTCCTTAATAGATGGTCTTCATGAATTGCTGTGGCTGAAATAATCAATCACCTGCTTGCCAGCCTTCTGGTGATAAGCCTGTCCAAACTTAGCAAGGCCAGTCCTCAGTCCTCAGATGACAGACGAATAGTCCCTCACCAAGCTCATGCTCATATTTCTCATGTCACATCCATAAAATTACTTTTATCTACAGCAGGAAGGGGCTCAGGTAATAGGACACACAGGATGGGCCTGCTGGTCAAAATTCAAAGATGGGGGCTCTAAAGGCTTGAGGGTGGGGGTGGAGAGTTAAAGCATTTATGCATGAATCATCAGTGTCTTTGGGAATTACTCACATTAATACCCACCACCCACACAGGAGAGACAAATGTGCCCTGTCCCAAAGTAGATCATGGAATTATAGAAAGTCAGCACTGAAAACTTTAGAGATTATGTTATAAAGCCCCCCTAATTTTACAAAAGAGGAAAGTGAGACTCAGAGAGCTGGCATAGATTGCCCAAAGTCCCCCAGTAAGTTGGCACATTTGTTTGTTTTGTAAGCCACCCCACAATGAAATGTTATAACTTTAGAAAACTGGTACAGTGCGATGTTAAATTGATTAGTCTCGGGTCAAAAACCAGTAAGTACGAGAGGTGATATTTGAACCCAGTTCTCTAACCAATGTGCCATGCTGTATTTCCTCTATCCCAGCTCCAATTGCCCCATTGCAGGCCTTTGGAGTTTGGCAGCCTGGTACACTATTGTCTCCATGTTACCCTCTTAGTACACTGGTTTCACTCTATAATAATAATGATAAATAAAACAAACAGCCTAGAATAGTCTATGCCAATGTGACTCTGGAGTAGTCACTTCATTTCTGTTGGCCTCAGTTTACTCATCTGTAATATGGAAATGACAGGTTGTACAAAAAAAAAGCAGATTTGGACATTTGTTGGCTATTGGGACTGAGGCTTGTTTGGCTAGAACCTAGTTATGAGGGAAAACAATGTGAATAAGTGAATGGAGGGGGGAGCATTTATAAAGCACCTATCATGTGCCAGTCACACTACTAGGCAGATGGACAAAAGGAACACACAAATTAAGGAGTTACTATATAATTTGAAAGACTCAGATATTTATTACTTTTCTAGACAGAGGGTTGCAATTTTCAAAAATCTCAATTGAGCAAAGTCAAATTAGATGGGGGCTTAATAAAGTCCTTTTTCCCCCATATTAAATCATATTTTATTTAAAAAGCCAAAGTACCGCAAATCATTACTGAAACAGCATGCCAGGTTCAGAACTGCTTTGAATGCAAGAGGCTTTCTGTCCCTGTAATATGCAAATGATACCATTCTCCATCTCCCCCAACACACACACACACACACACACACACACACACACCCCCCAACCTTCTCCCAAACTGCTATATATAGCGAGGATATATTGCTGCTGATTTCTAGTACATTGTATCCTTCTTAAAAGCAGGGCACTCTTAGCAGACAATCCCCAGCTAGCATTTATCAGTTTTATTTCTTTAATGATTCAAACTTTTGCTAAGATGTGCTATTTGCTACATAGGATTTTATGGATTTAACAGTTTTTATTAATTTAAGAGGCTTCCACTGAGCAAGAAAATGGCTCAGTGTGACAAAGAAGGTATCATAAATGAATTGATTTGTCACGTATCAGAATGTGATCCAGCAGTGATTTCATTATTGTGGTTATTTTCCTTCAATTATCTGCAAACTTAAAATGCTAAATAGCCTCCCCCTGTATCAATTGAGCAAGAAATAAATGTGATCCCATCCGATTGCACAAATTGGCCACAGAGTATTGAGGCCGCGCATTAATTTCTCCTCCTTGAGGCACAATCTTCCCCCCGCGATAAACAAGATATTTTATTCAAATGTTGTGTCTGCGAGGCGGAGAGAGACAGATCCGTCAGCGCTGTCCCCTAAGCATCCTGGTGGGGCTGAGGAGAGGGATCGGGGAGGGGAGGACACGGGGAGGAGAGGGAGGCGGGCTGGGAGGTGTGATGCGCACAGCCGGCAGAGAGGAGAGGGGAGGCCAGGTAATGTGATTTAGCCTTGACTCAAGCAGCAGAGCGTCAGGGGCCCAACACCCAGAAATGCCAGGGTATCTGCCCTCCCTGAATGCGGCCTCAAGTCACCTCGAGGTTACAGCTATTCTGTCTCAATTGGCTCCATTGTTCTTTGTCTGTCCTAGTGTGTGCATGTCCCTTCTGCCCCTTCTGTACCCACTTGCACTCTCCACCCCCACCCCACCCCCAGCTCCTGTCTTTATCAAAATACACAGCATCTTCCGGTCTCCACCGGCCTCCCACTGTCTCCCCCCACCCCTAGGAAACATGCTTTTTTTTCTCTCCTCCAAACTTTTGTTCCTGCAATTTTCCCTGCCCAGAATGTTCACGTGCCCAGTCTGCAAGGGCCCCCTTCTCTATGGGGTCTTTCCACAACATCCTAGCCCAAGCTGATTTCTGTTTCTATGTGTGTCTGTCTGTCTTTGTCTCTGTCTCTCTGTGTCTCTGTCTCTGTCTCTCTCTTCTCTTTAAACCACTAATATTCCCCCGCCCCTCCCCACCCAAAAACACTTAGTTTGTGCTCTTACCGCCTAGCACTTAAGACAGAAGTGAAAGCTATTAGACAATAATTGTCTCCCGATGAGGTTACAAGCTCCTTTAGGGCAGGGACAAGTCTGATTTCTCTTTGATTCCTCACAATGCCTGGCTCAGAACTGAGGGCACAACACACACTTAAATGAACATCTGGTAAGTGATTGACTTAGATACTAAATAATCTCTTTAAAAAAAAAAAAAACTCTTCAGGTGGGAGATTAAGGCTGCTGCATCATGCTTCATACACTGTATCAGACTCATTTGGCCAGGTTTCATTGTTTTTCTTTTTATTTGAGAAGGCTCATTGGGGGTCAAGTGGGAGTCTAGTTGGATATACAGAAATCTTTGTAACATAAAAACAAAAGGCACCAACAAAATATAAAAACACCCGTAGCAATGAACCAGAGGCAGCTATGTGTCTCAGTGAATAGAGTACTGGGTCTGGAGTCAGGAAGACCTAAATTCAAATCCAGCCTCAGACACTTACTAGCTGTGTGTCCCTGGGCAAGTCACTTAACCCTGTTTGCCTCAGTTTCCTCATCTGTAAAATGAGTTGGAAAAAGAAACAGCAAACCAAGAAAACCCCAAATTAGTCACAAAGAGTCGGGCTTGACTGAAACAACTGAGCTAGGGTGAGACATAAAAAGGAAACATCACTATTTTCTGAGAAAAAGAAAAGAGAGAGATGGGACAAGGTAGGGAAGCTAATGCTTACTAATAACAGGATTATTGCTGTAGATCTGAAAGGCACTTTAGAGTTCAGCCAGTTGATCCCCTTCCTTTTTTAAATGAGAAAACTGAGGTGTAGAAAGTTTCAGTGACTTGTCCAAGGACATAGTGAAGAGCAGAGTCAGTATTAGAATCAAGGTCTCCTGATCCAAATCCTGTTATCATAGATTTAGAGTGGGAAGAGACCTACAAAGTCATCTGTTCTAGTGCTCCTCTTTTGCAGATGAGCATACTGAGTCCCAGAGATTATAAGTGACTTGTCAAGATCACATAGGTAGTTTGTAGTGTAGTTGACCTTTGAACCCAGGTCCTCAGACTCCAAATCCAAATTCTTCCCACTGCCCTACACTGGCTCATAGCAGAGAAAAGGATTACCTTGACATAAGAAGTACTTTCTAACCACAAAGTGCTATATACACATCAGTTGCTGTTATTTTCTCAAAGCTTGGTACCTCTTCAGCTCAAAGACTTCACATGGGAAGTTTTCCATTTTAAAAACTGCTTGCTGAGAGCTCCATTTTCCTTACCTATAAAACCTCCCAACTGTCCTTGGAAGAGCACCAAGAACAGAAATTTCCACTGTTACATAAATGCTAAGGGAGATTCCCACATCTGCCAGCTTATCAGAGAATGCAGGCTCAGAGAGGTCCTCCTCAGTCTCTGCTCCCAGAATCTGAGAGGAAATCAAAGGGCAGTTGAGTAAACCTCAGAAAAGAGGAGGTGGAGGGTGGGGGAAGGAGGAGAGGGGGCTTTTTGGAACCTTGTCCTGGCTTTATCCAAAACCACCAGCCAGGAACGTGACTAATAACAGCTAAATAGTATTCAGTGACTGAGCTATGACTGAGTATGATATAATTCTACAAACACTTGGTGCCTCTTCCCCCCCACCACCAACCCCTAAGTTAGCTTGTATTTATGTATAAGCATCTGTGCTGCTTACTATCTGGATACGTACTTAATATTGTCACCTGAGGGCAGGGACTGTGTCTTTTTTTGTCTTTATATTCCCAGCACTAAGCACAGTGTCTGGCACATGGTAGATGCTTAATAAATACTTGTCTGTGCAGGGCCCTGTGAAAACACACTGGGTGAATCTAGGAGTAAAAAGGTGATAATTGGTCATTCTTTATACGAGGGTGGGCGGGACAGTCAGGCACTTCCACTCTCCTTGGAAACAAAATCACTATAGTAAAATAAAGTCTTCTCAGATTAGGCAGAAGTAGGAGTATTTCTATCAGAAAAGATGAATTTTTTTTCATAATATGTCACAGTAGGTTCAAGGCCAACACTCTCATTTAACAGAAGAGGAAACTGAGGCTCCAGACGGGGAAATACCTTGCCCGCAGTTTCCTAGCTTACTTGGCCTAGATCCTAGACCTGATGAGTCCCCAAGGTCTTCCCATCCCTAACATAGTCTATTGGCAAGTTTAAGGTTTCTAAGTCTCCCCCACCACGCACATACACATACACACACACACACACACACACACACACACACACACACACGCACACACCAATCCAGAACCCACCCCTACTTTCTATTTGATATATTGTTCTAAACCATTGTCTGCCTGGACTCATTTGGGACTATATTGATAAGCCTGAAATATGAGGAAAAAAAGGCCATATGAAAGACAGAGGGAAATAACTAAACCTAGAATAAATCCAAGGTGAACAAAGATTTCCACTCTCTACCTTGAACATTTCATTCCTTCCCTGACCTCTAATCTCTAATAAAGGTTTATAATACATGTGGTATTAAAATAGCCTATCTAATGTGTGCAAAGACTATCTACTTACATTAATACTATGACAAGTAATGAGTGTCTCCATTAGCTAATATCTGCACGTGGAAATTTTAATTTACATGGGACAGGCTAATGTCTCTGAAATCCCAGTCAAAGACGATTTCCCTAGCCTGTGGCAGCAGAATGAATTGAGATTTGTTAACTACTTGTACATGAAACAGATAGCAGGATGTCAATCCACCTTTCTAGATAATAGTTGTAAGCAGTCATCTGGATAAGTTGCCTTTGGAGCCCTTCATCTCACCATTTCTTTCTTTTTTTTCCCCCTTTTTTTTAAATTTTATTTTTTTATTAATTTTTTTTGATTTATCAATAATCACTTCCATATGCTTTTGAGTTTAAAATTTTTCCTCCCCCTTCCTCCCCACCACCCTCCCCAAGACAGCACACAATCTGATATAGGCTATACATTTACATTCATATTAAACATATTTTCACATTAGTGATGTTGTAAGTAGAAATTAAAATCAATAGGAGGAACCATCAGAAAGAGGAAACAAAACTCAACAGAAGAGAAAAAAAATAACAATTCGGCTTCCATAGTTCTTTCTTTGGGTGTGGATGGCATTTTCTATCACAAGGTCTCTGGAGATGTCTTAGATCCTTGTATTGCCAGGAAGGGTTAAGTTTATCAATATTAGTCATCATATAACGTGGCTATTATTGTGTACAACGTTCTCTTGGTTCTGCTCACATCACTCAGCATCAGACCATACAAGTCTTTCCAGGTTTTTCTGAAGTCAGCCTGTTCATCATTTCTTATAGCACAATAGTATTCCATCACATTCATATACCACAACTTGCTCAGTCATTCCCCAATTGATGGGCATCCTCTCAATTTCCAATTCTTTGCCACCACAAAAAGAGCTGCTATGAATATTTTTGTACATGTAGGTCCTTTTCCCATTTGTGTGATCTCTTTGGGACATAGCCCTAGAAGTGCTAGTGTTGGGTCAAAGGGTATGCACATTTTAATAGCCCTTTGGGCATAGTTCCAAAATGCTCTCCAAAATGGTTGGATCATTTCACAACTCCACCAACAATGCATTAGTGCATCTCACCATTTCTAAGGCAGATGCTCCAGAATGGATTTTGTTCATCTCAAAGGACAGTCTGCTTCCTGGATTTGGGATTGTTTGACTCTGTTCCACCTAGGTAGACCAGTCTTCAATGACAGAGGAAGATTGGGATGGGTGTGTCAAGTAGGCACCCTCCATTGCAGTACTTCTGTCTCTCCACCCCCCACACCCCCAGTTGGAATGTATGAAGCTCTGGGTTTTACCAAAGAGCTTTCCAAGAATTGGATAGAACATTTTGGTTGGCCTCTACTCCCAACTCCACCTGCACAATATCTACTCACTTTTCAATGCCCAGCTCAGAAAGGTGCCATCTCATCTATGAAGAGGAGAGGAACCATGATGTAGTTGAAAGAGCTTTGGCGTTGGAGGGTACAGATTCAAATACTGCCTCTATTACTTACTACCTTCGTGACCTTAGGGCAAGTCGCTTAACCTCTGAGGCTCAAATTGCTCATCTGTAAAATGAGGGAGATAAAGATAGATGATAAAGAAAAGGAAAAGTTCTCCCGCAATCAGAGCGGCCCCCCAAAGTGGAATGGGCTGTTTCAAGAGGTTCCCCTTCTTTGGGGGTCTTTGACCAAAGAATGGGTAGTCATTTGTCAGGTACATTTTAGTGGAGATTTCTTTTATGTGTGGGTTACACTAGAGGGCCCCTGAAGTCCCTCCCAAATCTCAATCTATTAACCTGATATAAGCCTTGCCAGCTCCCCCCAACCAGAAGTGATGAGTCAACCCATCACCTCCCATCACACCAGGGACCCCTTTTCTTGAACTGATTACATCTGGACTTGTATTCTAGTTATATGTTAGTGTCTTATTTCACAACCAAGATCAGAACCCAGGACTCCTGACACTCACTTATTCTAGTTCTTTTTATCAAGAGCAACAAGAAGGAAAACATTCTTGGCTTGGAGTCAAAATTTAGAACTTGTCTGTGCTATTTACTAACCTTGTGATGGTGAGCAAGTCAATTCATCTTTCCTCTCTTTATGAAATGGGGAGAGTAATCCGTACCTCACAGGGGAGGAGTAAGATAACAGGAAGTAAAAGTGCTTTAGAATTTTAAAGTGATTAACAAATATCTGTGTTGGGGACTCTATCTTATTCTGGCTCATACATAATGACTGCCCATTCATCAAATAAGTGACTGATTCTTGGTTGATCAAATATATGAATCAATGAATCTGCACTGAACCTGTATGAGGCCAGCCTGGGAGACCAGCTGGATCTTATTTACTCTTCCTGCCTGTCCCTGCCCTCCTGGGTATATAATATATTAGCCTCCAGACTAGAATATATCTCTGCCCCTGTCTCTCAGACTTGTGATCCTCCATCAGAAGTAGGAAGAGCTCAGCCTGTGACCTTAGGGTTGGTAAAACTACTGTAGAGACAGATTTGGATTTCTTCACGAAGAGAAACTTCACAAGTTCCAACCTGTGGGGAGGAAGTAGGAGCAAGACGCCAAACCTCAGAATGGAAGGGCTTTGGTAGTCGGTCAGGCTGTCATTCTTTTGTTCTGGGTCCTGAATACTCATGTGATCTCCTAGGACTGGACAGAAAAAATGAAAACTATCTAAATGCCATTCACTTATCAAATGCTTAGTGCTTTTCATCTTTTAACCTTCACCTTTCACCTTCCTATCTCTTCTCCCCATTTGATCCTAACATGAGTTCTAGGAGGTAGGGAGGGTTAGATGAGGTAACTGATAGAGGGAGAAATTCAGTGACTCTTCCAAAGAGATAATCAACAGATTAGAAAGCAGGCCCCCTAGCACCCAGTTTACTGTTTGCATGTTTTTATTCCATTATTCTCTTACAAGAAGAATAGGGCCCACCCTCCTGAAACTACATTGTATTTATTTTGTATATATTCCCCATATTCTTAAATATCATCTCCCCCCTTTAGAGTATTAGCTAACTGAGAGCAAAGATTGTTTTACTCTTGTCTTTGAATGTCCAGTGCCTAGTACAGTGATGGGCATTTAGTAGATACTTAATAAATGGTGGTTAATTGAAACAGGAGAAGTCAAGGGGAGGAAAGTTAGCAAGATATATTGAACATTCTTAGACTTCTCTTTTGTTGTTCACCCATCTTTCACTGGTGCAGTGACCAGGAAGATGCCTTAGCATCTTCTCTTAAGGCGGAATCTGAGAATATATCTCCAGTTAGTCTTGTACAATTTAACTCAGAACCTTTGGGCACCATTTCCTCTTGCCAGTACTAGAGACTTCAATGATCATATTATAATAATTCTCATCCAGGCACTATAAGGAATCAGTCTTTCCCCCATCCTCTATCTCCTGTGGGCTCTGTTTTCTTTCTATTGATATGGCCATTTCATGCACTAATAATCAAGAAGCTAATTGTATTATTACCCACAGGGAGGAGATAGTATAAGCCAATAGGAGAGCCAATGTTTCCCAAAGCAGGACCTTCTTGCTATATCAGCATTTTGGAAAGAAAGGCAGGGAGGTGCCATGGTCCTCTGGAGAGTTGGGTAAAAATCAACATGGCCAAACCAGGTTTGTAAAAGATCAAACCTTGGATAAACCATGTGAACTTCCAAAGGTGCTATCCTATCTTGTAACTGACCCACGGTACTTTGCTTTTGGCCCTGAACTTTTCACTTCCTTCTAAATCTGAGGCCAATTTTAAATTACCAATGCCTCTTCCTCAGCCACTGTCCCTGTATCTGTGTGCCCTTTCCAATTCAAGTCAATTTAACAATCTTTTATTAAGTGTCCACTATTTGTAAGGCCCTGTACTAGAACCCAGGGTTACAGTCCCTGCCCTCAAATAATTTCTATTCTATTGGGAGGTTGGGGCAGAAGGAGTGGATGTAACTTGTGTACATGTATGTGAATATAAAATAATTTTAGGAGGGAGACCCTGGGAAGATCAGGGAAGGCATGAGTATAGTAGATGGCATCTGGAATACTTTGAAGGAAGTTAAGGATTCAAATAAATCAGAGCTGAGAAGGGAATACATTCTAGACATGAAAGATCACTTATACAAAAACATAGAGGAAGGAGATACAGGGTCATGTTTGGGGAAAAATGGATAGGCATGTTTAACTAGAAGAGAGAGTGTGGGAGAGGAGTAAGATGAAATAAGACAGGAGAGCTAGTCAGGAGCAAGAATGCAGAGAGCTCTAAATGCCAAACTAAGAAGTTGGTATTTTATCCTAGAGGTAGCAAGGAAAATACATACATATATAATATATGTGATACATATGTATGTAATAAGGAAAATACATACACACAATAAAGAAAATACATACATACATACACACATAAATACACATGTAGAAGATGTGACATGGTCAGATTGAGTTTTAGGAATCTCAATTAGGTAGTTGTGTGAAGAACATAGACATAAGAACGGAAGTTCCGTAATAGATAAATAATCAAGGCTATAAACAGGTGGTCTTTAAAAGAAGGAATGTAACAACAGCTATATGGAAGAATGCTTCCAAATCATCAGCATGAGGAATAAAAATTAAAACCACTCTGAGGTTTCTCCATATTTTTGTAAGGTTGGCAAATATGAAAAAAAGACAAAAATGGCAATTGCTGGAGGGGCTGTGGGATGATAGGCACACTAATTCATTATTTAAAGAGCTATAAAAATGATCCAATTGTTTGGAAAGCAATTTGGAACTATACCCCTAAAAGGCACTAAATTGTGTATACCTTCTGACACACTGGCTCCATGACTAGGCACATACCCCAAAGAAGTCAGAGAAGGAAAGATTTCATGTAACAAAAATATTTACAGCAGTACTTTTTGAAGTAACTTAGAACTATAAATAAAGTGGTTGTCCATCAGTTAGGGAATGACTAAGCAAATGAGATATATGAGTATACTAAGAAATGATGTATGAAATTATAAATATGAAGATTCAGAGAAACTAGACTTACACCAACTTACATAGAAAGAAATAAGCAGAACCAGGAGAATATTTTAAATGATGGCCACAATAAAGAAAGAGAAAATGAGTCATGGAAAGATCTCAGAACTTTCATCAATTCAGGGACCAATCATAGATTCAGAAAACTGATGAGGAAACACGTCTCCTGCCTACTGGCAGAGAGGTAGTATACTTGAGGTATAGAATGAAGCATACATTTTCAAACATGGCCATTGTGTTGATTTGCCTCACGTGACAATATTTATTTCTTGTAAGGGCAGGCTTTGTTGTTCAGAGTAAAGGAGAAACAATAAGGTTAAAAAAAAAGAAAAGATACATTTTTGACTTAAAATTTTAAATACATAAAGAATTGCCTTTATAAAGAAGTTAACAGGCACAAACAGGCTGAGCATCTTGACTAATGTTACATGATAGAACTAGGGTTTTTGCCTTCTACTCCATCTTCACATATTCCAGATTATCGTCCATTCTTTGATATTTTATTTATGAGAAAAATATACATAATCAGAACTAATATGCCATGGTTCCAGGTAATTAGAATGGAATTAATCTACCTGTTCTCTGATCAGACAGACTTAATAAGCTATTCTATTTAGTTGCAGTTCCTAGGCCTACCTTGTTCATGATTCTCTCCCCAACATAATGTTGGGTTCCATCATGACCCCACCAGTTGGGATGGATTAGTGGATTACGTGGCAGCCTATATGATATGACTTTACGAACTAATAGGAAGACCTCCTGGGCCACCTTCAAGACATCTCTTCCACCTGCCTCCTGGTACTCACAATTCCTTGGATGAGGGACAAAGCCATTTCATAGTGGAATATAAGACTTAATATATATAAATGGCCAATAAATATGAAATCCTTGAGAACAATGCCTATGTTTTTGCTTTTCTTTGTATCCCTAGTGTTTAGCATAGTCTTGGCACTTGATAAGTACTTAATAATTTTTTTAAAATGAAGAAGGAGCACAAAGACTCACTTGTAGAGTATCTGAGAGCACAGAAGAGTTGGAGGGAAGGAGAAAATCAGGAAACTGGCTACCAGGGAGTAGACAAATAGGAAGTGAAGAAAGGATACAGGAAGTTGAGGCTTGGGTTCAAAAAGACAAATTTTGCCATCTTCCCTATTGTCCTCAGGGCTACCCCAATAGTCAACATACCCATAAAGTAAAATACTCTCCTGCTCCTAGGTTGCCCATGGTTTTCATCTTCTCTGGGCATCTGAGGCCCCATTCTCTGGCTACTTCAGCCCAGGAAAGACTAGGAGTCCAGTGAGCCTCACTTTGGTGACCAAAGGATTCAGACACATCTCACAGTCCTCCATCCATCTCAGTGATTCTCTCAGAGGAGAGGAAGTTCCGATTTTCCTCTTTAATAGGCTTTGCCCATTCTCTCAATGGAGGAATCCCATAGAGTACAGCTCCTACCTCAGGCTTGTCTCAGAATCAGGGTAGGAAAGATAAAGAATCATGGAAATTTTAAAGCTAGGAGAACTTAAGAAATCATTTAATCTCACCCCATCATTTCACAAATAAGGAAAATGAGGCACAGAGAGGCTGAGTGGTCAGGCAACATAGTGAGATGGAAAGCCCTGGATTTAGAATCAGTGAACTTGGATTCAAATCCAGGCTCTGCTATTTTTCCCCCTGTGACCTTGGACAGATGATCTCTGCTCTCTTGGCTTCATTTTCATCATCTGTAAAATGAGTTCAGAGAGATTAAATGACTTATCCAGAGCTACATAGTCAGTAAGTTTCACAGGTAGGATTTGAACTCAGATAGAGCTTCCTAACTAGAAGGTCATTGTAACCACTACAACATGCAACATAAACATGTTTATAAAAGATGATTTCTATGGTCACTAAGGTCTCTAAGGGATGATCTCTAGCTGTAAATCTATGAAGCCATGAATTGTTTTCCCAAGACCACACAGCTGCCTAGATGACAAACTTGGACTAGAACTTAGGACTTTGGGCTCCCAGTCCCACACTCTAATTCTCACACTCCAGTCTCATTAGTCTATGCCCAACAAATGCTTGGTGATCCTGTCTTGAAGAAATGCACCCTTTCTT
Source organism: Vombatus ursinus (assembly GCF_900497805.2). NCBI lineage: Eukaryota > Metazoa > Chordata > Mammalia > Diprotodontia > Vombatidae > Vombatus > Vombatus ursinus. The sequence goes on from NW_020940527.1 coordinate 10,436,946, forward strand.
CTTGGAGGATATGGGAGAGTTCTTCCAAGATACTCACAGAAAGGAGAAGATAGATTTTAATGAGTATTTATTGAGTAACTTTAGGCATGCTGCTATCCTAGGTATTGTGCAGGTAAAATAAAATAAGACATAATCCTTCCCCTCAAGGAACTTACAATCTAGATTAGGGGACAACATTTGAGTGTTGTCTCAAGCTAACTCAAGTTAACACACTTGAAACAGTAAGAGCGAAACTGAACTGTATGACATATTTGGGCATTGTATTCCATACTGACAAATGCTAAAGTCATTCGTTGTTGTTGTTCAGTCATTTCAGTTGTGTCTGACTCTTCATGACCCCATTTGAGGTTTTCTTGGCAAAGATACTGGAGTGGTTTGCCATTTCCTTCTCCAGCTCATTTTACAGATGAGGAAACTGAGGCAAACAGGATTAAGTGAATAGCCCAGGGTCACACAGCTAGTAAGTGTCTGAGGCCAGATTTAAACTCAGAAAGATGAGTCCTACTGACTCCAAGTCCTGTACTCTATCCACTACACCATCTACACTTTTTAAAAAATCGAATCTTTGCTGACTGGAATGTGAGCTCTTTAACTCCTGCTACCTAATGCAGTTACAAAAGGGAGGGAGCTTCACCGTCTATCTCTTGTGTGACACTATCTCACTTAGGAACAGTAGGCAACAACTGTTTTTATCTCTGGTTTATATGCTGAGTTTTCAGTAAATATGCTTCAATTCTAAGCGAAGAGATATCACTCGCATACAAAGTTTACTCCTTTGGGCATTCTGGTTACCTGTTTCTCTGGGATAAAAAAAAAAAAATAATGATCTGAGCTCTCTTTTCTCTCATTGATGAGAGCAAATGGTATTTCCCAGCATCACAAAACTGCATATTTGTCAAACAAGACCAAGTCAGTTCTTAGAAACATTCTGTTGTCACTTTTTTTCCTCTTAGAAACTGAGGAATCAACAAAATTCCATCTCCTCCCTAGTGGGGTATGAAGAGGCATAGAAAAGTAATTCCCTAGGACAGTATTCTGAGCTGAGGATGGGGAAGTATGAGTTGACTATGGGTTTGTGTTGATTAAAGATCCCCAAGTTTCTAGGCAGTGGAGAGTATATTTGCAGAAGTGCTTTTCATTTTATAGCATGGAGGATTCTACCATTCCGCCAGTGCACTCTGAAGAAATAATAATAGCTAGCATTTATATAACACTTGAAAGTTTGCAAATTGCTTAATGTATGAATTATCTCATTTGAGTCATACAACTCTATGAAGCAGGTGCTGATTATTCCCATTTTACAGATGAGGAAAATGAGGCAGACAGCGGTCAAGTGCCTTTCCCAGAAGTCATATAACTAGTATGTGCCTGAGGTAGGATTCAAACTCAGGTCTTCCTGAGAAGAAAGTAAATGGTACTATGGGTCTCCTGAAATTTCTGAAACATTTCTGAGGGCAGAAAGGTCCTCTTGGAAAGTGCCAGCTTTTCAAGACCTTTTCCAATGTTTTGTATGACTATCCGTGTATAATCTATATCAAATCACTTGCCTTCTCAAGGATGGCAGAGGGAAGAAAGTAAGGGAGGGAACTTAGAACTCAAAAGTTTAAAAAATGAATGTTAAAAACTTTTATTTATATGTAATTGAGAAAAAAAATTTAAATTAAAAAAAAACCTTTTCTACTTCTCTCCCAGCTCCTCTGCTGAAGATTTCTCTGCTTGCTTCCTCCAAACTCCATCAATACCTACTCTTTATGTGTGCCTAATATTGCAGCTGTGGAGACCCCAAGGAAACAAATAAACCACTTAGAATGCTTGACTCTGAGAGCTGAGGGAAGGGACAAGAAGCCTAGGCTACCTATAAGGTAAAGAGTGAGCAGAAAGTCACCATAAGAGTGCCAGGGCTATGTGCCTAGAGATCAGGGTGACTTATGGCACTTCAGAAGTAATAGAAGACATTGCATATGCAGGCAGGTGATACCCAGGGATGGAGTGCATGGAACATGTTCTTTGTATGTAAATATATATAATGTTTGCATGTTATATGTGGTTTATGTGTGACATGATAGTATGTCTTTGCTGTATCATACATTTTTGCTATATGTTCCATTGCTCTATTTGTATATGTCTCTGTGCATGTGACCTCCATGCTCATTTGATTGTGTAAGTTTAATGTGGATGTGTACTTGCATTTATACTAGATATTTGGAATGACTACCTGTGTTTATGTTACATACCAATTGATAACTCTTTATTATAAGTACCTGTGAACCATTTTTGTGCATCAAGTAAAATTTTTCAGGTGTGCAAAATTTTCCTAGGGAGAGGGAGGAAGAAGAGAGGAGAGAGAAGAAGTGAAGGGAGGGCAGTGATTTTGTTCCCGGAAAAGAAGAGCAAGTCATCAGTTCTACCCATCCCACTTGACTCTTGCTTCCAAGGTGGTTTTCATGGACACATTGGTATCACAGGAATAGAAAAGAATTGAAAAGAATGTTGGTGCTCTAAGTTAAATAGCAGACTCAGCTCAGGGAGTCCCACAGATCAGGAGGAATCAAAGGCATTCACAAGACAGTCTTAAAATAAGGCTGAGAGTTTCTGCTGGTTGGTCAATTGGCTATGTCTTTGGGATTTAAATCACAAAAAAAGTGAGCTAGCCCCAGAGACTATGTGCTAAAATAGCTTGAGGTCCCTCTCTTATGGAACTAGGAAAAAGTCACTAAATGTTAATTTAGCAAAAGATCAGAAAGTGGTAACAGAGGGTCCACAGAGAAGTCCAGCTTCAGAGGACTACCAGTGAAGAGTAGCAGACCAGTGAAGAGTAGAGAACTAACTATCTTAGTATGAATAGGGCTTTCTTCCAGTGAACCAGTAGCACACACTTCTTCACAGGGGTAAGAGGACCGTACTTCTTTATCACAGCAACCACATTCCACACACCTCCCACTGTGGTCCTCCACTGATATGTACCACTATGTTGTACAACTGCCCCTTACCAGACAACACTGATCCTATCATCATGGTGCTCTTCTCCCAAGTCCCACCTCCCCCTCCAGCAACAATGGAGGCAAGTATTGGACTCTAGGAAATAATCTGTGCCCTGTCCTGGCATTAAGACACCTATAGTTACATGGACCTTAGCTGCTATTGTCCTTCTTCCTAACTATTTTTGGCCCTGATTAAAGGACTCTAGATTGTAGCTCTTGAAGAGAAAATAGCTAAGCAATAAAACTTGTAGGTTACTGACATCACTTGATCAGCCAGAAGACATCAGCTGCTGGGTGGTGGATGCAGAAAGGAACATTGACCGAGACATGTTCCAGTTGGAATGCAGTCCTGAGGGTATGTCCCCCCAGTGCTTTGCACATAGCCAGATGGAGACATCTTTATGGTGCATGCAAAAATGTAAGTGACTACAGGGTGAAAGAGCTTCCACATAAGGACTCAAGCATTCCCAAATGGGGCAGAATTCCAACTGCTTCAATATGACTATAGTCTTGCTTGTTCATAAAAGGCATTCAACGTATACTTGTTGGTTGATTAATTAATGGAAAGGGCAGCTACCTTCCATATTGCTACCAAACCAATTCCAGTTTGAGGCTCCACATGACTATGACATCTCATGAAAGAAGGGATGACAACAACTGTCCATGTTAATTTAGTGAACTGTAAAAAAAAACAAAAAACCCTCAATTTAACAATTTTGGTCATTTCCAGACTTGTTGTTTCTTTGGACAGACTGTCTTGAAGTGGGAAATATATCAGAGTATCAAATTGTAATTTGAGAATTCTAATGAAAACAAACCATTCAATCTTATTGGAAGACCAGAGTGTATTCCCTATTCTGTGGCCACTGCAAACATGGTCCAACTGGAACTTGATCTGGATGGAATGGAAGAATTTTCTAGCTCTGAACCCTACTTTCCATTACCTACATAATCCATACCCACCAGTTCCACCATTCACACATCCAAACCACCTCTCTATAGACTCTGCAACATGAACTAGAAAGTGTAGAGGATTGGTGGTCAGAAATCCTGGGGCTGAAATGATACCACTTCTCTGGCATTAGTTTCCTCCCTTTTAAATTGAGAGGGGAAGTGGATAAGATGATCCCTGAGGCTCTTAGAACTCAGACATTCGATATAAGAACTGTTTTTTAAAAGAATATTATTGCAAAGTCAGAGAAGTGTATCTTTGAGGTCTTTCCCTACCTCTCTCCACAGTGTGCTACAGCTTCTTCTCATATCCTTCCATGCCCTCATTCTGAGTGCCTCTCCTCTCCTGTGTCCCATTTCTAAAGAGCAGTCAGCTCTCAGCTGACTGGCAGATAATGCTTCCAAAGGAGTAAACTGACAAAAGTTTATTGCCCCTCCCAAGAGCGTGAATTTTAATAAGGGACTTAGGAAAGTCTTCCAAACCCAAAATAAATAAATAATGTAATTAGTGACAGGTAGTGGAATATATGACTTACAGTCTCAAATCATTGCTGACTATGCCCACATGTAAAACCAGCCCTAAACAAGGCTCTAAATGAGACCCCTGTTTCCTCTGGTTCCTGCTGCAAGTTCTGGTACCTAAGAAGGGGTAAAACACTTAATCTAGGTTCAAACCCCTCCTCAGATAATATGGATAAGCATCAAACATCATACCAGCTTGTTCATCTATAAAATGAGGATGATTCATGCTAGCTCTTGCATAGATTTGATGCAAAGAGAGCATTTTTAGCCCCTGAGATTCTATGGAAATGTGTTATAATTGCAAATGTAGAAAGATTATAGGCCCTTTCCAGTACCAATGACATCCAAGACAGCAGAAGTACAAATGACTTTAATCCGGGCAGTGGAAAAGAATAAAAAACGAATTATGAGACTACAGACAGATTCAGGAGAAAGGATCCAAGAGCAGAGAAATGGGGACAAAGCCTGATTTAGTAGAAAGAGCATTAGATTTAAAGTCAGAGAACCTGATGTTGAATCCTGACTCTGTCATTTACTATGTGACCTGGGCACACAGCCCTAGAGGCAGCTAGGTGGTTCAGTGGACAGAGTGCTGGGCCTCCCATCAGGAAGACTAGAGGTCATATATGACCTCAGACACTTACTAGCTATGTGACCATGGGCAAGTCACTTCACTGCTGCCTGCCTCAGTTTCCCCAACTATAAAATGGGGATAATAACAGCACCTACCTCCTAGGGTTGTTATGAGGATCAAATGAGATATTTGTAAGGCACTTGGCATGTAGTAGATTCTATTTAAATGATACCTGTTTTTATCATTGTTAAATCCCTGGGCCTGAGTTTCCTCATCAGGAAAATGAGAAGTTTACTAGATAATCTCTAAGGTCCCTTCCAGTGGTAAGCCTACAGCTTCCTTCAAGTTTCTGCCAAAGTCCCACCTTCTGCAAGAGGCCTGTCCCAGTCTTCCTTAACCTGAGTTCCTTCCCTCTGAGACTGCCCCTGAGTTGCCCTTTGTATGTCTCATTTGTACATAGTTATTTGCATGTCATCTTCCCCAGCAGACTGGGAGCTTCTTAAGATCAGGGACTGACTGTCTTTTGTCTTTATTTGCATCCCCAGCACTTGGCACAGTCCCTGGCACATAATAGGCCCTGAATGAATGCATGTTGATTGATTGACTATGAAGAAATAAGTGATGCAGAGCTGGCCCATGCATTTGGTGGTGGGGGGAATCAATCCAGTATGTGCTCTCCATGGGGCAGAGCTCCAGATAGACCCAGGGTGAAATCCTTAACCTTCAAACCAATAACACTACCTTGTATTGATAGAGAAAGAGATTTGGGCTTTTCAAAGCAATTCTCACCCATCATCTAATGCAAAACACTTGTAATCAGGTAGGTAAGGCAGGTACTTTCTTCGCTGTTTTACAGATGAGGATACTGAGTCTCAGAGTAGTGAGGGGGCTAGACCAGGGCCACAGAGCGAGTGAACAGTGTTGCCTCAACCCAAATCCCCTCTCTTCTAGTCATGACCTCATTTTACCAGACCAGACACTCTTCCTCTTAAATAGCACACAGTTCCTATTCACACACAGGGGGCTGTTTCAGACCCAAAATAAGGCTGGTGTTCTAAGATGAATTTTTTTTTTTCATAAGCCATGTAAGCCAGGAAATAGGTTGCTTTTTTTTTTTTCCAAAGCCCCTTTTTGAAAGAAAGAATCGATTCTCCATCTTGGCTTCACAGACCCGGGTGTCTCTGCCTTCCCCTCGACGATTACTGAGCTCTTGTTTATGGAAGGGGAGAGGCAGAGAGAAGGAGGCTCAAAGGAAATACTGAGCTGGGGCCTGGCACGGGCGGCCAGCAGTGAGAGCTGTTTCCCCATCAAAGTGTCAACGCTCATTATCCAGACCCCAGATCCTACAGAAAGCTGGCCTGAGCAACAGGAAGTGGTCAAGAGAAATGGTCAGCTGGGATCCAGAAAAATAGTTATCAGGAAAAACAGCAAAGCTTACCCAGTAGACACCTAGTATTCTGGGTTAGGGAGCATGTTAGGGCAAAGCAAGAGAATCACAGAGAAATGAAACTGAAAGGAACCGTTGAAATCAACTGACTAGTGTAAGCCTCTTAAGTGACAGATGAGGAAGCTGAGATAGAGAAGGGTAGTAACACTACTACTACTACTACTGCTACTAATACCACTACTACTACTAATACCACTACTACTACTACTACTACTACTACTAATGCTAATGCTAATAATAACAATAGCCACCTACATATATATAGTGCTTTCAAATTCTCAAAGTGCTTTACATATATAATCTTATTTGGCCCTCACAATTACTCTGTCAGATGAGTACTACAGGTATTATTACTCCTATTTGACAGATGGAAAAACTGAGGCTAGGGAGGTTAAATGATTTGCCCACAGTGATGTAGTTAGGAAAGGTCAGGGGCAGGACTTGAACCTAGTTCTTCCCAACTCTGTCCATTACTCCATCTATAGTGTTTTGTTGAAGGTTATTAGTTAAGTGAGAGTCAGGATTCGAACCCAGGTCTTTTGATTTGAAATCTACATTAGTGTGCCTGAGTGCAACAAAAGTCTTTAGTGGGCATTTGCTGTGAGCTCTGCCCTGTGCCAGGTGAGATCTAAGAGAAGGAGAAGACAGACTTGGGACTTGGTTACATGATTATATCTCATTCTGACTGGGAGCTCTTTGAAGGCAGGTGCCATGTTTGTGCCTTTCTTTGTATCCCCAGCACTTGGCACATGTAGGGGATGCTTAATAAAGGCTTGCTGATGGATTGTTAACATGTTCATGCAGTTTGTCTCAGTACGTGCTACTCCTGGCCCCTACCAGACCCCTCCATGGATGCAGGCGCTGGTACGAAGAAACAGAGAGAACCAAAAACACTTCAGCATTAAGATGTCTGGTAGTGAGGGGCCAGAAGTAAGCACAGGATCAGAGAGGGCCAAAGGGCTAGTTGTCATCTGGCCGAAAACATGGGGAAGAGGGGAAGACTGAGGCATAAGGTGGGGCCAAAGTCCCAACATGTGGATCAGCAATGTAGGAGTGTCCAGGTCAAAGGGCAAAATGAGCGAATGTGGCCTCACGTCAGACAACTGCCCAAGGAAGCTGGGACTCCTTCAGATGGGCATGAGGTCATCAAGATGGTCTATTTTCCAGGTTGATTCACTTGGTTCTGAAACTATGCCTTGCTTTTGAACACTAGAGTTGGAAGTTAATTCCTGGGCTTATCCCATCCCCACCACTGGATCTTCCACCTATCTTGGGTTGTTGTACAGAAATCTCATTGAAAAAAAGGCTCTATGGGGCTGCTAGGTGGCGCAGTGGATAGAGCACTGGCCCTGAAGTCAGGAGGACCTGAGTTCAAATCTGGCCTCAGACCAAACACTTGACACGTACTAGCTGTGTGACCTTGGGCAAGTCACTTAACACCGGGAAAAAAAAAGGCTCTAGCAATGGTGAGTATCATTATTTTTTTTATTCCAGTTATGGACAGCTTGCAGGGGCTGCTAATATTTCCTTACAACAAGAGTTTGACTATAGACAGTCTCCTCCAGGTAGATTGTAAGCTCTTTGAAGGCGGGACCTATTTCTTCCCTTTGTTCTTTATTTGCAGCAAGATCAGGCACGCACAATTGTAGAATGTCATGGTCCTAAGGAGTCTCAAAGGCTGCCTGGGCTAGGAATCCCATCCACAACAGACAGTCATTCAGCCTTCGCTCACTTAGCCTATCTCATGAAGCTGCTTTTCCCTCTTGGTAACACTCTTATTTGTTCAGAGGTGCTTTCTTGTCCTGAGCCAAAATCTACCTCTCTGTATGGAACACATATTCTTTGCTTTTCACTTTGTCCTCTGGGGCCAGGCGGAACAAGAAAAATGCTTCTTTGACATGACAATTTTTCAAATATTTGAAGACTCAAACATTTGAAGACCTCTGAGTCTTCTCTGCTTTAAGACTAAACATCCCTATCAATCAATCAGTGAGCATTTATTGAGCACCTACTGTCTACCCCTAATTCTTCAACCATTCTTAAATACGTGGTTTTGAGTCCCTACCCATCTTCTTCATCCTTCTCTAAATAAGCCCCAATGTAGCAATATTCCTCAGAAAATGCCATTCCCAAAACCAGACACAAAGTCCAGGGTCATTAACGATATCGGTGCTGAATCGGTCCTGACTCAATCACTCAGGAAGTGTGATTAAGTGCCTACATATGCCAGGGATCGTGCTAGGTACTAGAAATACAAAAACAAGAGCAAAATGGGCCCTGCCCTCAAGGAGCTTACAGTCTAGTCAGAGGAGAGAGAGTGCTGAACACATGTAATTTCATACAAAATAGATTCAAGAGAGTTTAGAGGGAGAGGGGAAGAGCCCAGCAGCTGGGGAGGTCAGGAAAAGCTTCATGTAGAAGGTGATGCATTGGTTGCTCTTCAAGAAAACCAGGGATTCTATGAGGTCAAGAGGAGGGAGTAAATTCCAGGCATGAGGGACAGCTAGCATGAAGGTATATGGAGACAGGAGAGGGAAGGTCTTGTGTGAGAAGGAGCAAAGATATTTTGACTGGACCATGGTATGTATGGTGGGGAGGAGTGCATAACAAGTCTGGAAAGGTAGGTTGGGATCAAGTTCTAAAGGACTTTAATTGCAAAATGGAGGAATACAGATTTAATCCTAGAGAGTTTAGGGAAGTGACATGGTCCAACCTGTGCTTTAATGAAATCATTTTGGCAGCATTGTGGCAGACGGATTAAAGCCCAGAGCCCTCTGAAAAAGGGACACCAATTAGAAGGCTGTTGCAATAGTCTAAGAGAGAGCTGATGAGGATTGGAACTAGTGTAGCCACTGTGTGGGTGGAGAAAAGATAAGAGAGGCAAGAGATGTCATTGCTGCCTCTTATGGACAAGATTTGGCAGCCTCATGGATCAGTGTGGTGAATGAAAATGATCAGCTGATGAAGATTCCAAGGTTGCAAACCTGGGTAACTGGAAGGATTCTGGTGCCCTCAGACAGAAGTAGGAGAGCTCAAAAGAGCAGATTGGGACCGTGGAGAGGAGAAGACAATGAATTCTGCTTTTGATATTTTGAATCTGAAATACCTATGAACACTAAGGGCATGAACTTTGGGCCTTTATATCTTGGTTATCTTTCTCTAGACACTTTCCACTTTAGCAATATGATGCCTAGAACTGAACTCAATATTCCAGATAAGGTCTGACCAGGTCAGGGATTGCCATCTCCTAATTTACTCCTAAATACTCTGATTCCTTTACTTCAGTCCATCAGCTTTCCTGGTTGCCAGATCCCACTAATTGACACCTACTTAGCTTGCAACCCACAAGAACCCCCAGGTCTTTTTCAAATCAATAAATTTTAAGACGTCTTCCACTTCCAAGGTCAATGAGCTATAAGGCAAGCTAGAAGACCAGCTTCAGGTAGACCAAATAGACAAAATAAGGGTCCCCTTTGATCTTTCCAAGAGTTGTTCTAATGATATGAATTGGATGTAAGTTTTTTCTTCTTCTTCAGCTAGACAAAATAAAAAGAACCTACATGTCCTGAGTAGAAATAAACTTCACAAATATGTAACAGAAGTTATGTAGCTAGATAGCTCCTCATATGAAAAGGATATAGGAGTTTCAGTGGACTGAAAGCTCAGTAGGATTCCAGTTAGAAACAACAACCAAAAACCTAATGCAATCTCAGGCTGCTATTATTAAGTCTGGTATAGGGCATAGGATGAGAGAGGTAATGGTCCCCTTGTACTCATTCTCCTGGTCATACCACATCTGGGTTATTATGTTCAACTCTAGGTAACACATTTTTTAAAAGGCATTAATAAACTGGAAAGTCTACAGTATAGCTGAAGAGACAGAGACAGAGAGTGAAACAGAGAAAGGAGAAGAGGGAAAGAGACAAAGACAGAAACAGAGAAAGGAGAAGAGGGAGGGAGAAAGAAGGAGGGAGAGAGAAGGTGGGGGGGAGAGAGAGAAAGAAAGAGAGAGAGAGAGAGAGAGAGAGAGAGAGAGAGCTGGATTTGGAGTCAGAGAATTTCTCTTCAAATCCTAGCTCTGCTATTACATGTGGTGGTTAGCTTTTGTGGGATTCACATTTCCAAACATTCTTTGCCCAAAGCCTGAAGATCCCAGGAGTATTGGCCTTCCACAGGTTTAATGTTCAGTGGACTTAACCAGAACTTCAGCAAATGTCCAGATATTTGAAGTCCTTCATAACTGTTATATCATACCGTCCCTGGCTCAGGATCAGTTTCCTGAATGTCTCGTCTATTTCCTACCTGTGTCTAGGTAGTATATTCTGATGATAGCATGGCTTCTATTTCTAATTCTATTGATTTTTAATCAAAATACTTTCTAGTAGTTTCCTCTTTGGTTCTTGGACTTCTTCATATGAACATAAGTACATGTATAAGAATATGTATATTTTTAATATATAGTGCTATGCTCCAGACCATCCCCCTTTATTTATCTTACTCCTTTAAAAAAGGGGGGGGGCAGCTAGGTAGTGCAGTGGATAGCATACTAGGCCTGAAGTGAAAAAGACCTGAGTTCAAATCTGGCCTCAGGGACTTACTAGCTGTGTGACCCTGGGCAAGTCACTTTACCCTGTTGGCCTCAGTTTTCTCATCTATAAAATGAGCTGGAGAAGGAATGGCAAATCACTCTAGTATCCTTGCCAAGAAAATCCCAAATGGGGACATGAAGGGTCGGACACAAATGAAAATGACTGAACAATAACAAATGACCTTCCAGAGCTAGTTGTAGGTATCAATGCATTAAATCTTAGCAATAGCCACAAAGTTATATTTGCCTTTTTGACTCGAGATCTGCAGTAAATTTTGTTTTTAGGACTAATCTGTAAATGGATATCTGAGGACATGGGTTTTCTTTTTAAGCAAGTCCGTTATTAAATTCCGTTTCCTAGGAACTTCCAGGTGTCTCTACTAAGATACTAAAGTGAGATAATATTTGTAAAGCACTTCCTACAGTAGAGCACATAGTAGGTGCTTAATGAATGCTTTCTTTCCACTGGACTTGGATAACTCTGGAGGAGAGAGTGAGGTTGACAACTTTGCCCAGTTCTGCCTCACTTAAATCCAATTTATGGCAAGTCAAGACATTAACCTAATGATGTCATTGGTCCTCTTCAAGAATGAAGGACAAAGAACAATAAATGCTTTTGCTGTCTCTCTCTGTGTGTCTCTCTGTGTCTCTCTGTCTGTGTGTGTGTCTTTCTCTGTCTCTGTCTCTCTCCCTCTCCTCCTATTCTTCCCACAGTGTAGTTAGTCTATTGTATCTATGGTATCTACCTTGGTGAATATACATAGGTAGTTTTCTTGCTTGCTTACTCCCTTCCCCCACTTCCTTTTCAGTTTAAAGCAATTTTAGTGAGACTTCCAAGACTCCAGACAACTTAATCCTTACTAGACTTTATTATTATTTATCATTGGCCTTCAAATAACAGGACCCTAAAAGAAGGGAAGGCCCTTGGAAAGAAATTCTCTTTCTGTAGTCCTTCAACAGGTCTTTGATAAATACCTACCAGGTTCTCAGTCCTGTTGTGTTCACCCTGGGGCACAGAGCAAAAGGTGAGGACTTGGGCCAGCCTCTCAGGTAGCTAATAGTCTAGCTGGGAAGCTGAAACTTAAACACATGAAACAAAGAAGATATTCAAGACAATTAAAAAAAAACCTGTTCAAATGAGTGGAGTTGAATGTTACTCTGAATGGTACAGACTGTTAGTGTTGGTGTTGATCAGGAAGGGAGAAAATCCATGCAGTCTGGGATAATAATAACAGCTCCCATTTATGGGGGAGAGAAGTGTGGTCTGCTCTAACTAGAGTTGGGATGGGGTCTGTCATTCCTATATTTTCAGCCTTGGTCCAGAAATACCATCTCCTAGTTAGCTATTTGTTGTCCAACATTGTGAACGATGGATATTGGGTTCTTTCTCCCTAGGGATCTTCAAGTGAAGGCTCAGTCACTATTTCTTGAGGATGTTTTAGGGAGAATTGTCAAGCAGATAAACCCTGGACTGAATAGTATCTAAAGTTACCACTCTGATGATTCTGAGTTTCAGTGCTTTTCAAGTTAATTCCAATGTTAACATTTTAAGTGGCTCTGTGTGTGTGTGTGTGTGTGTGTGTGTGTGTGTGTGTGATGAACAGTAATCACTCTGATACTTAGAGTAAGAATCAGTGGGCTGGACAGTTAGGGAGAACTTCATAAAGGAAGTGGAATTTGAGCTGGACCTTGAAAGAAAGATAGATCGTCAGTAGACAGAAAGAACATTGTGGGGGGAAGGAGGGGAGGGATTGATGAGCAAATGTTCCGGGTCAGAAGGTGAGAAATATGTTCAATAAGTAGTGAGAAGATAAACCTGGCTAGACCTGAAGGTGTGGATAGGTGAGAAGGGGAGATAAGAGTTGACAGGGAGGTTGGGGACAGATTGTAGCAGACCTTGAATGGCAGGCTGACTTTGGACAGTTGCAGAAGCGCGTCTGGGCCTACAGGTGTCCAAGCCTTCAATTTTAAAGAATAAAGTGGGGATGGGGAAGAGAGAGAAAAATAAGGGATGGAAGGGAAAGTGGAGGTGGAGTGACAGAGAGAGAGGAAGGAGGAAGAGAGGGGGAGGGGAGAAGAAGGATGGAGGGGAGGAGCAGAAGAGGAAAGAGAGATAAAGAGAGGAAGGGAGGAGGTGGAGTGAAGAGAGAAAAGAGAGGAAGAAGGAGGGAGAGAAGGGTGAGGAGGAGAAGGATGGAAAGGAGGAGAAGAAGAGAAAGAAGGGAGGGAGCAAGGAAGGGAGGGAGTCTAATGGTACACCATGCTTCCCAGATTTCTCAGGTGGGAATGTTTTTCTGAAGTTTCATGCCCAGCAAAACTTCCCACTCCTTTGCAGTAGAAAGCAAATGTAGCTCCCATCTCTACTTTGGAGCATTTAGTCTTTGTGAGTTCCAAGGACAAGTGCACACAGTGCTTTGGATGCACTGGGTGCTTAATCAAGATTTGTTTCATTGGTTATAAACAACAGAACCAGGAAAAGAATGGCGGGCCAAATGCCACCTTGCTTGCAGGGTTGTTGAAACCCTAGAGCATGACCTTTCAGGCCAGAATTAAGGCCATAAATGATGAGAACCGTGGAAAGTACACACTGCTTTGCTATCTTGGTTAGGGAATCCTCAGTTCTCTCTTTAAAAGAATAAGCTTATTGAGGGCTTGTGGAAAGAGTATACACCATGATGCCTATTTTAAGTACCATCCACATATGTTTTCAGTGTCATCCCTGACACATGCTTATACCTGCTTACCTCCATGCTGTTGCTCCTATTATTCTCCCCATCTCCCTAGGTCCTCCCTGCCCATCCGAATCCTACCAGCAAACGTAAGTTACTCTAGTAGGATGTAAGTTCATTAGGCGCAGGGACTGTGTCATTCTTGACATGGGTATCCATAGCACCCCAAACCAAATTTGCCTCTCACTTAGGATCTCTAGTTCATCTTGCTTGTTTGGCATTATTTGTTCATTTGTCCATGGATACCTGAGGCTCTGGGCTCCATCACTGGATCCATGCTTTGTCTCGTTTCCCATCAACTTCCTGGTGTCTTTACTGTGATTCTTCTTCCTAGAGAGGTTCCCAAACTTATTTGGCCTATTGCCCTCTTTTCAAAAAAAAGTTACTCAGTGCCCCCCTGCAAATCTACTGTCTTCAACTCTTTAACAGTTTTTTTTAAAAAGTTGCATTATTTCAAAAAATATAATTTTTAAAATATTAAATTAAATATAATAATTTTAAATTAAATTTTTTAAAAATATAATTTAAGACACATCTTAAATCTAATAATTTATTGTAAATTTGTGGATTTTTTCCTGCATTGAAATTTCGATGATTCAATATTGCATCATGTAACTGTATAGTATCATATTGTAAACAAGTCATTACATGTACATGTTCCTGCCAATGCACACCACATGTTCAACTGCCAACACTTACTTATTAAGACCTGTTGGTGGCCTTGACCACTGATCAGTTATAAGTTGCATTTTATGTGTTTGTTTAGAAAATAATATAATCACTGCGATTTCAACTCTGTTACACAACAGATGAAATATGTATGAACAGTTTTTCAAATTTTTCTTATCTTCGTTTCTTTCCTTATGCTTCCCCAGCTCCTTTATTTTTATTTAATACCCCCCCCAAGTTGCTCCTGAGGCTGCTACCACCCCACTGGATCATTCCAGAGCGCCCCAGAGAATGGTATCACTCACTTTGGGAAACCTATATGACTTACATTGTAGGCTGGAATCCTTCAAGGCCCAGGTCAAGTCCTGTCACCTCCCCCACAAAGTCTGTTCCAAGAGGTAGTTTGATAGTGTAGCCATAAGCTAGACTTGAAGTCAGGAGACCAGGATTCAAATTACATTTCTGACTGACCCTCACTTTGTGACTTTCTGCTAGCTGAGTCATCTCTCTGAGCCTCAGTTTCCTCATCTATCAAATAGAGATAGTAATAGCTTCACTATCTATGGCATAAGATTGACAGAGTGATAATAACATTTCTGGTGCAAAATACGCTTCAGAAAAGCAACTCCAAAGGAATATTCAAATTGAAATGAATTTGGAGGTGGGGGTGACACAAAGAAACCTCAGAACTTGGAACACAAAGTCTCAAGAAGAAAAAGACCCACCACCAATCCCTAGACATCCACCCAGGGGGAGGGGAAAACGTTAATCCCAAGACACTGATCATGGAGATAGAGACACCTCAAGATCACCAATGGGGAAGCTGAGGGTGGAGTCAAACTTGAAGCTATAAGGGGGAAACTTTGTGATAACTTTTGTTTTAAATAATTATTATTGTTAACTGTCACCCCAGGCAAGTGACTTACCCCCTCAGTACATAAAGTAACTCACAAAGACTTAAGTTAAGAGAAGGTGTCAACCTACCTTAATAGAGGAAACTTCCTTATCTGGACCAATGACAAGTCTATTCTCCAACCCTATTCTTATTAACTAGTTGATGAACTCCCTTGTTTTTAAGTCATTTCAGGAGTAGATGTGCAGTAAGTGTTCTCTAAAATGCCTGCCCTTGGGCAAAGCTCCATCCCACCCCCCTAGTTAGGACAAACTTGGCATAAACAGGAGTTATTATTATGGCTCTAGACTGCACTGATTTTCCCCTTCCTGACTACCACCAACACTTACTGCCTGTATCATTCATCTTTACCCTCAATTTCATTCAATTTAACACTGTATTTTTACATTGTCCTGAATATATTCTCTGTTTCATATGTTTAATTTCATTTCCCTAGTTTGATTCTAAGATACCCAAGAGGAGGACTCAAGTCCTCACCTTCTCTATTCCCCATGGTGACCAGCTCAGTTGCTTAACAAGGACCTGTTGAAAAACCATAGAAAGAACATTCCTCCCCAAGGTCTTTCCTTTCTTACAAAGTTCTGTCATGTCAGGGTCAATGGTAGCATCAGGTTTTAGATTTGCTCTATTCACATTCACCTGAATTTGAAAACTTGTCTATTTCCCACAGACTAACAACTATAAAGAATGATTCATTTTCTCATTCAAGACTGAAAACCATCTCTTCATTCAGACATTAATATCTGGGGCAAAAACACTCAAACTAATCCTGTTCTGTCCCTCTGGTAAATTGTAGAGAGAAGAGTATAACAGCAAGAAGGAGAAATTACATTTGGCGAACCTTCCAAATGGTTCAATAGCCAGATATGAGGGAAAGGAAAGGAGAAAGAGTGATAATTGCTTTGACTTACTGACCAGAGACATTCCTAGCAGAGCCCACTACCTCGAGTTCCATGAGATAAAATAATAGGAGTGGGAGAGAAATGGAGAGAAGCCCAAATATTTTTGACAGTGAGAGCCATTATTGGCTGAGACCACCAGAGACTTCTGAAGTCATTGTCACATCTTGCAAAATCTGGCTGCTGGAAGAAATAGTTGCCCTCAGGTAACTTCATGCCTTCAATTAACTAATAAATTGTCTGGAGTTACAAGAAAGTGGCATTTGGCTTTCAGATTTCAGAGCACCTGAAAAAAAAACCTTAGGGATGCCTAGGTTCAAAGACCTACCTCTTTAAATATTTATGTTTATTTTCATGGTTGTTGGGGTTTTTCTGTGTAAGAAAGGTGAAGTAGCAGGAAGTCTGGGGACTAAGCTAATGCTACCTGAACCTCTCCTCATCCCCATTTCCATGGTCACTGAGAAGGGGAAGGAAAGCATGAGTGGAGGTCTTTCTAGGTTGATGAAATTTGAATGATCTGTGAGGAAGTAGATATTCTCAGACCTCAAGTTGGGAGGGGGCATTACTTTCTGAATCACTACACCCACACACACACACACACACACACAAACACACACACAAGCTGTGAACATCTAGGTCTGGTCAAAGCTTTTGGCTCTGTATTGTTCAAAAGATGGTTTGTCTTTCCTCTGGGATCTCAGCAACTCATTTAGGAAGGTGAGAGCTAGCTGCTCTTTTCTAAACTGGAGCAACCATATTTTCAGGCACTGTCTCCTCGATATTCTGAGGCCCACACCCCTTTAAATCATCTCCTTCAGATCGTTAAATTGGAAGTCCGTAATGCTGAGATTCCCTCAGAGAGCATTAATCTAAAAAGTCATAAAATCTCATGATGGAGTGTAATTAACTGTTAGAAATGTTTATCCATTAGCCCCAGGCTCTACCCTGGCCAGAATGCTGGTCTACAATTTGTTTACCCATCTACCAAGCCCCTCTGTCAATGTGGACAGGGCTCATGGCAGAGCAGAGCCCACCTACCACCTTTTCTGAGGCAAAAAAAAAATGCCCTCAAAACAAATGTCTTAGTCTCCCAGCAAAACCAGCAATGACTTTTCCAGGGTCTACTATCCATTAGATCCTTCTCTTCTCTCAAAGCAAGCAATTTTAGAGTAGTAGGAAAAAGAACAGATTGCTCACATTTGGAGTCAGAGGTCCTGAGTTCGAACTCTGCCACTGTGTAACCTTAGAAAAGTCACTTGACTTCCCCAGGGCTTCATTTTCCTCCTTTGTAAATTTTTTTTAAATGAAGGAGATTAGACCTGTTTCAACTCCCAGGAACCAAGATGGCAGGGTAAGCGGTGAGTCGCTCTCACCCTCCCTTATTGACCTTGAAAAACCCAGAGAACATTGCCCCAGGAAAAATACTGAAATAGTAGAGTCAGCAGAAAGACTAGATACAACATTCTTTTAGCTCATGAGGCTAGGGGGATTAACGGGAAAGATCCCTCTTGGTGTGGCTGAAAGGGACCAGTTCAAGAAAGGAGGCGTCCCAGCAAGCCAGTAACCAGGCCCCTAGCTCCCAGCACAAGAAGCCTGGGACAGTACACCCTGTGCCCCAGAAGCAGAGATCAACTTTAAAAGCCAGAAAAAAGGCAAACAAGATGAGCAAGAAGCAATATAGAAAAACAATGATCATAGGAAAGTATCTTGGTGACAAGGGAAGATCAAAACACAAATTCGGGAGAGGATAACATTGTCAATATACGCACATCTAAAAACTCAGAGGGGAATATGAACTGGTCTCAAGCCCAAAAAGCCTGCTTGAAAGGGCTGAAGAAGGATTTTAAAAGTCAGGTTAGGGAGGTAGAAGAAACATTGAACAATTCATTTTAAAAAATGGAAAAAAAAAGTACACCAAAGAAAATAACTCCCTAAAAAGTAAAATGGGCCAAATAGAAAAGGAGGTACAAAAGGTAACTGAAGAAAACAATTCATTAAAAATTAGAATTGGGCAAGTGGAATCTAATGACTCTATGAGACATCAAGAATCAGTAAAATGGGGGGCAGCTAGGTGGCACAGTAAATAGAGCTCCAGCCTTGGAGTCAGGAGGACCTGAGTTCAAATCCAGTCTCAGACACTTGACACTTACTAGCTGTGTGACCTTGGGCAAAGTCACTTAACCCCATTGCCTAAGCAAAAAACAAAAACAAAAAGAATTAGTAAAACAAAACCAAAAGAATGAAAAATAGAAGAAAATGTAAAATCTCTCATTAAATGAAGGGAATTGGATTAGACAACCTCTAAGCTCCCTTCTAACTCTAAACCTGATGCCATGATCTGAGGAAATATGAAAGGACTGTTAGAAGGAAAGAAAAGGTTTTGAAAGGAAATGCCCAAGGTAAATTTTACCAACTCCAGGACTGGGCAGAGGTACAGGGTACTGGGAGAAGGTTCCTCTTCTACCTTTGTGTACCTCTCTGTACCTCTGAGAATGACCAAGGACTACTGCAATCCCTTTTTATTTCAGGAGTCTCCTATATCCGAAGGCCTTCAACAATAGCATTTATGGAAGATAGATTGAAGAGGGAAGAGCCTGGAGGCAGAGAGCCCAATTAGGAGGCTATTACAGTAGTCCAGGCAGAGGCAATGAAGGCCTGAACTAGGCTTAATTTCCTCTCTTTTGCCACAAATTTTCCCCAACCCCTCCTTCACCCGGGGGTATTCTGGATCCTGGGGCCTCTCAGGGAAGCCTTAAAATGGATTCTGTTAACATTCTTCAAGCCTCATGTGTCATGGCCACATTAGAAGTCATCATTCCAACATTTCCCAATCAAAGGTCTCTGCTAACTGACAGTCTATGATTCCATCAGTCCTCCCTTCTCAGCTGAGGGTGTAAGGAACTGAAAGGCACAGGGCAAAAGAGCCTGAGCCAGGAACCTTCCTGCTGCCTGCCAAAAACTCAAGCAAATATTTGTCTCAATGACTAGAAACACAGAAGGGGATCTAGGGTGGTGGGAGGGGCTGGTCTCCAGGGAAAGTTTGCTTCTGCCCAGAAGACAGTTACAGCTGGACAGACTCTGGCATGGAAGGGAAAGAGGAGAGAGTATAAGGGAAAGAAGAGGAAGTTGAGGAAGCAGGGGAGCCCCATCCCACCCCACCCCCCACCAAGGTTGAGTTCTTTGAGGGATTCCCAGCAGGATTCTGCCTCTGCCTTTGCCTCAGCCGGGGAGCCAATCACCCAGCCACACCTCGAGTGGTTTGTGGGTTTTAATGAGGCCAGGGTTTTATATGCAATGAAGTCAGTGACCCAAGGAAGGGCTTGGTCTGATTCTCTAAGGAAAACAAGAAGCTGTTTTTCAGGAAACTTGGAGGGGGTGGGGATGGTTGGGTTGGGTCTCTAGGGTTCTAGCGACTTGGCCTCCCAGCCAACCAAGAGGGAGTTCCCCTCTGGGGAGAAAAACTTAAGGAGGTAACATAGATCGTAGTAACTTTATGGCCAGAAGGGGCCTTAAAACAAATAAAGTCCAGAAAACAGAAACCTAGAGAGGGAAAGTGTCTTACCTGGAGCCCAAACCCTAAATCAAAGGATCATGGATTTAGAACTGACCGTTAGGGGCAACTAGGTGGCGCAGTGGATACAGCACCAGCCCTGAATTCAGGAAGACCTGAGTTCAAATGTGGCCTCAGACACATAACAAGCACTAGCTGTGTGACCCTGGGCGAGTCACTTAATCCCATTGCCTAGCCAAAATAAAAATTTTTTAAATTAAAAAAAAAAAAAGAACTGGCCCTTATAGAGCCCAACCTTGAGCCCCACCCCACTGAAATTACTTCTAATTTATCCAGTCTATATCTTGTTTGTACATAGCTGTTTGCATGCGGTCTTTCCCATTAGACTGAGCTTCTTGAGGGTAGGAACTGGTTTCTCATTTCTTTGTATACTTAGCACAGTGCTTGGTACATAGTAGGTGCTTAATAAATGCCTGTTGTAAAGATGAGGAAATTAAAGCATGGGGAATTTAAGTAACTTACCTTGAGTCTCACTGCTAGTACATGTTCGAGGTAGGATTTGAACCCAGGTCTTCGGAACTCAACTGCTGCCCCCATCCTCTTCATCTTGCTATCTCTGGTATTAGAGTTAGGACACTAACTCCTGGCTACTGTTCTCTCCATGGTATCATGCTGCCTTCATGACCTGCAGGCTAGGAATGTATCGATGCCCCCACATTAACCCTATCAAACAAATTTCTGTCACCTCTCCTGGAAGCAATGTGGCATTTACAGAAGCACACTTTATCCAAGTTCATGTACAGCTTTGCAGAACAGTAAAGCACTATGTAAACGTCTGTTGTTGTTGTTGTAAAGAACCTTTAGTTGAGTGAGGTCAGCTAGGGGAGATGTTAAGGAGGGCAAGGAATTCCAGATCCCACCTGTTGTCTTTCCAAGGCTGGTCTGAGAGCCCTCAATTCCCATCCTCAGTGCCAGGGTTAGGGCATGAGTTGATAAGATGAGGATTTTTGGTTTGGGGTTGTTTTCTGTTTTTCTTTTCCTGTAGACTGGGACCTGGGCTGGACAGAGCGATAAAATATACTCAATACCTCAAGGACCCATGATTTCATCAGAGTGGTCTCCCCTGCCACAAAACAGATGGCAACCCTTCCACAGTCTCATAGGTTGCTATGGCAGGAAGAAATTCATCACCTAGAGACCAACCGACCTTCTGGTAGTAAGCCTTTCAGAATTTATCTGGGCTGCAGACAGACATAGCATCCTTCACTGGACCTCTTCTAGCCTGGAAGGACCCACCACAGCTTTTGAAAACCCAACATCACCCCACATCAGACCGAGTCATGGAAGAAGGACTTTAACAAAGGAAATTAATACACTGGACTCTCCATTATTCATGTGTGTTTTATCCAGTTGAGTTCTTTTTTTATTTCACAAAATCATATTATCATAGCTTTAGAGATACAAGGGACTTTCCAACCCAGTCTCCAAATCCAACCTCAGACTCTTACTAGTTGTGTGACCCTGGACAAGTCACTTAACCCTTTTGGCCTCAGTTTCTTCATCTGTAAAATGAGCTGGAAAAGGAAACGGCCAACCACTCCAATATCTTTGCCAAGAAAACAGCAAGTGGAATCAGGACTGAAATGACTGAACAGTTCTAATTCATTAAGTCCCGGCTCTCCTAATTTATACATGAGGAAACTGAGACAGGCAGAGGTTAAGTAACGTCATCTGTAGAGAAAGATATGAGCTGTCTTTGAGCTATAATCTGAGTTTCCAAGAGGAAACTCTGACTGGGTTTACAATTCGACAAAGATGTGATTTTTGAGAAGTTCTCAAATTGAACCTGATCAGTACAAACCCAGAGTTTGGCATGCTGGACCCTGCATGACTATTTTTTAAAAGGAAAGCTTATAGATCCAGAGCTGGAAGGAGCCTCAGAAACTCTCTGGTTGGTCCATCCCCCTCATTTTATTGGGGAAGAAAGAGACCCAGGAAGACTAAATGAGTACCCAAGGTCACGTGGGTTGTGAACATCAGAAGTGAGATCTGAATCCAGGGCATCAGACTCTAGTCCCTGCACTACATCTCTTCCTCTAGTGGGATGGGATTAAGACAAACTTAACTTCTGTCTGTCTCAGTTTATTCAACTGTAAAATGGGGGGGGCATAATATCACATAATTTGCAAGATTGTTGCAAAGATCAAATAAAATAATATTTGTAAAGTGCTCAGCGCATTGTCTGGCATGGAGTCAATGCTGGTTCTATGTTTAATCAATCCTTGTTCCCTTCCCCACCCCACTCCTGTGTGAGCACTCAAGGTGATTTCACAGGGGTGATCCCTACTGTTGGATAAACCCAGTGACCCCTTGCTGTGGGACTTGTGTTCTGTTACCTTGTCAAAGGACATGTGCAACACAGCTCCTGATTGGTCCCTTGTTCCCCAGGACTAGGATTTCATTGAAAATGATTGGTCACAGGATAAGGAAGAGCCACCCATTTGGTGGGATAGAGAGCAAAAGCTACTCTCTCTTGTGATTACATTGATTTGAGACTCTATCAACACTTTTCCTTGAATTTTCATCCAAAGGAATAGGAGATTTTTCTCTTCTCCCTAGAGACAAGGATGGCTTTGAGCAGACTGCAAGAGAGACTGCAAGAGTGTGTACTTTCCTAGGTGAGCCAGGCACTGGGTCCTCTTATCTTCTGTGTTCATCCAGACAGATAGATTTTTCAAGCTCTGTGGACACCTCATGACTTTAAGAGTTCTTGGTCTCCTAAGCAGGCTGCCCATAGAAAGATGCTTTTTATGACTACATAACTTCACAGGGGAAATTACCATTGATAGAATCATCCTGAATCTGAAAGAACTAAAGATTCATATCTGTCTGACTGGCAAGAAAATCTGAACTTTGTGAGTTGATCAGCTCAGATCTGAGGAGAATATGAAATATGTGTTTAACAGTCCCACAGATTTGTCTTTGTTTCTTCTGAGAATATAAAAAGTGTAAGGTTGTTGCTTTATTTTTTAAGTATTTGTCAATATTTACGAGTCTTCTGTATTCCAAGCATTTCTTTTGTGGTAGAAGAAATAAATAGTTGCCCTATACCTGATATCTAATATCTGATTTGCACACAGAGTATCTTTTCTAGAAGAGATACTGTTCATCCTTCTTGGAGAGACCGTAGACAAGAACCATACCTATTCCCTACTGTTCTGCTCCGAGGAATGAGCATCATAGGGCAGAAAGTGTAAGAGAAACTTAACCCTTCCTTGGAGTCAGGCTGCCCCCATCCTTGTGAGTTTAGGGCAGTAGCCCCTTGTGGAAAGAGGCCCCTGGGTCATGGGTAACTACTTAAGGTCTCTTCCAGGCCCTTACAAGCCCCAAACAGGTAGTAAACTACAATAACTTCATAGAATATGGTTTATTTGTTGAATTTTATAATTTTGTTTTTGTCCATAAACATAATCTTCAGGCCCAAAAGCTACAGTAGATGCAGGGGGCTGTAAATTTTAGATTTGTCTGAGAATTGTGCTGAATGGATAGCTTGAAATTCTTTTTATAGCAGGCAGAAGGACAGTAAGAACAGTGAAACTTTATGAGCTTTCTCGGGATTCTTCAGCGCAAGTCGCTAGGGGAGATACTCAGAAGGATAATGCTTGAGCTTCCTCCAAATCCCAGAAAACTATAGAGAATTGAAGATGGAGACAAATGGGTTAAATGCACCTCCGATGATTGGCTGGGGACAGCAAACATATAAGAAGGGGGGGAAAGTAACCAGGATCATCTCTAAAGTTGGCCACATGCACTGGCTCCTTTTTGTGGGACTTACGCTGTTAACAGGGGAATCCCTGAAGTTGGACATTGGCATTGACCCATGTCTGTGGGCTATGTGCTCGGGCCCGCTGCTAAAGGACATACAAGACACATCAACTCTCGACTGGCCCGTCGCTCCATTATAGCCCATTAGGTGAGTGGCTCTTCCTGACCCTGTAACAACTCATCTCTACTGAGGTCACAGGAACCAAAGGGCCAATCAATAGTTGCTGGGTCATGCGTGTCTTTTAGCAAGAGGACAGAGCACAGGGGCCACAGAAAGAGGCTGGTGCTAATAATCCATTCTAAGGATTCCCTGTTATAGTAATAAGGCACATCAGGGACAAGATAGCTTTTACTTCATTCCACAGAAAATGTAGGAAACAGATAAAAGACTCACAGTAGTGCAGAAACAACCTTTTGGTTCCTCCCTTTCTAATGATTCCTACCTCCCCCTGACACCTCCAGAGCCATATTTAGCCCCCAGACTCATAACATGACTCTATAGTGAGTTTATTAGAGAATTGGCCCTCAAGTTCAAGTGAACCCTCATTTTACCCTAGGGATGAATATAGGCCTCCAGCCTGAGGCCTATATCCTAAAAGCTTGGTCTCCCCCTGGAAGGAAAACAAATGGAATTGAGAGGGAGGCAAATGTTGGCCTAGTATATCTGCACTTTCCAATAACTCATGGGAAACCAAGTACAGATCTTCGTTCCTCTGTGTCATGGTTAGGTTCCTTGTTGCTCCTCCAGGTTTGGGGGTCTATGTGACAAATACTCTGCTCCCCAAGGGGTTATTACAGTCCAGGAATTCCCCCTTTCCCTCTAGAACAGAGATTTTTATCCTGACCTGTCCACAGGCCCCTCAAGGGGACCTATGGATAAATTTCAGAGGACTCATGAATTAGTAAGGGGATGGAGGAGGGGGCAACCAACATCTTTATTTTCACTAACCTTTGGTTTCCTTTGTACTCCTATGTATTTTATTTTATGCATATAAAACCATTCTAAGAAGGGATTCACAGGCTTCACCAGACTGCCAAAAGCATCCTTGACACAAAAAGGTTAAAGACTCCTGTTCTAGAAGGCTGGTTTCTGGAACCTTGCATTGTCCAGGAAATCCTGCTTCCTCTAACCAGGAGGCTGGATCTCAAGATCCCTCAACACTTCACCATATGGTTCCTATCTCCACAACTGTGGGGTTACGCCACTGCCTCTCCACAGCTGGGCCAGGAACTCTCCTCTCAGCCCTCATGATTGAGAGCACACAAAACTGCATGGAAAATGAGTTGGCTGGTCTAAATGATCTCTAATTTTTTTTGCATCCTATTTCCCCAATGAATTTGCTTGCATCTTGAGAATAGGGATTAGCTTAAAAGGTATCAGTGTTTCCCACCATGTTAAGGACATGTACTTTCAATGCCATGTTCAAACAGCCTCCATAGTTTGAAGTGAAGAGAAGCCTCCTCCCCACATACCATAGGAAGTCCAAAAGACAGCCTCAGTTGGCTGATAGGAAGAGAGAGGATGCAGAGATTGGAGTCACTACTTTTAAAGTCTACTGAAGAGTCTGTAATTCCTGTCTTAGTGGCCAGTGCCCTTTACCATAGAGCCCTGTTATGGAGCAGAGGAAGACCCCATGGGATCCATTTGGACCAAGGGACTAAGTAAGAACCTTGCTTTATCATCCCAAAACACAAGTCCTTCAGCACTGAGCACCTGACCTGATAAGTGGCTAGTGTATGTTCTATGAGATGGCCCCTGGAGGATCACACTGATTGTTCCAATCCAATATTTTCAACATATATCTTATTTCCTGGTTCTACTTATCTCACTTTGCATCAATTCATGCAAGTACTTAATCAATAATCAACAAATATTTGGGGGAGGAGGGATATACTGTAATATACAGATGATAAAAACAAAAAAAATCAATATTTTCTTAAGTCAACAACCATTTCTTAGGTACCTACTGTGTACCAAAGTGCTAGATGATGGGACATCATTAAAGATAAAATATATAAGGTTTTTGATGCCTCTCTTCCGATTTATCATTTCGTATAGCACATCAATATTCCATTACAATCATATCATGTCCTTCCTAAATCTCTAGGCTGAATATCCTTAGTTCCTGCTATGATCAATTTCCCCAATTCCTCACCACCCTGCTTGCCTTCCTCTGAACATCCTCCATCCTGTCAATGTGACCCTCCCCCTAAGACTGAACACACTATTCCAACTGTGCCCAGAACCAGGCAGAGCACAGTGGGACTTTCAGCTCCCTTGCTCTGGGTGGCCCTAACTCTAGACAGTCTGAGAGATACAAGAGAAGTATCAGAACCTAGTTTTACCCTCAATGAGCTTAATGACTTGTTGCAGAGACCAACTCAACTCAACCCAATTCAACAAACATTTATCAGACAACCACTATACACAAGACATCATGCAATGTTCCAGTAAGACAAAGAGAACCAGGAGGACAGACTTCTTTCTGGTCCTGGTTCTCCCGCCCCTTTAGCCTCCTGCTCAGGACTAATGCCCTTGTACTTCTAACAGATAGATGTTCCATAGAGGGTAGAGGGAGACAGCCAAAAGGCACTAGGACATGCATGAGCATCTCTGGGGCTTCGGTTCTAGCTGGAGAGGACAGCCTTTATTGTGCTTCCCAGCTCTTTATCAGTGAAGAAGTCAAAGGTCACCTAGAAAGCCAGGGCTTAAATCTCCCAAAGTCAGTTCTATTTCAAGGCTCAGCTCCCTGTCTCCCCTTTTCTACTGAGGTTCTAAACTTAGTTAAAAGGCAGCATTTGGATAACTCTTTGTGCCAATCATGCATATTGCATGGTGTCTGCTTCCGCTGAGCTTCTATTTGGAAACTTGCCCACTACCAATCTGTGTGTCACCTACCTCTCAGGGTGGTCGTGAGAATTAAATGAGATAATATTTTTAAAAGTGCTTAGCACAGTGCCTGAATATAGTTGGCACTATATAAATGCTTATTCTTTTTTCTCTTCAACTCAATATTTTGTATCTACAATGCACACAGGGCAGGATATTAGTTCCTTCCCCTCTCTCCCATTGTGTTCTTTATCTTTTCCTTTTTCTACTAGAGTCAGAGATTTCAATCTAGAAAGGACTTCAGAGGCCCCCAGTCCAACCTCCTCCCCTTACAGAGGAGTAATCTGAGGTCCATAATGGGGGAAGTAACTTGCCCATGGTCACAGAAGTAGAAAGTGACAGAGGCAGGATTTGAACCTTAGTCTCTGACTCCAAAGTCAGCACTCTCTTCACTGTACTACACTGTCCATTCCTGCTTTCTGTTTTCCCCTTTTTCTTCTTCTTTTTCTCTTTTTTCTTCCTCTTTCTTCTTTCTTCCCTCCCTCCTAACCTTTTTCTCTCCTTTCTTTTCATTTCGCATTGTCTCTTTCCACTGGGCCTCACATATTGCTTCATTTCTGTGACTATGAGTATTCCTAAGGTTTGCATATCTGCCCCTATGAGTGAAGGAATGGTTACAGGCTTAAGAAGTGATGTTATACTCCAGGGTAAACAAATACTGTTGCTTTCCCCACCTTCCTGAATTCAATTAGGCATTTTTTTTTTCTGAATCCCCCCCCCTCTTGGCTAGGCACACTCTCCTTGGCACCCACAGGGATGATGGTTTTGTTTCACACTGATGAAAAATAGGATACTTATTCTCACTGACCCTGATCATTTTGCCAGGGGTTAAAGGTTCCTTGGGCCAACCAAGCCGGGTAGCAGCCAAAATACAATAAAATATAACGTCTCCTGGGAGGATTTTGGAGGCATGTTGATAACAAACATATTAGAAGGAAATCATGTGCTTGCTATGCCTGGGTATATGTCCTGTTCCAAGAGAAAAGGATTCAAGGCGAAACACATTTGACCTCAGCTTTGAAACTAGAACAAATCATTGTCAAGCTAAGTGCTTTTGAGTCACAGCTGGAAGGACAGATGTATTGGATTAAGAGGTGAGTCCTTCCTTATGCTCTGTGAGGATATCAGTCAGTTAATCAATAATCATTTGTTGATTGCCTACTATACACCCAGCCCTGTTCCAGGTACTGTGTGGGGATCGAAGAAATAAAAGACAGCCCTCACCCTCTGGGGGGGGTGAATTATATGCCTGAAAAGATCACTAATAATGCTAAGCAGCAGAATCGTAACTAGTGCAGTGCGTTTGGGGCTTTTCCCCAGGATGCTGATTTGGAGGAGTCTGATAGCACTTGGAATCCTTGGCCAATATGGAAAAACAGTGTTTAGCAGCTAGTTAGAAAGAACAATTAGTTAAAATAGGAAAATACCAGATGGCAAGGTGGAATGATCTCCTGACTTCCATGCCAGTCTCCATAGTAACAATGGTGTCCTGATATGTCCACTTCCCATCCCAAACTGAGGGCACTTTCTCTTTATTCCCTTTGCCATAGGTAGAGTTCCTAGTACTTTCCCTGATGGCAGG
The DNA here is from genome assembly GCF_900497805.2 of Vombatus ursinus. Taxonomy (NCBI): domain Eukaryota; kingdom Metazoa; phylum Chordata; class Mammalia; order Diprotodontia; family Vombatidae; genus Vombatus; species Vombatus ursinus. The sequence goes on from NW_020940527.1 coordinate 10,465,027, forward strand.
AGGAAATCCTAGCTCTTCAAAACAGCTATGATAAATGACAAATGAAGTGGGTGGGGACAAACCGCTACAGAGATTAGAGCAGCCTCCTCCAACTCATAGAAACCTATCCAAGCCTGCTGCAGATTGGCTTTAAAAACCACAAATTAACATTATCTCTGTTGCATTGTCTTTTTATTTGTTTTGTTAAGCATTTCTCAATTACATTTTCATCTGGTCCCAGCCACACTGGAGGGTCTCAGGCTTAGGGGCCAATACAACCATCATGGATTATAGGGAGTATGGAAGGCTTTCCAGGGGAGGTGAGACTTGAGCTGGGCCTTTAAGGATGGTAAAACTTGAATAGGTAGAGGGGAGAGGGAAAGGAACAGCAACAGTAAAATGTGGATGGCATGTGTAGAAAACAGTGAAAAGATTGATTTGACTCTATTAGTGAATTTGTGGAAGGAATCTATGAAAGATCAGGTTGGGGCCATATTGGAGAGGGTGAGAAATGTCCAGATAAAGAGATTAGATGGCATTCTGTCAGCAATTTTGAACCTAGAAAGAAACAAATATCTAGAAGCCAGGTTGTCACTACCTGAAATGGGACAAACATCCCACCACTTTCAGCCATTCATTCTACTTTTCCCTGCCCCAGAGTCCTAACTAAGACCAAAGCCTCTCCTATACAGCCTGACAATCCATTGGTAGGGAAAAAATACCTAATTGAGTTCTCAATGGAGATGTCTGTCTTCTTATCGGGCTGCCTGACAATGAATAACCAGGAAGGACCCTCACCTTCCCCCTTCCCAACTCAGGCACAAATGCACCTTCAGGACAGGAGAACATCTCAGAAGGAATGTCGTCAGAAACACAGCATGTGCTGACCTTGGCCTCGTCGGGTCATCACTGGCATATCACAGGCATGATTGACAATTTCCAAAGAAGATGTGGGTGTTTGACAGACAGTTATTGAAGCCATGTGGGCTGAGAAAGAACCATGCCCTAGTTTAGGTATCTGTCAAAGCCACCATGATAGATAAGGCACAACCCCATAGGTGTGGCGCAAGGCAAGAACAGCAGCTATAACTACTGTGTAATGAATTTTTCATTGACTTATCTTTTCTCTTCCATAAATAAAGGCCATATAAGAATCAGCAATGGGTGCACCCTGCTGCTGGCTATCTGTTCTGGTAGAATGTTGCTCTTTCATCAGATAAGATTAATAATGAATAAAATGCTGTTGGCTGTGTGCCATAGATGGATCACTCAAAGGACCATATGAACCCTCACACACAGTGTTGTCACACGACCCCCTATTTCCCTTGTGAGTTTCCTTAGCTCTCTTAGAATCTGCCCATTTAGATCTAGTTCTAAAGATCTGGCTATATCTTTGCATATTTCTAGAATACTGAGTTTCTCTTGGAACGGATCTATCTGTGCCCATTCATGGTCAATAGCAGGGACCCTAAGGACCTGGCAAGCTTATCTAAAATGATCAACTTGTGAGAGTTGGACACCGCTAATAATATCTGACTCCAGACTAGGTACTATTAACTCTTATCTAAGATGGGAGCTCTGAAACAATCTCTCTCCATAATCAGTAGGTATAATAATCAGAAAAGAAGAAAAAACTAATCGAATCAACTTTCTTTTCCTCATCCATCTTCTCCCTCTCCTCCTTATACTCCTGATGATGAAACTCTCAGTGCTTAGAAAGAAGATTAGGCTGTCATCGTTGTCTGCCCATAGCTCCATTTCTTTTCCCACCAACAACTTTGAATAGACTGATTGAGAGAGGGACGGACTCCATGCTGGCCCAAGTGTGTCACCCACCAACACAGGAAACAGGCAATGCCCAGACCCCAGAAAACCACAGTTGGTTGCTTAAAGGTGAAATAAATCCAACAGAAATATAAAGCCTAATTTCTCTAGCCCACAATGTACAGACTGTGATTTTAAGAGAAACATCTGGGTCTTTTTTTCACTAGTTGAATAAGGTCATATTATCAGACTGTCCTTGGAAGAGGGGAGGTGACTCCTTCCTTTGCCCATCTAGGCTCAGATTGGCTCTCTAGTTCACCTCAGGGTAAATAGGACTCAAAGCTGGAAGAGACATAATAGATCATTTCGTTCAAGTCACTTTTTTTTTATAAATAAGAAAACTGATTCCATAGAAGTAAAGTGATTTGCCTAAGGTAACACAGCAACATAAGGAAATTGGCAACAGTCAGGATTTGAACCCAGACCTTCTGGTTCCGAGCCCAGTGCTTATTCTGCTACATCATGCTACTTTCCCCAAGAACTTCTTCCCTACTTTTCCTATTCTGCTACTCATAATGTCAAGCCTCAACCCAGTTTGAAGTTCAACAACACTTCCTTCCTAGGAACCGTGAAGATACCCAGGTCCACCATGATAGGACCATGGACAAAGCATCCAACTCTGCTCTGCAGTCCAACTGTTCCCAATTCAAGTTCTTTCTCTCTTTGGCTGTCTAATGACAACACACACAGAGAGCATCAACTGAATAAAAAACATATCACATCCTTTGGCATTGCATGTACAGCAATCACTGAAGCATATTCTCCCACAGATTGTAAAGGTGAGTACCATTCTCTGCAAGGTAACAGGAACCAAAGAATCACAAAAAGGTAGAGCCAGAAGGGCCCTTAGTAATCACTATTGGGGGTGGGGAACCTGGGGCCTAGAGGCTACATGTGGCTCTCTAAATCCCCAGATGAGGCCCTTTGACCTAATCCAAACTTCACAGAATGAGTCGATGAAGCAGAAAGCTGGGAAATAATTTTTACAGCCAGTGTCTCTGATAAAGACCTCATTTTTAAAATATACAGAGAATTGAGTCAAATTTATAAGAATATAAGTCATTCCCCAACTGATAAAAGGTCAAAGGATCTGAACAGGCAGTTTTCAGAAGAAGAAATTAAAGTTATCTACAGTCATATGAAAAATTTCTCTAAATCACTATTGATTAGGGAAATGCAAATCAAAATGATTCTGAGGTACCACATCACACCTATGAGATTGGCCAACATGACAAAACAGGAAAATGATAAATGCTGGAGAAGATGTGGGAAAACTGGAACATTAATGCATTGTTGGTGTAGGTGAGAACTGATCCAACCATTCTGGAGAGCAATTTGGAACCATGCCCAAAGGGCTATAAAACTGTGCATACTCTTTGACCCAGCCATAGCACTTCTGGGCTATATCCCAAAGAGATCACACAAATGGGGAAAGGACCCACATGTACAAAAATATTTATAGCAGCTCTTTTTGTGGTGGCAAAGAATGGGAAACTGAAGGGATGCCCATCAATTGGAGAATGACTGAACAAGTTGTGGAATATGAATGTAATGGAATACTATTGTGCTATAAGAAATGATGAGCAGGCAGACTTCAGAAAAACCTGGAAAGACTTGTATGGTCTGATACTGAGTGAAGTGAGCAGAATCAGGAGAACATTATACATAGTAATAGTCACATTGTGGGTTGACTTACTTTGAGAGACTTGGCTCTTCTCAGTAATGCAAGGATCTAAGACAACTCCAAAAGACGCATGATGGAAAATGCTATGCACATCCAGAGGAAGAACCATGGAGTCTGAATGCAGATGGAAGCAGATGATTTGCTCTCCTTTTTTTTTTTGTTGTTGTTATTGTGGTTTTGTTTCTTCTTTCTCATGGTTCCTCCAATTGATTCTAATTCTTCTTTACAACATGACTAATGTGAAAATATGTTTAATAGGAATGTATTTGTGGAGTCTGTATCACATTGCACGCCATCTTGGGGAGAGAGGGGGAGAAAATTTTAAATTGAAAATCTTATGGAAGTGAATGTTGAAGACTAAAAATAAATTAATTAATTTTTTAAAAAAGAAATAGAAAAAGCCCTGCTTCTAATCTAACTTACCAGCAAAGCCTCCCTTTTTGTTGTGGTCCTGAAGGTTTGAGAAGCACTGATTGGCCAGGATACAAATGGCTGAACTCATGTACGGTCTTTCTAAATTCACAAACTGTTTTTTGAGCATCTTGGCCTTAGAACACCTTCTACACTCTAAGAAGCTTTAAACACAGGTGACTGTTATCTGGTTAAGGAAAGACTAGGGAAAGGTGATTGTATTAGACTGTTTCTCATAATTTTACCCTATGAATGCCATACATTCAAGAACCTTGGGAAGTGCCTATTATCACAGTGTGGGCACCCTGCCCAGCATAGATACTAATAATTATCTTGAGGATGACCTTGGAGGAAGCTACCATTATCTGGGAATGGGTTTGTTGCAAAAGTTACAAAGAGAGAGAAAATGGTTGAACTTTTTTAATAGGCCAGCTAAGAGGTTATAAGAGGTTGTGATCTACTTCAAAGAAAACTGTTAATTCTTAACACGCAAGCAGAAACATGTTGCAATACACTACATTTAATACAAAGGTTGCTTCTATTTGGAGGGGAACTTCCCAAAATGGGAGCTGCATTGGTAGTTTCAGTATATAATAAGTAACAAATGGACACAAATCGTCACAGATACTTAATCACTTGGCCTTACTTCCAAAGGCAGAAATTCATATATAAATAGTATGTCAAATTGCGTACTGGGTTATAACAGTCTGGTAAATTATTGATCCCCCCCCTTGAAAAAGGAGGGGCATTCAGAACAGTGAACTAACCCATAGTCTAAGAACTATTTTTGCTCTTTGGTGAATCAGACCCATACATATTCAGCAAAATGAAAGCCTTCAAACTGAGTCTATCTCTTTATCTGACTCAGTGCCACCCACAGAAGAAACTCTCTCAGGACCTTTTGATATTTGGGTTGGGGTTGAGTCTATTCTTTTTGACTGCCAGGACCGCACAAATTATCTTTTAGTGTCATCTTTTAGTTTAGTTCAGTTTTAACAAAAGACAGTCTAGTTTAGGTGACTTGTCTCTCATACCGGCAGCTGTACCCAGATCACTGCACCCCTTATTTAACTTAATTCAATAAATATCTACTAAGCATTTATTACCTGTGGGACCTTGACCAAGTCAATGTGTGTGGACCTCAGTTTTCTCATCAGTAAAATGAGGAGATTGGATTAGATGGGCTCTGGTGTCCCCAGCAACTCTAGACTTGTGATCTTTGGATCCTGTGCATAGGCATCAGGGATCCAGAGACACACCTAAACAGGTCCTGTCCTAAAAGAGCTTACATTCTCCTGGGGGAATACAACAGATAAATCCATACATGTATACAAAATAATTTCAAGGTGGTGGGGGGAAGTGGAGGGATGGAACTTTGATACTTTAAAAATGAGTTTCATTAGTTTGGATACTCCTTGAACCAGTGCAGATCAGAGCCCCTCTGCACCTTAGGAGAGCATCTCCATAACTTGTTTCAGCCCAAAATATTCATCACCTAGTAGCCAACCTTGGGTGGATAATCCTCTCCCAATGCAGGCTGGTTGTCTAATGACATACACACTCTCCATGACCACAGGACATACCACTCTGTATTCACAGGTTTTCTACAGAACTAACATGGCACAGTGGAGAAAGTTCTGTCCAATGCTACTTTCTGGACACGTAATTGGGCACTCCAGAAAAGCGGACTTTCCCAGAGTTGAGTGAGTACTTTTGCATTTTCAGTCTTTGATTTACATGCCTAGTCTGTGCATCTGAACGTTTATGTGATGGGGTGGGGGGGCGAGGTGGCTGAAAGGAAGCAAGAGAGAAAGAGAGAGAGAGTTGGGAGGAGGGAAAGAGGGAGAAGGAGAAATGAGAAAGAGGGAGGGAGAGGGAGAAAAATGGAGAGAGAGAGAAAGAGGGAGGGAGGAAAAGAGGGAGGGGAAGAGAGATAGAGAGAAAGAGAGAGAGAGAGAGAGAGAGAGAGAGAGAGAGAGAGAGAGAGAGAGAGAGAGAGAGAACACAAGAGAACACATCTACCTCAAACCAAATGGGCAAGACATCCAAGTTTCCAGTGAGTATTGATCAAGCCTTGGAACCAATCATTGGTATTCACTTTGGGTTCTGCTAAATTTAAACATGCAAAGATGATTTTTTTTTAAATTCCCATTGGCAATAAGGGAAATGCCATCAGCTTTTAGATGCAGGTGTTCTTGTTTCTCTGGGCTTCATTTGAAGGGAAAAGCTTGTTTGCCTGAAAGGAAAGTGCATACTAAGCAATATCCATTTCTGCCTAAATTGATTTGTTTTATGATGGAAAAACCACCATAAAGGTGTATAAATGTGACCATTCTATTGGAAAAGCACTCTCTGATATGTGTATCTGATAAAATGCAGGTGCCTTTGCTAAAGACGTTTTAAATGATTATTTATATTTTCTACAAGGCATTTTATTTTGAATGTTTGTCAGCTCTTGACACTAATATTATTTAAACCCAAAAATTTAATGTAAGACTTCCTTTTAGCAAGATTGTCTCATTTAATAAAATCCGCAGTATCCGTTTCCCCCAAGGTAATCACTTTGATGATCACACATTCTTTGTTCTTTTATTTGATCGGGGAATAAACTTCTTGCATATCCAAGCTTTGCTGTCAGTGTAGGGTTTCCTATTTTTGTTTTGGGGGAGCCTTGGAGGGGGTAGGGAGACCCAGATAAATAAACACAAAGCTGTCAGTGCAGAGCAACCAGCAGAGGCTCTACTTGGCTCTCCACCTCCTTACAAGGAAAGAGGCTCCCCCTCTAGCCTTCCTTAGCAAACTAGAATCCTGATAATAACTCAGATTTCTAGGGTTTAAAAATAAACACTTCTCTCCCATTAATCCTATGAAGCAGGAAGCCAACATATTAGTATTACTCCTATTTTGCAAATGAGAACATTAAGGCATAGGAAGGTCAAGTGATTTAGAATCACACATTTAGAGAGGGATCTGAAGCCCAGAAAGGTTAAGATTGTGTGTATTGGAGCACAATTCAAACTCAGACCTCCTGACTACAAAATTAGTGACTTTATTTTGCCAGGCTGCTCTTTTGACACCCCATTGTACCTCCACCCACAACCCTGCCACAAGGCTCTTTTTAGTTAGTGAATCTGGATTTTGCCTTGTGGAAAAGGAGACATGTGAACTGAATTTGTAACTGACTAGCCGGACCCCAATTGTGTGGATTAATAGACTGATGTCATCATGTAGGGATGACTTATGGCCTTCTGCATGGTTTTGTCCTTGGTGATCTTATCACATACAACATTTTTATTAGTAACTTGGACAAAGACGTACATGTCCTTCTCCTCGGATTGATAGATATATGGAGGGAGAGACAGAGAGAGAGAGAGACAGAGAGAGAAGGAGGAGGAGGAGGAGAAGAAGAAGAAGAAGAAGAAGAAGAAGAAGAAGAAGAAGAAGAAG
>NW_020940527.1:10472381-10489881 GCF_900497805.2 Vombatus ursinus
AGAAGAAGAAGAAGAAGAAGAAGAAGAAGAAGAAGAAGAAGAAGAAGAAGAAGAAGAAGAAGAAGAAGAAGAAGAAGAAGAAGAAGAAGAAAAGAAAGATAGATAGATAGGAGAGAAATATAGACAGACAGGTGGTAGATAGAGAAACAAAGAAATATAAGTAGATAGTAAGATAGATATGTAGGTAGATAGTAAGAGATATGTAGGTAGATAGATATGTAGAAGGTAGATAGATAGATAGATAGATACATACATAGATAATAGAAAAGACAGGTAGACAGAGAATTTATTAAGTACTTACTATGTTCTATGCACTGTGCTAAGCACCAGGGATACAAATACAAGCAAGTTAGACAGTCCCTGCCCTAAAAGAGCTTACATTCTAATAGAGGGATACAACACACAAAGAGGACATGAGGGGTCAAGGCAGGCAGCCAGGAGGAAAAGTCTGGAGATTCAGATCATGAGTGAAGTTGAGCATGGCTGGGACCCCTCCTGAGATAGTGGCCTGAGAAGAGAGCCATCAATCAAAAGCCTGAGATTTCTCTAGGGTGGCAAGGTGTTTGCCTTGGAAAAGGAAGAGGAGGAAGAGGAGGAAGAAATCCAGAGAATCAAGTTATGAAAGATGAGGTTTTAATGGAGGGCAACAATTGTGTAATGGAATCAGAATTTCAGAAGAATAAGAGGTCAAATCTAAGTAACATTTCATAGGTATAAGTAAGTATAAATTTCTGTAATCCATTTCTAAAATGAGCCATGTGAGCACTGCAGCTCATGAGATAAAGACCTAAGTATTGGAATTGGCCATCAGCTTCTCCAGAGTTAGCATGATGTGGTCAATGGAGAACTAACCTCACAGGCAGGAATGCTACATCTTGGACATCCAATATTAATTAATAGTGTGAAGGAGCCTAATCAGCTTTTTAGGCTCCTAGGAGAGTTCTGTCTCCAAGAGGTTGAGCTGCCTAAGGGCTGGGATAATCTGGACTTGGACAAGAAGTACCTCAAGTCCCCAAGGACAGAAGGTCTGATCGGACACCTGATGGCTTATGTCCATCCATCCTCTCTCCAAGCCACTTGATTGGCAAATGTGGCTCCATTCTAAAGACTGATGACTATTTATCTGAGAAATGGGCTAGACTAGAGGGAAAGAGGGACAAAGATGATGAATTTCCAACAGTGAGAGGGCAGGAAGACGTTCACATGACCCCCAAGGATAGGCAGGGATTGCATGAAGCTAACTTGTCCAGAACCGAGGCAGAGGCCAGGTTGGTGAATATCAATGACCTCCTGATGAAGGGAAGCAGCAATGGCGGCTGCACATCCAGTTAGGACATTTGAGGAGGAATGGCACAATGGGGAAAGGAGCTATGGAACGAATATTCATGAACATGATAGCCCACATTCAGATGCCATAGTGGAACTCGAGGGGAAAAAACTCTTTGTAAGAAAGGAAACAAACATATATTGAGTGTCTACTACGTACCAGGCACTGTGCTAAGTGTTTCATAAATATTAAGGAGTGAGGAAAGTGAGGTCTGGAGAGATCAAGTGACTGAGTGTTGCAGTGGATAGAGCACTGGACTAAGAGCCAGAAAGACCTGAGTTCAAATGCTGCCTGACTCTTATTAGCTTTATGATCTTGGACAAATAGTTTAATTTCTCTCAACCTTAGATTCCTCATCTGCAAAATGGGGATAATAATAGCACCTGCCACACTGGGTTTTGTGAGGATCAAATGAGATAATCCATGAAAAGTTCTTCGCAAACCTTTAAAAGCTATATAAACACTTGTTGTTCAGTCATTTCAAACCCCATTTGAAGTTTTCTTGATAAAGACACTGAAGTAGTTTGCCATTTCCTTCTCCAGCTCATTTTACAGATCAGGAGACTGAAGCAAATGGGGTTAAGACTTGCCCAGGGTCACACAGCTAGTAAGTGTCTGAAACCAGATTTGAACTCAGGAAAATGAATCTTCCTGACTCCAGCCCTGGCACTCTATCCACTGCACCACCTAGTTGCTATCATCATTATGAAGGTCACACAGGTGGCAAGCACTGAAATTAGAATTTAAATCCAAGTCCTCTGATTTCACCATTGTACTTTGAGCTTTAATTTACCCGTTTATAAAATGAGGATAATAAAACCTAGAGTGAGAAGCAGCATGTTGTAATAGAGGGTTGGCCTCCAAGACTAGAAGATCTGGGTTCAAGTTCCACTTCTGACACCTCCTGGCTGTGTAACCCCAGACAAGTAACTTAACCTTAAAAACTAGACAATTCTCCAACATTCTAAGTTGAAGAAAATGTACCATCTTGTATTCATAGAGAGGAGTACCCAGAGTTGTCACACTCATGGCATGACTGGGAAAACTGAAAATGTAATTGGGAAATTTTTAACAACAAGAACTAACATATATATTGTTAAAAATTTCCCAATTACATTTACGCATGTAATTACATATATACACATATGCATTACATGCATGTATACACAATTACATATATGTTATTCCTGATGTGTTAGTTCTTGTTGTTGAAATTATGTGTGTAATACATAAACATATATGTAATATATAAACATGTGTGTAATATATATAAACATGTATGTGTAATATATACAAACATGTATATATGTAATGTGTATGTATAAGCATTGATAATGTTCATTTGTTGTTTTCTAAGTCAACAGGCAGCCCTGAGGGATCTGTTTCCATTTGAGTTTGACACCATTGCTCTACACCAATGAAATCATAAGTCAAGGCCCTAGGCCCCATCTTAAAACCTGCAGTACCCACATCAGAGGGATTTTCATGAGGCTCAAATCAAATATCCTATGTAAAACTCTTCAAAAACATTAAACCATCACAAAGGTCAGTATCTGTTATCATAATTATTATTATAACATGTTTCCCTCCTATTGTTATTACAATGGAGACAGGGCAGGGAATAACAAAGTCTAGTGACCAGCTTGAGGGGAGAGAGTCCAGATGTGGTCCAACAAGGGAAGAAGAGAGTTGGGCTACCACGTTAAGTTCTGGGGACCATATCTGAGATGTTCAACTGAGGGCAGAGAATTTCGGCTTATGAGAGCTGTCACATTTTGGAAGAGTGCTTAGACTTGGGACAGTAGAACAGCGATCAATGGGTACAGGAAAGCAGACCTCTGCTCCACATCAGTAAGCTTGCCCTAACAGAGCCAGTCTGGGACTCTTGTCTCCAACCTAACACCCCCCACCTTGCCCTAGAATCCTCAGTCCATGGAGCCCATAAGTCAAGCAGCACCAAGCACAGTAAGAGTTAGCATTTCCATAGCCCTTTAAGGTTTACAAAACACTTCATGCATATGATCACGTTTGATTCTCACAGTAATTCTCCGGGATAGGGGCTATTATTATCCCCATTCTAAAGATGGGGAAACACAGGCCAAAAAAGGCTAAATGACTTGCTCAGGTATATGTCAAGGTAGGGATTTGAACTCGGATCCTTTGGCTCTCTATTCACTGTAACAGCTGAGTGTATGACAGGAAGGAGCAGTTCTTTCAGTGAGTGGAGATGGGGGGTTCAGGAGGAAGACCGAATAGACAGGCCCAGATCACAGGTTAGATCCTTTGGATCAAGAATCCATTTATTCTCTCATTAACTCACCCTGGGTTCCTCCTCCAGACTCATTCTGCCTGTTGGATAATTCCTCCATTCTTGATTCCATTAGAAAATGGAAGTTCTTAACCTGATGCTTAGACTATGTTTTTCCTTCTTTTTGTTTCCCTGAAGAGGTTGTAATTCCATGTTCCTAATTCACTGCCAGCCCCCAGATTCCTGTTTATCTCCCTCTGCTCCAAGCTCCATTTGTGCCAACTCTGCCTGGCAAACTGCCTCCAAGAGGCTGCCTATGACCCCAGCACAGCCGTCATCTCTGATTTGTTTCATCTCTCAGAAGCAAGCCTTCAGGGATGCAAGGAGAGGGCCTGGCTGCCCACATGCCAGTGTGCAAACAAAGGCTGCGGGGAAGATGCCTTGCAGTCTCTGAAAACCCCCATTTAAGAAATGCTAATACGCTTCGGGAGGGTCACCCCTCGAGTTGTTATGTGTCAGACACCACAGCCAAGCCAAGTATGAGTGGCAAGGCTATGGTACAATGGAGTGGTACAATGGAAAGGACTAAGGTCTGAGTTCAAATCCCACCTCCGATTCTTACATCAGCTAGATGGCCACAGGGCTCACATCTAAATCTATCAATTTCTGTTTTTCTTACAGGGAGAATTAGTTCCCCTTTTAAAGTGAGCTCTCTGAGACTCTGTGCTGGCATCCTGGACTTCAGACTCCTTTCTCTACCTCCTACATAGCCCTGAGATTGCATTATACTCTGACTGTGGCTTTCTCTGAAGTCTCTTGGACCACATCCTCTCTTGGACCAACAAGAGTCCTTTCCTTCTGGGTCTAATAATTGTCCCCTAATTACTGGAGACGAATTGCATAAGGTGACCCTTGGAGTTGGGAAGCCCTGGGTTCAAGATCTGCTTCTGATATCCAACTTGAAAGTTCCATACAATGAGGAAATCAGAGGACCATCCTCCCCCCATCACTGTCTTGCTTCTGCCCCCTTCCCTCTCTAAGTGTGGGGATTACCCACTCCCCTCTTAATTTTTACGCCTTTTTAATTGTCTAAGAATTTAGTGATCAACTACCAGCCCAGTCAGTTAGCTATAATAATTTCTTTCCTCCTTCATACCACCTCCTTTCTTTCCCCAGATAGTACATTCTTCTCAGACTGTTGTTAGACCTATGCTTTTATCATGTTTTGGAAACTCCCTTTGTGGAAGCTCACTCTGACTACAGTTTAAGAGAGTACTTAGGGGGCACTGAGAAACTAAGTGCTTTGCCCTGAGTCAAAACTAGTTTGTGGTGTGTACTCTTTGATCCAGCAATACCACTACAAGGTCTGTATCCCAAAGACATCTGAAAAAAAGAGGAAAAGATCTATTTGGACAAAATATTTATAGCAGCTCTTTTTGTGGTGGCAAAGAATTGGAAGTCAAAGGGATGCCCATCAATCTAGGAATGGCTAAACAAGCTGTGGTATATGATTGTAATGGAATATTATTGTGCTGTAAGAAATGACAAGCAGAATGATTTCAGAAAAGCCTGGAAAGACTTACATGAACTGATGCATAGTGAAGTGAACAGAACCAGAAAAACATTGTACACAGTAACAACCATATTGTTCAACGAAGAACTGGGTATGACTTAGCTATTCTCTACAACGCAATGATACAAGACAATCCCAAAGGACTAATGATGAAGCATAATATCCACCTCCAGAGAAAGAACTGATATTGTTTGAATACAGACTGAAGCATTGTCACCTTCTTTGATTTTTTTCTTTTATTGACTTGTCTTGTACAAAATGACTAATATGGAAATGTTTTATGTAATTAAGTATATATAACCTATCTTTGATTGCTTACCATCTCAGGGAGATTGGAGAGGAGGAAAGGAGGGAGGGATAGAATTTGGAACTCAAAACTTAAAACAAAAAATGTTGGGTTTTTTAAACTGGAAAAAAAAAGCCTAGTTTATATCCCATGAGTGATTTGTACACAAGTTTTCCTGACTTCAAGGCTCTCCCTAGCTACAACTTCAGGTACTAGTTAATTACCAAGAAGATATTCCCCACTCCAGATAATGTCTCTAGATTTCGAACAAGGTCTTTGATGACCAAGAGCACACTTGCCTATTCTCTGTGTGGATGAGCCTATAGATCAAGCCCCCAGAATTGCAACTGGGTTGGTTCCTAGCTAGGCTGGGGAGGTGCCACCCCTAAATTGCCATGTGAAGCTTCTGTCTCTGCCACAAAGAGCCACCACAAGTCAAGGAATAGATCCAGAGTGGAAAGAGACATTCTAGGTCATCTAGTCAAAACCCCTCATCTTAAAGATGAGAAAGCCCAGAGAAATTAAGTCACTTAAGCAAAGTCTTATGACAATGAAGCCAGGATTTGTATAGAGATTCCTTCTGAGATTCAAAAATCTGTTGGACCTCAGACAACAATTAGGAAGGCATAATTCTTCTGTAGCAGGTTGCTAACAGGTATTGTCAATGTAGAAAAGTGAGCATGACCTCCACCCACCCATAGTATAGTGTAAAATCCATAAAACTTAGGGCTCAAGGGAGTTTGCCAGTTGAGTGCAGCAGTGACATTTGTATGGCTCTGTCTAGATGGATCAGGAAATTTATATGTCCCTAGAAACTCGGCTTCTGTCAGGTCAAAGGAGCATTTCTTCAGCTTGGCATAACTTGTACTGCGAGAGAAGGGTCAGGACCATCTGGACACGCATGGTATGCTGGACCAGCCTCCAAGAGGAGATCAAGATGTCACTGAGATATATCATCACTCACTTTCCAGCAGGTCTCAAAGATATCCTTCCGAAATGGCTGAAATACTGTGGGTGCACTGCATAATTCAAATGGTATCACATTCTTAAGCCTCATACCAAGTCCAGATTGCAGCCTTCTGCTCATTGCCTTGCTGGACTAAAACCAAATAGTACACCCTGCCCCTGACACCCACTCTCCAACCCCTGAGAGATCCAGTTTGCTAGAGACCAGGAATGCCTGAAGCTGGTGTAACAGATGAGACATTGATGGGAGAGAGTACTGGTCACCCCCAGTGAGAGTGCCCTAGCATCACTGCTCAACTCCAGTGACCTTATGTCCTGTTTGACAAAGAAATTCAAGGTCACCAGAAGAGACAGGTGAATTAATAAACCCTAACCATCTCGGATGAACCTTACTTCCAATTCTGAGGTGTAGCATATACACATGCACACACACGTGCATACACACACAGATGCTACTGGATATGGAAGAAAAATGCAGTACTCCACAGTTTGGGAACAAGCCTGTAGGAAACAAATTCAGTAGTTAATCTCTAAACATGCTAGTTTTGATGGTAGATATGCCTTATTATACTCAGTTGTAACAGTAGGTGATGCGGTTTTCAGGGGGCTTGACACCCTGAATGGGGCTATCACAAAATTTCTTTAAGATATCCAAAGTGTTTTTACATACATTACTTTGTTATCTTCATGTCGACTTTGTGAGGTATGTCTTATTGCATTATTATTTCCATTTTACAGATAAAGAAACTGAGGCTCAGAGTATTCAAGTAGTTTATTCAGGGACCCACAAATGATGTCCTTTGATGGGAACAGAACCTAGATCTTCCTGGCTCCATATCCAGCTTCCTATCTACTACTCCATTCTGTCCCCAAGAAATACACAGGGTTCCTTATACCAGCAAAGTGGTCCCATCAATAACCTGGGGCCTGAGAAGGAGATGTGGAGTATGTAAGGCAGAGTAAGGGATCATTAGTAACTGACACCATTTACTATCTGAATGTGGATATCAGACTTCCTGAGTATGCCAGATAAGGGTATGTTGGAGGTGATGAGTTACCTTTCTTCTCAGTGATTCCCAGAATCCATTGAGTCAATCATAACCTCCCAATGACTCCTAGCAATCATATGCAGGTTCTAGGTTTCATGCATTTGTGTTCAGCTCTTGATGCCAATCCAAGAATGAATTCCCACTCGAATGGCTATGAAGTCAGCTTTGGCCAAGACTGGAACTTCACCAGAGTCTAGTCACAAAATCACAGAATATTAAAGTTAAGAATGACCTCAGATCATAGGAAAAGGATCAAAGATCTGTAGCTGGGGGGCAGCTAGATGGCGCAGTGGATAGAGCACTGGCCCTGAAGTCAGGAGGACCTGAGTTTGAATCTGGCCTCAGACTAAATACTTGACACAGGCTAGCTGTGTGACCTTGGGCAAGTCACTTAACCCCGATTGCCTCACTTAAAAAAAAAATCTGTAGCTGGGAAGGACCTTAGAGGTCATCTGGTCCAACCCCCTCATTTTACAGAGAATACTGAGAACCAGAGAGATTTAATTGATTTGTCCGAGGTCACACAGACTGTAAGTAGGAGAACTGGAATTTGAACTCGGAACCCATCATGTCAAATTCAGTATGCTTTCATCTGATCTAACAGGCACCTACACAGGAATCCCCTCTATAACATACCTGACAAACAGTCAGACTCTCCTTGAAAATTACCAGTTTGAGGGAACCTTATGAGGAGGAAACCAACTGATTGTTGGACAGATCTAATCATTAGAAATTTCTTCCTTAAATTGAGCCAAAATCTGCCCCTGCAACTTCTACCCATGATTCTTCTCTTTCCAAGCTGAACAAATCAAACCTAATCCCTCTTTGACAAGACAACCCTTCAGACATTTGAATACAGCAATCATTTCCCCCCGAATCTTCTCAGGTTAAACATCTTCTAGATTAAACATCCTCCATTCCTTCAAACAACCTTCAAGCAGCATGACTTCCAGTCCTTTCAGTAAGGTTTGTCTGAACTCAGACAGATTTAGAGAATATTCTTGTGGCCCCTTTACCTAAAAGTACACCTCTGCCTTTATGGAGGTCCGTCTCTCTCCCTTCCCATTTCTGTGAGGGAAAGGCAAGGCTTGGCTGTCCCTACCTGCAGAGGTTCAAAGTCAGACAAAGCAAGGCCCCTGCTACCACAAGAAAGAATGACCACCAGGCAGCCAAGTCACCAAGTCACTAAACGTCTCACTCAAGGATGCTAGTCTGGGAGTTTCGCTGGTTCTTAATCCAGAGGCATGGATGGATAAGGCTAGATGGATTTTTATCTTATCCACCCAACAAAGCTCAGCCAACGTGTGGTCATTAAAGCCCTCCTATTCCTGGTCCACCAGGATAATCTTGCCCAAGTCCTGGTCATTCACCCCCGCAAATACATGCAGAACCCAAGACCAGAGACTGACTTTGGTAGGATTGCCAGATCTGTTGATTGGCAGCTTCCTGTTGCTAAAAGTCTTCAAATACATGCTGGAGTCCTGTGTTGAACTTCAGGCAGGCAGGTGGTATAGTGGATAGAGGGCTAGAGTTGGAGTCAGGAAAATCTGAGTTCAAATATGACCTCAGACACTTACTTGCTGTGTGGCCCCGGGAAAAGTCACTTAACCTCTGTCTGCCTCAGTTTCCCCATCTATAAAATGGGGATTATAATAGCACCTAACTCCCAGTTTGTTGTGAGGGACAAAGGAAATAACAAAGCACTTTGCAAATCTTTAAAGCACTGTCTAAAGGCTAGCCATTCCTGACTTTACCATCTTCAGCCTGCTGACATATTCTCATCTTGTAGCACTGAAGGGCTACTGTGCTCCATCCCACAGAAGTGGCATTGGCAGCATCTGTTAAGGATGGGCTTGATCCAACTCCCAGGATGCATCCTGGGAATTCTCCCAACCAGGGTGAAAGGCTGGCATATATTATGGCATGAGGCTGGTAGTCTATGAACAAGTATTAAAATAGGCTACTTAAAACTTAACCAGGCAAGCATTGGTTTGGGATAATGAGTTGATATTGGGAAACAGGGGGCAGCTAGGTGGCGCAGTGAATAGAGCTCTGGCCTTGGAGTCAGGAGGACCTGAGTTCAAATCCAGTCTCAGACACTTAACACTTACTAGCTGTGTGACCCTGGGCAAGTCACTTAACCCCAATTGCCTCACAAAAAAAAAAGAAACAAAAACATCAAGATATTGGGAAATAGATGGAGAATAAGATAAAGGATAAACATGGGAAAGGATTCAGGGCCTCTTCACAAGAGCAAGCAAGCTAAGTAAGGCAGGAAGCTGGGAAAGCATAATTAGTTTGAGCAGATGGTAGTTCAGGTGGAAGATTGGTCAAATGAGAAGTTACCAGTATCATAGGATAACACCATAGATTTTAAAGCTAGAAAGGATCTTAGAAGTGTAAGAGACAAAATTAAGGTAGATTGAGGCACAAAATTTGGAGCATGATCAATTTATTAGTAAAGTGTGAATTTGCCAATAAATAGGAACAGAGCTTCCCAGGAAAGCTAAGACCTAGAATGAGGAGGACAGCTCCCTTTTATAGTTTTGGGGAATACAGAACAAAGACCAGGTCTCTGGAGGCAGGGAACAAGTTATGATTGATTAAAAGAGCTTGACATCATGAATGGCAAAATCAATATGATTGGTTACAGAGCTGAGGCTTGGGGGACAATATGATTGGTTGGAAATTGGGAATGAGGGGCTAGCCACAATCTCCTCTGTCCTTCCTGTGACTAAGAAATGTTTACTGTTTGAGTCTCCTTGCAATGTTGGAGATAGTGGATCAGACTTCTTTGGATAACAAACAAGACATGCTTGAAGGATAGCTTGGTGGTATAAAGATACTAGACCAGACTCTCTGGTGTCCACCTGCTTTCTTCAAGGGTAACAGATTTCCTTGACACAAGAACAGAACAATGATTAACAGGAGAAATGGATTTCTAAATTTAATTCAACAGGCCAGCTGAATTTTTGAACTAAGTTCAGAGACAAAGAATCATGATTTAGGCAGTTACAAGACAAAATCAATTAACTGTAAATAGGATCAATTATTTAAAAAAAAAAGAAGAAGACAGAAAATCAATCGTTATTTCCGAAGTCATCTAAGACAATTCTCTCATTTTTCAGACGACGAAACTGAGGCCCAGAGAAGTTATGTGAATTGCTCAAGGTCCCATAGGTAAGTTAAGTAATAGAACCAGATAGAAGGCAGGCATCAGGCCCACATTATGGGATCACAAGATCATAGGTTTGTAGCTTGAACAGATGTGTGAGATATTACCTAAGCCAGGGGTGGGGAACCTACGACCTTGAGGCCACATGTGGCCCTCTAGGTCCTCAAGTGTGGCCCCTTGACTGAATCCAAACTTCACAGAACAAATCCTTTTATTAAAGGATTGGTTTGTTAAACCAGTCCCTTTATCTTAAAGAGGAAAAAAACCTGAGGCTTCTGGAAAGGGCTGTAATTTACCCAAAGTCACAGAGTCAGTCAGTAACAGAAAACAAGGAGTCCATTTCTGGTCCTCCTGATTTTCAGAACACTATCCAGAGTCTGTCCTGGAAAGTCAAATTGAGGTACTTGTCCAGAAGCCTCCAGTTTATTGACTCAAGGATTTCTAGGCAGCCCTGTCATGCTGGTTGAGGGTGTGTGTCTATATGTCTCTGTGTCTATGTGTGTGTCTGTATGTCTGTGTATGTGTCCATGTCTGTGGAAGGGTATTATTTGTTGAGCCTTAAAGGAATCCCAACTGCCCATGGAAGAAGTGAGGCAAGGGACCTAGCCCAGCTCTGCTAAGACTGTAGCTTTATCAAGAGTTGCATCTTCTTTTTCCAAAGAACCCTCCAGGTCAGCTATATGCTTGGGGTAAGCACTTTGTCAAGGCCTGGAAGGGAATAGAATTTTAGACTTGGAACGGACCTCAAAGGTCATCTAGTCCATGAACATGAAAAAGAATCCTCACTATAAGCTACCTGGCACGTGGCCATCTGGACTCTACCTGAAGACTTCTGTCACTGTGTGACTGATGTCAGAGTTAGGGTCAGTGTCTGTATTAGATTATTTGCCTAGGTCCCCAACAGGCTGACTTAATTTAAATTCATTTTCAGGACTTTTTGTGCTGATACATTGAAAAGTCTAAGTTTGACACATGGAGGAAGAAGGTTGGGAGGGTAAATTCTGACTTTCGATTAGCACCAGGTTTTCGTCTTTGCCCAGAACCATGAAAAGAATCAACATGGCTATGCGGCGTATGGCTGCACTTTAGTGCCATTAATGGAGTTCGAAGTTCCAGGATGTGATGTGCTGGAGGGGAGGGGATAGGCTCAACAAAAGGCAAAGAGGTTAATAGGAAAAGAGAGGGGAAATCTATTATGTCCATCACTTTCTGGTCATCTCCTTGCTAGCCACCATGCCCCTGGGACCAGAAGCCATGCCCCAGAAGAGCCGGTGGAGAAAGAAAAGAAAATTGAAGAGACATGAGAAAGAGAAAGGGGATAAACACAAGAGTTAGGTCTTAAAGGAGGTGTAAAGGAATGGATCATGAAGCATGGGTGGCCTCAGGAAAGAGGAAGGATGCCTCCTCTCTTGTGATTGGAGGAAAGGAAAAGAAAGTGAGGAGGAGGAAAAGGAAGAGGATGACAAACTCTGAAGAATAGGGGAAGAGCTCACTTGGATGTCCTCAATCTATTCAGTTGAAGTAGAAGGCTGCAAGTGAAGAAGGCAAGGAGAAGGTGAGAACAGAGAAGATGACAGAAGGAAAGAGGCAAGAAGCAAAGGAAAGAGAAGAGAAGGAAAGAGGAGAAGAGAGAAGAGGAGAGCAGGGGAGAGGAACCTTAAGAACAGCCAAGGTGAGGGATGAAACGAACTGCAGATAAGAATAGGATAGAAGACTTTTGGAGCAACAGAGAAGGCCCAGCTGAGGTTAATTAACATAAGTGGGTAGTAGATGAAGTCAGCTCAATTTCATGATTTTCTCCAGGCCTCCTCAATAGCCCTGGAGTGGGAACAGAGGAATCAGATGGTAGGGGCAACCCAGGGATGGAGCCTCATAGGTCAGGAATGGTGGGAAATCAAGAGAGGAAGGTCTTGGAGGATAAGAGCCAGGGCCACAGCTAGCTGATGCAGTGGATAGCGTGCCAGGCCTAAAGTCAGGAAGACTCATCTTCTCGGGTCCAAATCCTGCTTCAGACATAGCTAGTAAGCTGTGTGACCCTGGGCAAGTCACTTAACCCTGTTTGCCTCAGTTTCCTCACCTGTAAAATAAGCTGGAGAAGACAATGGCAAACCACTCCAGTATCTTTGCCAAGAAAACCCCAAATGGGGTCATGAAGAGTCAGACATGACTGAAAAAATGACCGAACAACAACAAATACAATAAAGTAGCTATTGGAGAGTAAGACTGAGAAGCCTTCTCTCTCAAAATGAAATGAAAAACTTTGTCTCTGAACAAGTTAATTCTAAGCATCAGAGAAGAGATGGGATGTGGTAGGGGGGGTGGTCTGGGAAAATCATACGGGGGCAGGGAGGGTGTAAGCCAATCAGAAGCCAAAGAAAGCCAGAAAAAAATATTCACTTATTATCTCTGTCCCTACCTGGGCCTACACAGGCAAAACTCTGAGAGCACTACTCTTGCTTACAACTCCAAAGGCTGGGAGAAGAACCGTCTACTTTTAATTCCCTTAATAAAGACTTCTGAAGAGAAGCCTCCGACCCAGAGTAACCACGTCGTCTTTTCTGAAGGCCCCAGGATAGCTCCAAAGGCCTGTTTGAGGATGTGGTCAGCAGCTGGCCAGGACCCAATAACCCTCCAACTCCCGCTGAAGAGATTCGTAGGCAGACTGAAGCCAAGACAGCTGCTTCACCCTCTTCCCTCTTGCCTCCCCGTATCCTTCTGATCCACTATCAGTTTTCTTCAGGAGCTGCTTCTATCTTCATCCTAGTCAAACGCAATAGGTGGGAGGCTAGTCCCAGCACCCTCCTTACCCTAGCCTCAGCAAGAGCAGCCAAATTCCCAGCTCCATTTCTCAGTCTCTCATGGACTTTTTGACTACACACCTCCCTTGCTCCCCCTGCACTCCCAGCACCAAAGAGAAACTAGACGGGGTCCCTTCTGCAGCCTTCTTAGCAAAGAATGGCTCCCAAATGCCCCTGCAATGGCCTGAAGCAAATCCCCAAGAGGCAGCCTCCAGTCCTTCCTCTTATCTTTTTATTCTCTCCCCCTCAGTTCCAAAGATTTTGAAGCCCTCAGAGGGCATATGTCTAAGAAGGGTTGGTGGTGTTTTTTGTCATGTTTTGTTTTATAGCCTCTCTTCCCAACCCCCCCTTACACTCCCAACTCAGTGTACACTGGGAAAAAAAAGCAGTTTGGTGTGTTGTGCAATCTCTCCCACTCAGTCGTGTGTGTGTGTGTGTGTGTGTGTGTGTGTGTGTGTGTGTGTGTGTGTGTGTGTGTGTGCTTCCTGAGGCTGGGGCTGGGCTTTTTTCTAAAGGAGAAAGCACACTCCCCAGAAAGAAGGCAAAAACCCTCTTGGTGGCCAATGCCACACCATCCCTCACTGGGATAAACTGGAAATGAAGAAATTCCCGAGGGTGGCTGACTATCCCTGCCCTGGCTCATTCTGGAGCCTGCTGGAGTACACGTGCTCTGTTTGGAGGGGAACCGGGAGGGGCGGGGATTATTGGAGCCTAGGCACAGAGGAAATCTTGATTTTTATAGAGACAATTCTTTATTTCTCTCTGAGCTCCTAAACCTAACTGAACATCTGGCATGACAGCAACAGCTGGAGCCCTTAGATGAGTACAATTCAACTCAACAAACAGGGATCTAACACCTACTGTGTGCCTGAGACAGGGCTAGGAACTGGGGATACAGAGGCAAGTGAAACAATCCTTTCCCTCGGTGCCTACAATGTTCTCTATGGATGTAAGGAAGTACAAAATGTGTACACTAAGTATATGTTATAAATGTATATAAGTATATATAATAAGGGTAAGCATGCTGTGGGTTCAAATTCTGCCTTAGACACTTAGCAGCTGTGTGACCCTGGGCCATGCTGTACCTCAGTTTACTCACCTGTAAAATGAGGATAACATTAACACCTGTTTCACAGGCTTGTGAGAATCGAATGAGATAATATATGTAAAGCAAACTGCAAAGCTCTATATAAATGTTAGCTGTTGTTATTATAAGAGTTAATGCAAGGTAAAGATAAGGATAAGTAAAAATCAAATAAATTGCTCTAGGAAATTTTGGGAAGGGAGGGGGGAGGTGAGAAGTCAAGAAAAGTATCGCTGATGAGGAAGTAGATGGGCTAAGACCTGAAGGAAGAGAAAGATCGTGCAAGGCAGAGATGAGGAAGTGGGGGGCAGAGTTTGAGTGAACCAGGGGTGGAGAACCTGCGGCCTTGAGGCCACACATGGCCCCTAGGTCCTCAAGCGTGGCCCTTTGACTGAATCCAAACTTCACAGAACAAGTCCTTTTATTAAGGGGGAGGTAGAAGGTAGACTTTGCATCTTTCTACCTGTGTGGTCTTGAGCAGCGACCTGCCTGGACCTCAGTAAAATAAGGAAGTTGGACCTGAATGGATCCTATGTGCAGGGCATGCGGCTAGGCACCAAGGACACAGAGACACACCCAAACAGACCCTGCCCTAAGAGAGTTTACCTCCTCCTGGGTGAATCCAACAGACAAATACATGCAAAATTTATCCAAAGTCATTTCAAGAGGAAGAGGGCAAAAGCAACTTTGAAACTTGAAACACTGTTTTTATCAGTCTGGATATTCCTTACACCAATGGAGATCATATACACCTTGGCAAGCAAGCATCTCCATGGCTTGCTGGAGCCCAAAAGATCAGTGCCGCAGTGGCCAGCCTCAGGGGGATGATCCTCTCCCAACTTTGTTGTATGAACTTAACAGGATTCCTTTGACTTCTCGTGCCTCAGTTCCCTTGTTTTGTAAAACGATGATATTGTAAGAATACCACATGTGCTTGAAGGCTGAGTGCTGGATGAGAGCATGGAATCATAGATTCTCTAGCCTGGAAGGGACCTCAGACATCATCTAGTCTGATCCATACCTGAGGAAGAACCATCCTTTACCATAGCCTTTGACATAGTAACTATACCTTCCTGTACCATGTGCCAGACTTTTTATACTTTGTTGTTGTTCAGTCATTTCAGTTGTATCTGATTCTTTGTGACCCCATTTGGGGTTTTCTTGGCAAAGATACTGGAAATGGTTTACCACTTCCTTCTCCAGCTCATTTTACAGATGAGGAAACTGAGGCAAGCAGGGCTAAGTGATTTGCCCAGGGTTATCCAGCTAGTCGATATTTGAGGTTGGATTTGAACTCATGTCCTCCCAACTCCAGTCTAGGCACTCTCTCTCCTATCTCCTATCACCACCTAGATCCAGGGATTTCTAATCAGAGGACCTAGGTTCAAATCCCAGCTCTGCCACTGTCACCTGAGTGACATAAGGTGAGTTCCTCAGCCTCTCTGGGTTTCAGTTTCCTCATCTATGATCCTTTGATCTCCTAAGGCAGTCCTTTGCATTTGGGGATGGGTCTAATTGTTAGAAAGATATTCCTTGCATGAAAATCTCCTCTCTGTAAGTCATCACATCTTTGATGAAAGCACCCCCAGATAAAGAGAGTACAGGGTGTCCCAAAAGTCTTAGTGTGCTGTTTCAAGTTATTCTAGTTTAAGTTAAGATTTTTGGAACACTTGTGTATTAGATACGTCCTTTATGATAATGACTGCTAACTAATGGCAATGGCACGTAAGTCACCAATTTGTCATTTTGAGGAGAAAGACATGTTTTTGAGGTAGTTGTTCTTTTCTTGAAATTTTTCTGTTGTTAATATCTCTGCCCTTACACAACCTTTCTCTCCAAATATTTTGCTCCTCACCATCTCCTTAGAAATCCAGAGAGGCTGGTTCTTGATAACTCCTCCCCTCAGCAGCTACAAGAAGAAGTGGTAACTTTGAATCCCGTTAGAACCTTCACCACCTCCCATTTTTATACTGATACATTCTATACTTTTCAAAACATTTTCTTGCCTATGTCCTCACTCTATCTATAAGACAATCTAGGGAGGGAAAATGATGGCTCGCCAGAGAGGAAAAGACTTGCTTAAAATTACATAGCATGGAGTGGTGCAGTGGATAGAGTGCAGGGCCTGGAGTCAGTAACACTTGGGTTCAAATCCATCTCAGTCACTTACTAGTTGTGTGACCCAGAGCAAGACACTTAAACCCTGTTTGCCTCAGTTTCCTGATCTGTTAAATTATCTGGAAAAGGAAATGACCAACCATTCTAGTATCTTTGCCAAGAAAACCCCCAAAAGGGATTTTCACGAAGAATCAGACGACTAAAAGTAACTCAGCAACAACGACAACAAACAGCAAAGTCGGGGCAGAGCCACAACTCTACCCCAGCCTCCTGACTCATCTGCTCCACACTGCCTCGGGTTAGTTCACTGGTCTCTTTACCCCAGCTTTGCAGGCAGAAGAAGGCTCTTGTCCTGGCATCTCACACCCAGGGAGCTCGTGGATGGCAGCCAGAGTGGGGGAGGGTGGCCAGCAAATGGGGGAGGGGGGAGAGGATTTGAAGCCGTGACTCACCCAGCTCCCTTCAGGTGACTTCATCTGGGTGGCTTGTCTGCACTTGAAGGCAGAGTCAGGCAGCTCTAGGAGCTGTGGTTCTCGGGTCTAATTATTGTTTTCTGCCTTGTTTCCTGTTTGGGGGCTGGCAGGCCTCATCACCACTGGGATTTGCAGATAATAAGCAGTTAGCTCCAGCTTCTCCTTTAGGGAGCTGGTTCTTTTCCAGAGGGTGGGGGAGGGGAGTTATGTTAAGCTCCAGGCTCTAGCAATGGCGGGTCTCTGGCCGGCTGGGTGGGCTGCTGCTCTTCTAAGGTCTGGGAGACTGGGAGGAGTCCAAGAGGAATAACTGATCAAGGATCTTGTTTCTAGTGGTCGTGATAGGTGCGGGATTCCTGATTCAGCCTCCCCATACTCCAAGTTCTTTTCTCCAGGCTAAACATTT
>NW_020940527.1:10494881-10497109 GCF_900497805.2 Vombatus ursinus
ATACCACTCACAGGATGCTTATTATAAGCTGCCTTGGTACTAATCTTATGTGTAGTCTTTGCATAGTTCTTTAACAAGTCAAGGCAACAACTGATGGCCTTCTATGTGTTAGGTGGTGCCATAGTGCAGAAAGCACCAAGCCTGGAGCCAGGAAGACTCATCTTCCTGAGTTCAAATCCAGCCTCAGAACTTAATAGCTGTGTGACCCCGTGTAATGACCCATTCTTCCTGTTAGAAAACAATGGAAAGAATCACTAGGTAATCTTGGATAAACACCCTTTTCTTGAGTTCTTTCCAATAAGATGAAGGCTCCCCATTGCCCTAGGATGATTTCCAGGCCAGTTAGCCAAAAGTCAAGGAGATTTATCCAATGACCCCACGCAAACCCCAGAAAAACTGTTAGTCCATTAGACTAGCCCACTGACCAAAGTGCCTCCTGAGGACAATAGAGGTAATTCAGAGGAAGAAGGGATAGAAGAGGAGAAAAGAGGTGTAAGAGAGTAGAGGCAGCCATGAAATGGAGGAACCGAAGCTTTAAATTAAACTGGAAAATCAAAGTGGGAACCCCGAGAAGAGAGACAACATGCTCAGGGCTCAGGGAGAAGACATCTTTTTCTCCTCTTTCCTAGTGTATTGGAGGGAAAAAAGGAGACCCAGGCAAGCAGCGGAAGAGAGGAAGGGAATGTTAGGTAATAAATGTGATTAGGCGAGGTAAACAGTGGCAGGCCCGTTCACACACTGCCCTTCAGCATGCAATTAGTTTGTTAACAGCTTCGCTATGCAGGACACCTGTGCTCTGGCTCCTAGCCTTGCCAGTCAGATACAGTAAATCAACTTTACATCTTGCCGTCATAGCAGACAATATCTGGAAGCCCAAGAAGGTGAGACAAATGGAGAAATGAAAAGAGAAGAGCAGCATAGTGAGAGATGCTGGAAAGAAACACAGCAGGGGAAAAAGAAGACGAGGAAGAAGGAGGCAGAGAAGGAGGAAGAGGAGAAAGAGGAGAAGGAGGTGGAGGAGGAGAAGGTGGAGAAGGAGGAGAAGGAGCAGGAGGAAGAGGAAGAACAAGAGGAGGAGGAGGAGAAAGAGGAGAAGAAGAAGAAGTGGTGAGAAGGATCATAGAGGAATAGATTAATATTCCCTTCCCAATGGCATTGGGGATCATTGCATCAAGGCAACCATGCCCTGGCTTTCCAAGCCTCTCACAAATGGAAGCAAAAGCTATTGTTGAAGAAGATGCCTTTCAGGTTTAACCAGTGCGGGTTTCTCCTGTAGTTCTTTAAAAAAAAAAAAATGACTAGTCAAGAGTCTGGTGTCCTTGTCCAAGTTCTTGCTGTTTGACCTTGAGCAAAACATATCATCTCTAGGAGACTGACTGTGTTGTCATCCCTCTGACTAGGGGAGTTAGGCTAGGTGATCACTAAAATCCCTTCAGGCTCTGGTGTGCTGAGGTTATACAAAGTATTTTTTTTCTTATTTTAACTTAGAGACAAGAGAATAAAAACCCCACAAGTATTGCAGATTATCAACAGGTGAAGAATGCCCTTTTATGAATGTGAATTTAGAAACAACCACCAAATGTCTTCATCAAATCTTTGTCCTAAGCACCACCCCTCCTTCCTGGCCCCAGCCTCCTTTATCCAAAGAACCCCAAATTTCACTCCAAAGCCACTTTTCCAGGCAGGCAGTTGGTGGCCAGTAAATATGTAGGTTTTGATTTGATTCATTGTGATAAATAGAAGAGGAAAAAAGGGATTTCGATGATAGAATGTTAGAGGTTGGAGACCATCTATTACAAATCCCTCTTTTTATAGATAAGAAAACTGAGACCTAGTGAGATGCAATGTTACCCAAAGTTACTCAGGCAATAAGTAGTCAGACTATTTGTAAAGAAGTAACCCCCAGAAAGAATGACTTCAGATAAAATCTATGGAGGAAGCTACCTGGCAGCTAGGTGTCAAAATGAATAGCCTACTACCTGGACCAGAAGCTAGAAGACATGAATTCAAATCCCACCTTAGACACTTACAAGCTGTGTGACCCTGGGCAAGTCATTTAGCCTCCAGGGAGATAATAATAGCACCTATCCCTCAGGGTTTCTATGAGGACTAAATGAGATAATATATGTAAAGAGCCTTGCAAATCTGAAAGTGCTATATAAATGCTAGCTTTATTACTACTACTACTACTACTACTACTACTACTACTACTACTACTACTACTACTA
>NW_020940527.1:10497119-10563064 GCF_900497805.2 Vombatus ursinus
TACTACTACTACTACTACTACTACTACTACTACTACTACTACTACTATCTGAGATGTTCTTTATTTCTCTCTGACACATCCCTATATCCCCAAACAGATGTTTTAAACTAAGTTTGGGTTCCTGCTACAAAATTCAAGACATGAGAAATTGCCTTAACAGCTTTAATGAAGGCCAGATACTCAGAAACAACAATTAGCTTTGACAATAGAAGTGTAAGTAAGCCTCTCATTTATGAATTTGCTAATTACTTTTCCTGCTGAGAGGCATTAACCAGTCTTTTGGCTGACTTGTGCTTGCGGAGGTGGAGAAGAGGATATTTGAAGACCGCTTATCTCTCTTTCCTCCATCAGAATTTACTAGGGACTGCTGCTTTCTTGCCCCATCACAGGCAACCAGCCTAGTGGGAGCAGGCTTAAAATCTCACTTCTGCTTTGTACTACCTATTTGACCTTAGTCATTTAATCTCTCTAGTTCTCAGTTGCCTTATCTGTAAAATGGAAAGAATTGAGCTACACAGTCTCTAAAGTCCCCTCCCACTGTAAATCTCCGATAAGAAAGGCAGAATGGTATTGTGGATGGAGTAATAGGCTTGAGTCAGAAAGACCTCAATTCAAATCCTTTCAGACATTTTTAATGTCTGTCTAGGCATGTCTCTCAGAGATTCAGCTTTCTCATCTGTGGGATGGGGAGAAAAACAGCACCTACTTAGCAGTGTTTCTGCTCAAATGAGATAATATAAGCATTTTGCAAACAAAGTTCTATGTATCAGTTATTATTTGTCGTCATCATCATTATTATCATCACCATCATCATCATTGTATGAAACCAATGTTATTCCAGGTCCAAGCTCATTTCCCTGTGCAAGTATTTTCTTTTTATCCTTCTCCAATATATTTCTTAGAGGTTTAACCATCCAATATCATTTCTCCAATATGGGTTAATGCCCAAAAGACTCTATTGGTCTAAGAACCTTATAACCAAGTTCATATTTTATCGATGAACTAAAAAAAATAAAGATTTTTTATTATATTTCTCGTATTTTTAACTAATGTATATAGAATAATTCATGTACTTATGCCATAACTCCCCAACTAGGTTATGAACCCCTAAAGATCAGGATTTGTGCCTTCTCCATCTTCTGTGCTTTCTCCCCTCCTTCCAGTACTTCACACAAAGATTTTCCCTCGAATGGACAAATGTCAACATTTCTATAACTAGGGAATTGGCCAAGGCTTAACAAAGGTAACAAACAATGTGGGAGGTGCAAGGGCCAAGATAATGGAGTAGAAAGGCACTCAGCTGAGATCTCCTAACATTTCCTTCAAAACAGCTTTAAAAGAATACCTCAAATTGAATTCTGGAGTGGCAGAGCTAACAAAAGGTCAGAGGGAGACATTCTTCCCACCCAAGACAACATAGGAGGTTGGAAAGAAAGATCTGTGACACGAGGGAGGAAGCTGGCCTGGAGCCCATGTGGATGAAACACCAGTGCTGGGACTAAGTGGTACTGTCAGAAGCAGCAGCAACTTCAGGAGCTCTCAAGCCAGAGACAATAAAGGGACCTAGCAACTGGTCAGAAGGTAGACTACAGGGGACCCCTTGCGCTAGCACTGGATGTAGGACCGGACATTGTTTGGCAACACCACTGCCTGTATCCACTTCTGGGTCATAGTGAAAGGGTAGAGAGAAGCACTTTCAGTCAAGAGGAAATGGGAGCCCACTTCTGACCCTAAGGTATCAAGGACACGGAGAGGCAGTATCACTTCCTATCCCAAGGGAACAGGGGTCCTTCCTAGGTAAGGACCAGATTGCAGACCAAGAGAAAAATAACCACACCTCTTCCCAGATCACACCACCTTAAAACCACTGAAAACTCCAAAACCACAAAACTAGCTCTGAAAACAACAATGCGAAAAAGACTTAAGCTTAAGAGAGACCCCTCTCCCATGTTGCTGGGAACAGAGTCCGACATTAATATAAAGTTACAAATCAAGGAATGGGGGGGGTGATAAGCAGACAACAAAAACAGAACCTGACCATAAAAATCTATTATGGTGAAAGGGAATATCAAGACACAAATGGAGAAGACAATGAAGTCAAAGCAGCTACAAGCAAAGCTTCAAAGAAAAATGTGAATTGGACACAAACCCAAAAAGAATTTCTGAAAGAGCTAAAAAAAATAATTTTCAAAATCAAATAAGAATGGTAGTGGAAAAAAATAGGAAAGAAATTAAAGCAAAGGAAAAAATAATGAAAAGACAGTTAACAGCTTGGTAAAAGAGGCTCAAAAAAATTGAAGAAAACAACACCTTAAAAAAAACAGTATCGGAGGGGCAGCTAGGTGGTGCAGTGGACAAAGCTTCAGCCTTGGAGTCAGGAGGACCTGAGTTCAAATTCAGCCTCAGACACTTGACACTTACTAGCTGTGTGGCCCTGGGCAAGGCACTTAACCCCAACTGCTTCACCAAAAAACAAACAAACAAACAAACAAACAAAAACAAACAAACAAAAAAAAAAAACCAGTATTGGCCAAATGGGAGAAGAAGAGCAAAAATTTGCTGATGAAAAGAACTCCTTAAAAAGCAGAATTGTGCAGGGAGGGGTACAAAAGCTCACTGAAGAAAATAATTCATTAAAAACTAGAATCAGACAAGTGGAAGTTAATGACTCCATGAGACATCAAGAAATAATAAAACAAAGTCAAAAGAATGAAAAAAATAGAAGAAAATATGAAATATCTCGTTGGGAAAACAACTGACCTGGAAAATAAATTAAGGTGAGATCATTTAAGAAGTGGTGGACCACCAGGAAGCCATGATGTAAAAAAGAGCCTAGACATCATATCTCAAGAAATTATCAAGGAAAAGTGTCCTGATATCTTAGATTCAGAGGGTAAAATAGAAATGCAAAGAATCCACCAATCACCTCCTGGAAGTAATCACAAAATAAACATCCCCAGGAATATCATAGCCAAATTCCAGAGCAACCAAGTCAAGGAGAAAATATTGTAGGGAGCCAGAAACAAACAGTGCTTAAATAACTCTATGTCAGAAAAAAGAAATCAAACAAGTTATCAATTAGCTCCCTAAGCAAAAATCCCCAGAACCAAATGGATTCACAAGTAAATTCTACCAAACATTTAAGGAACAATTAATCTCAATACCATATAAATTATTTTTAAATAGGTAAAGAAGGAATCCTACCAAATTTTTTTGACAACACAAATGTGGTTTTGATACCTAAACCAGGGAGAGCAAAAACAGAAAAAGAAAATTGTAGAGCAATTTCCTTAATGAATGTCAATGAAAAAAAGTTAATAAAATACTAGCAAGGAGATTACAGCAATATACAACAAAAATCATATGATTATATCAGTAGATGTAGAAGAGCCTTTGACAAAATGTAACACCCATTCTTATTTTAAAAAAAACACTAGAAAGCATAGGAATCAATGAAACCTTTCTTAAAATGATAAGTAATATCCACCTAAAACCAAGAACAAACATTTTCTATAACAGGGATAAAATTTAAGCCTTCCCAGTAAGATCAGAGATGAAGTAAGGATATCCATTATTACCACTATTATTCAATATTGTACTACAAATGCTAGCTGTAGTAATAAGACAAGAAAAAGAAATAAAAATTGGTAACAAAGAAACAAAACTACCACTCTTTGTAGATGATATGACTGTATACTTAGAGAATCAAATAAAAATATTGTTCAAGCAATTAATAACCAACAAAGTTTCAGGACATAAAATAAACCCACATAAATCATCAGCATTTCTATATACTACAAACAAATTCAGTAAGAAAAGATAGAAAAAGAAATTTCATTTAAAATAACTGCAGACAATATAAAATACTTGGGAATCTACCTGCCAAGACAAACCCAGGGATTATGTGAACACAAATACAAAACACTTTTCACACAAATACAAAACACTTTTCACACAAATAAAGACAGATTTAAACAATTGGAGAAATATTAATTGCTCATGGATAGGCTAAGTCAATAAAACAAAAATGACTATTCTATTTAAGTTAATTTATTTATTCAGTGCCATACCAAAGAATTATTTTATAGAGCTAGAAAAACTAGTAGCAAAATTCATCTGGAAGACCAAAAGGTCAAGAATATCAAGGGAACCAATGAAAAAATGTTAAAGAAAGAAGCATACAAGTTCCAGATTTCAAACTATATTACAAAGCAGTAATCGTCTAATTAATCTGGTACTGGCTAAGAAATAGAGTGGTATACCAGTGGCATAGATTAGGTATACAATACACAATAGTATATAACCACAATAATCTAGTATTTGATTAACCCAAAGATCCAAGCTTTTGGGATAAGAACATAACATTTAACAAAAATTGCTAAGAAAACTGGAAAACTGTTTGGCAGAAAATAGGCATAGACCAACATTCACACCATAGACCAAGAAAAGGTCAAAATGTATTAATGACTTAGACATAAAAGGTGATATCATAAGTAAATTAGGAGAGCATGAAAAAATGTTCCTATCAGATCTATTGATAAGGGAAGAGTTTTATGCAGAAGATTACAGAAAGTAAAATAAATAATTTTAATTGAACGAAATTAAAAGGCTTTTACACAAAATTAATGCAGTCAAAATTAGTAGGAAATGGAAGGACTGGATTTTGCAAAAAATTTCTCTGACAAAGGTCTCATTTCTCAAATATTTAGGGAACTGAACCAAACTGATAAAAAAAAATAAGAGCCATTCCCCAGTTGATAAGTGGTTAACAGACATGAACAGGCAGTTTTCAGAAGAAGAAATCAAAATTATCAATAGTCTCATTAAAAAATTCTCTAAATCACTGCTGATTAGAAAAATCCAAATTAAAACAGCTCTGAAAAACCACCTTACACCTATCAGACTGGCTAACATGAAGGAAAAGGAAAATGCTGGAGGGGTTATAGAAAAAATTGGGACACTAATGCATTGTTGGTAGAGTTGTGAACGAGTCCAACCATTCTGGAGAGCAATTTGTAACTACGCCCAGATGACTATAAAACTGTGCATATGCAGCAATACCATTACTAGGTCTGTATCCCAAAGATATCAAAAAATGGTAGAAGGACCTATTTGTACAAAAATATTCACAGCTCTTTTTATGGGGGCAAAGAATTGGACATTGCAGTGATGTCCATCAATTGGGGAATGACTGAACAAGTTGTGGTATATGATTATGATGGAGTTCTATTGTGCTAAAAGAAACAATGAGCAGGATGGTTTCAGAAATACCTTGGGAAGGTTTATATGAACTGATGCAAAGTGAAGTGAGCAGAACCAGGAGACCATTGTACATATTAATTGCGATATTGTAACGATGACCAACTGTGAAAGACTTAGCTAGACCCATGATAAAAAATGCTATCCACCTCCAGAGAGAGAACTGAGGAACTCTGAATGCAGATTGAAGTATACTTATTTTTAAATTCTTTGTATTGATTTATTTTGTTTGTGTTTTCTTTTGCAACATGGCTAATACAGAAATATGTTTTGCATGACCTCACATGTATAATTGAAATCACATTGCTTGCCTTCTCAAGGAGGAGAGAGGGGTGGGAAGGAGGGAGAGAATTTAGAACTCAAAATTTTTAAAAATGATTCTCAATTTTTTTACATGTAATCGGGAAATATTTAACAAAATAAATAAAAATAATTTTAAAAAATAAAGTAACTTACTCAGGGTCACACAGTCAAAAAGTATAAGAGACAAGATATGAATCCAGGTCTTCCTGACTTCAAGCCCTTATTCCAGAGAGTTGGTGGCCAGCAAATGTTTATCATTTTGATTTATTGTGATGAGTAGAAGGACTTTTTATCTATACAATGTTAGAGCTTGAAGATCATCTGTTTCAAATCCTGCCCCTTACAGATAAGGAAACTGAGGCCAGGTGAGGTGAAATAATTTACTCAGGATTACACAGGCAATAAGTAAGACCCAGGACTCAAATTTCAAATCCATGCCTTTTCTACTATATCAGATAGTCTAAGTGAATTACTCTCAAGATCGCAAAGGCTGTTAGTGGCGAAGCCAGGATATTTGATTGAAGGAAATTCTGATTCATTTAGTTCAATTAGTTTACCAGTCCAGAAAAGAGGAGACAAATGGGAGGGAAAGAATCTAGTTGGCAGAGTCTTAGAATCCTAAATTTGGAGCTTGAAGGATCCTTAAAAGTGTCATTGGAGTATAAGCTCCCTGAGGTCAGGAGACTGTATTTTTGCCTGTCTTTGTATCCCTAGTGCTTAGCACAGCACCTGGCACATAGGACTCCCTTAATAAATGCTTGTTGGTGGACTGAACTAATCTAGCCCCTTCGTTTTACAGATGAGGAAACTCAAGATCAGAGAGTTTGAGTGATTTGCCCAACATCACACAGGTAACAAGTAGCAGAGGGAATATTTGATCCCAGGTCCTTGGCTTGTAGCACCCTAGCCCAAAACCCAAGCCAGGGAAGCCGCAGAAAACGTCAGAGATGTTCAAGCCTGGGCCTTGGCCTCCAACTGGCCCTGTTAGAATTAATAACATGACATGCAGGGAGATGCTGGGAAAGTGTTTATTATCAACAGGCTGCCAGGCACTGCCGAGAAGCTGCTAGACCTGCTTGCTGGAGGAGTCCACCCACCCCCCTCCCCAGCTCTGCAGCTCATTAGGGGAGGTAGAGCTAGGGGAGATCCAGGAGCCTGAGGTTAACCTCCAGCTGCCCTCCTCGCTCTTATCTTCTTCTTTCTTTGCAGAGGCTCTGTGAGCGTTGGAGTGGCCCCTTCCATAGGCTGGACAGGCTTGGGGTGCCTCCCCTCCTGCAGGCAGTAGGAGGATATTGCCCCACACTAGGGAAGGGGCCAGGAAGCATTTTGGAACTTTTATCCTTCACAAACTGGGCTTTCCGCTCCCCTCCCCAACAAAAGTCATTAAACTAGAGAGCTGGGTGGGGGAGGGTTGGAGAGAGTTCCTGCAGAAATCCTTGGACAACTCCATGTGCCTGCCTTTTCTTACCACTAAAGGGAATCGATATGACTTTAACTGATTTCCCTGATGCCTAGTTTTCTCATGTTCCCCTACTCTCATGCCAGGGCTCCTATTAGCTGATGATTCCTCTTCAACTTTTCCCGGCTCATTTGGCCTTTTCTTCCTCATCCTCTTTCAAAGCCTGCCCCTTCAGCTACACACACACACACACACACACACACACACACACTGGACCACATTTCCTATGTATCCTTTATCCTTACACAATCTCTAAAACACAATGCGATGGAGCCTTTATTTTTTTTAACTAGACATGAGCTTTCTTCTCCCTACCCCCTTGCACACAAATTGTCTCAAGTAACACATCCCCCTGCTTCAACCTCTTCCGCCTTTCTAGGTTTCATTGCCCAGATGATCTGTTGGCAAAACATCTGCTTATCAGAGGATTTCTTCCAGGACTGTGGTTAATGATGAAGTGCTAATGTTTCCTGACACTTCTGTACAACAATTAGTTTAGGGATAGGGGTGTGCTTGAAAAAAAAAAGTTCTGCAGACCCAAACAACAGTGCATCTGCAGGTGTTTCCTATTTTATCATCACTGCTCATTTCCGCCAGGAGCAGAGAAGCCCAGGAGAGTGACTAAACTGGTTAGCGGTACCCATCTCAAATGCTACCTCCTCCCTTACTCTTTCTGTTGGGACCTTCCCCCTCAGACCTCACATAACTAAAACACTTGCCGTGCGATTTTGTAGCCATGTTCTACACAGGTGCATAAAGCTGAGACCATGTCATTCCCCTGCTCAAGAATCTTCTATGGCTACCTACTACCTCTCTGATAAAATTCAAGCTCCTCAGCCTGGTATTTAAAGTGCTCCCTAACCTGGTCCCAGATGACCTTTCCAGCCTTATTTCTCATGAATTCACCTCACACACTCTAGGTTCCAGTCAAACTAGCCCACTTACCATTCCTCCAATTTGGCATTCAATCTGACTCCAGTTTTTTACCAGCTGCCCCCCCCCGCCTAGAATGTATTCTTTCCTTACTTCTACATTTTATTGTTTTTATTTTTTATTTTTATTTTAGGCAATTGGGGTTAAGTGACTTGCCCAGGGTCACACAGCTAGTAAGTGTCAAGTGTTTGGTCTGAGGTCAGATTTGAACTCAGATCCTCCTGACTTCAGGGCCAGTGCTCTATGCACTGTGCTACCTAGCTGCCCCTTACTTCTACATTTTAGAACCTTTTAGTTCTTCCAAGGCTTGATCAGGTGCCATCTCCTAGGGTGAGTATTTTGTGATCCCTCCCGAACTTAGGCTAACTCTCTGTTTTCCCGAATTATTTTGTTTGTCCAGACCTGTTTATATATTGCCTCCTTCCCCTACCCCTCCAGTAGAAAGAAGTTTTAGTCCTTGAAGGCAATGACTCTATTTCTTTTCTTGTCTGTGTCTAGAGTACCTAGCCCGATGCTTTGCACATTGTAGGTGCTTAAAAATTGTTAATTGAATTGAATCAAATCTGTGTCTTCTACCCTCATTAGACCGTAAGCTCTTTGAGGGTAGAGACCTTCCCTTACTTAGACTTCACCTCTCCCCCTGTGTCTGGCCCAGTACTCTGCACTCAGTAGGTATTTAACATTTATTGTTGTTGTTTATCCTTCGTTCTTAAAGAGGACCAATGATATCAAGAGTGTGATGTCTTAACTTGCAAGTGAATTGGACAGGGCTGTACCAAGTCATCAGCTTCACTCTCTCTTCCAGAGTCTTTGGAGTCCAGTGATAAGGCAAAGGTGAAGATAACTGGCAATGGCCTAGAATCAGCATTTATTATATTGGTATAAGAAAGAACACCCCAAATTTCAGAACGCAGCCCTTCTAAAAACCTTAAATTTTGGCCCAATTTTCTAGGCATGAGCTATATTTAGCTGGTTTTTCCCTCTTGGCTCCCACTCCCACCCCCACCCCCATCCCTAGCAGGTCTACCTTACCCCAGGTCCGGTCACTTCCCACAATGTTTGCAAATCATGTGGGGTCCAGAGGGATTCTCTACCTCAAGGCAACCCACTAACAACAACCCATCTACTCCCTGCACCACCAAAACCCCTAAATAAGCTACCATTGGAGAGTATTACAAGTCCAAAGTGTGTCTGTGTGTCTGTGTGTGCATCAGTCAAAGAACGAAGCGCTGTTAGAGCAGGTCTAGGCTTTTCTCTGTCTCTTTTCTCCTTCTTCATTTCCTATTAATTGGCACTTTTATCCAACCAAGCATCCATTGTCTGTGAGCTGGCAGAAGCAAATTGATTAATATATACTGTACTCTGTTCTGTGAGCCCTGACAGGAGATAAGAGAAGCCGCCACACTAGTGTAACTAGGGGACCATTTTTATGGACGGGAAGGGGATCAAGGAAGAGAAGACGTTTTCTTTTCTGCAAATAAGTATCAACTCACAAGCACTTAATGGAAACTTAGTTGAGGAGCTGATTGCTACACTCAGACCAATTGAAGAACTTCCCTCATCCTGGGAGTGTTCTGCAAAGTGAAAGCCAACCTTTCCTCTGGGAAGCAGTGGTTTCCAGCACACAAAGTCCCCATTTGTCCTGGTCAGGGTCATAGGCAGGCATCAGGAGAGAAATGAGTGTGAATCCCACCTTCCACACTGTGTGACCTCTGATCAGGTCCTGTAATTGCCTTTTTTTTTTTGTTTTTTTGCTTTTTGGTGAAGCAATTAGGGTTAGGTGACTTGCCCAGGGTAACACAGTTAGTAAGTGTCAAGTGTCTGAGGACACACTTGAACTCAGATCCTCCTGACTCCAGGGCCAATGCTCTATCCACTGCGCCACCTAGCTGCCCCAGCAGGTCCTGTAATTTCTCCAAGCTTTCTTCCTTATTTATAAAATGGAAATAATAATAATACTTAAAGTAGCTACTTCACAGAGTTCTAAGATTCATATGAGCTGACCTTAAAGTTTTGTATAAATGCCAGCTGTTGTTACTATGATCATTACCCTTATGATACTGTCATTTATATAGCACTTTGAAGTTTGCTAATGCTTTACAAACACTTTCATTTGATCCACACAACAACCTTGTGAGCCAAGTGCTTTATTATCCCCATTTTATAGATGAAGAAATTGAGGAAGGCAGTAGTTAAGTGACTTGCCCAGGGTCACACAGCTAGTAAGTGTCTGAGGTGAGATTCAAGCTCAGGTCTCCCTGACATTAAGACTAGAACTCTTACCCACTGAACCACCTAGCTCATTATTATGGTCTCATTGCTTCCTATCTTTTTTGATATGATTCAGACAGACATGGTCCCGAGTGGTATTCATCTATAATTAATGTTTCACAGACTATTTCAGAAGTGAATAACTGAACTATCTTTTGCAGTTGAATTGGCAGTTATGATTGTATTAGGCTACAAACTCATCCTCTGTGGGCAAACTGGACGGCACAGATGATGTGCACCTCTTCCTGTTCCAACATGGCTTTGATCTCCTGTGTTGTCTTTATTTTTGGAAGGCTTTTTGATCCAGGTGGTTTGGAGATTATGAGTACTTGTTATGGAGATATATATTTAAAACATTCTTAAATTTTTATGTATCAACATTCTATGTCTGGGGGATAGTGAGCAACAGTTCAGGCTATGATCATGGTTTGATTCCAATAGAGTTTATTGGTTAAGTTCTCCAGGATATTTTGCGGTCTGCATTTGTAGTACAGGGATTTATCATCTGGCAGTCCATGAAAGATAGTAAGCTTCTAATGTATAATTCTAGCCGCAAAGCCATGTTTTGTTAGGTATTTAGCAGATACTAACTTTTTTACTGTCTTCAGTGATGACCTGCACAGGCTCTTCTGTTTACTCACATAATCTAGATGGATCAATAAATCAATAATCATTCTGTAATTTATAATGGGGATGACTGAGTCCTGAGTGGCCACCATAACCCTCTTGCCTGGTTTCCACAAACAAGCTCCAATTAGGCAGCCATCCATTCAATGCTTCTTTGTCAACATAGTGTTGGCTGAGTTCAGATCTTGCCGGTGGAGGGTTTTTGGATTCTTTTCTTGTACCTTCCCTATTTCATAAGCTCCATCTGGAGGTAAACTATTTTTGGTTACATTCAACATTCCAACAGCAAGTATTTGTTGTTAGTCTGGACTGGCGCTCAGTGAAGCGGTCTTTTTGTTTCAAAAGTATTTCTGTAAGGTTTTTGTATTATCTGTTTAACACAGACTCCAAGGATTTCTATCAATTCTCTTTTTCCTTTTTTAGTGAGAAAGTGTTCATCTTTCTATAGCTGCTTTAGGCTGACTAATCTGTATTTTGTTACTGTGTGACTTTTTGTTAGGGTCCTTTCCAGATCTGTTGTGAGCCATTTTTTAGTGATGAAGGTGTACATGAAGACTGGTATTGCATGGGTGTTAATTGCCTTGAAGAAGTCAGTCCTCTTTAAGTATGAAGGATAAGCAATTGCCTTAAATGTATTTTCCCATTTAGCTTTGATTTCAAGATGCTAGTAATTCTCTTAACATTGTCTTCTCTTTGATATCTTTACGTCCAATGTGTCTTGCCAGAGGGTGACCAAGGCATTTGTGCCTATATTCATTGTTCCAATGGGACTTCCTGATTCAAGTTCAAAGTCTCTGGTTTCTATCTTTTCTTGCCATATGTTAAGAATTTTATACTTATCAACTTCAAATGACATTTCAATACCATTAAAGAAAGATTCTATGAGATGACAGCAATGTTTAATGTGTATTTTGGTGAAGCTATATATATATATATATATATACATATATATATATACATATATATATACACATATATCAATTGACTAATAAGATTTTTTGGTTCAACTCTCCTCTTTAGTTTGGAAGTCACATAGGTTCAATTTAGGAAAGATAATAATGGATTGAGAAAAGACTTAATGAGCTTAAACTGTTTCCCTGGAAATTTTTATTTCATTTGTTCTAAACATTATTGGGCATGCACGGTGTTTTAGAGAACAATGTTTCATATTGATATCAAGCATTCTCAGTATATATATATAGTCTATTTCTATATATTTTAGTATATTTCTATTTTTTACATTTAAATCTATTTCTATATATATTTTAGTATATGAACATCATGAATTCAGAACTGAGTCAAAGGCTTTGTGAAAATCAGCAACAGTGGTATAAATGTCATTATGCTGTTTTACAGACCGTTCGCCAAATCAATAAGAAGTTGCTCTTTGCACCCCTGGTCCATTCCTGGCATTCCCTTTTGTAACTCAGAACACATATTGTTTTCTTGCAAGTGTTTATGGGCTTTTTTTTAGTAATACAAGCTGTGAATGCTTTGTATAAGTACAAATATATATGCAAATGGGTTATTGTTATTATATTAATGAGTTCTAAGAAATAGTTATGAGGCATATAAAATTATGTAAACAACTGAAGGGAGGGACTTCCAGCTGGGGCCCAGGCATTGAAAAATGTAATATTCTGTAAACTCTAGCCTGAGGACTAACCAGATTAGAGAAATGTTCTCTTCACTACTTACTATCTTAAACAATGCCCATTTTCCCCATCTCTGTGTCTTTACTCATTAGCAGCTTCAGAAATGGTACAATTTTTTTTCCCAAAAGAGGAAAAAGCAGGCCTCGGAGGGGACTGGACAAAGAAGGATGATATTCATTCATCTGATAATTATTACGCATCTATTGTATACAGAGCACTGAGCTAGATACCCAGAATTGTACAAATCTTGGATGATACACTGTCCTTGCCCTCGTGGAACTTAGAAACTGAGAAAGTGGAAGCGGGGAAAGACACAAGCCAGATAGGTGTGAAAGTTGCAGAACAAAGTGCTGTGAGGTGTAAGACTGGAACTGATCAAAAGGATCAGGCAGGCTTCATGGAAGAGGTGGTATTTCAAAGGACAGGTGAGAATTCAACAGGAAAATGCAGGAGGGAGGACAATCCAAAATAAGCAAAAACACCAAGGGAGGCAGGAGAATTCTGGGTAAGGCTGGGAGGAGGGCAGAGAACTGTCTAGTATGAATTTTTCTGTTTCTTTCTAGAAAGTCCCCTGTCAGTCAAATGATAAGTATTTATTAAAAGTCTAATTTAAGGGGCAGCTAGGTGGCACAGTGGATGGAGCACCAGCCCTGGATTCAGGAGGACCTGAGCTCAAATCTGGCCTCAGACACATAACACTTACTAGCTGTGTGACCCTGGGCAAGTCACTTAACTCCATTGCCTAACCTTAAAATAAAAAGTCTAATTTAAGATCAACTCTAGTAGATGCCTTGATCACTCTGCTCCTTGTTGGTAGAAAAGTACAGAATG
Source organism: Vombatus ursinus (assembly GCF_900497805.2). NCBI lineage: Eukaryota > Metazoa > Chordata > Mammalia > Diprotodontia > Vombatidae > Vombatus > Vombatus ursinus. The sequence continues at coordinate 10,510,458 of NW_020940527.1, forward strand.
TGGACAAAACAAATCTATTCAGTTTTTCCACAAATAAAATGACATGCTAATGATCCCATGCCCTTGCTTCTCTAACTAAAATTAAAGGACTATCGCATTGCTTTATTCTTCTCCTTCCTCCCATTTTTGAAACTACCAAGGTAACCTTGACCTCTTCTGGCAAAGACCCTGCAGCCCCTGACCCACACTCAACCAAAAGAATAGAGAAGCTTTTGTAAAGCATTATCAAGAACAATGCTGTCACAGACTTGCCACATGGAGTCATCCCTGCCCATACCCTTCAGTATTCCCTGAGCCTAAGATTTTACCTTTTAGCAGAGCCTAGAATCCAAGGCTTCCTTAATATAATACACAAAGCCTAGAGAACCACAGAAAAACAGTAGAGAATCAGTGAAGGGGAAGCCAAGTTACCTTGAAGGAGACCATTGCATTTGTTGATAGCTCTAACTGTTAGGGACCAGAGGGCACAGTGCCAGGCATAAAGTCAGGAAGATTCATCTTCCTGAGTTCAAATCTAGCCTCAGACACTTCCTAGCTGTGCGACCCTGGACAAGTCACTTCACTCTGTTTGCCTAAGATTTCTCATCTGTAAAATAAGCTGGAGAAGGAAATAGCAAACTTCTCCAGTATCTTTGCCAAGAAAACGCTAAATGGGGTCACAAAGAGTCTGAAATGACTGAACAACTAATTGTTAGGACATTTTCTCTCATACTGAGATGAAATGTGCCTTTCTGCAAGTTCCACTCGTTGCTGTGGATCCAAGTTGTATAAATCACTCGATAGTGCTTCAGATGCTTGACAACAGCTGTCCTGTGGCCACCACATCTCCCATTCTCCAGGCTAAGTATCATCTGTGCCTTCAATCCATCCTCATGTTGCAAGAACTCAAGCCCTTTGACCATGTTGATGGCCCTTCTCTGGAGGCTTTCTAGCTTATCAATGACCAGGCAGCAATGATTGGAGCCACCTTATTACACCAGCCCAGAGATTCTGTTTTCTACCTGCTCTTATCTGCTACCACCAATGAGCTCCAGAATGGGAGGAAGACTGATGAGGTCCTCAGGGCTACCAGCCATGCTACTGTTTATCATCCCTACAGCTCAGCTGCTCTGGCCTCCTAAAAGTGGTGATCAAAAGTGCTTTTAGACTTACATGAACTGATGCTGAGTGACGTGAGCAGAACCAGGAGAGCATTGTACACAGTAACAGCAACACTGTACAATGACCAGCTTTGATAGACTTGGCTTGTCTCAGCAATGCAATAACCTAAGACCATTCCAAAAGACTCATGATGGAAAATACTATCCACACATATCCAGACAAAGAACTATGGAGTCTGAATGCAGATCAAAGCATACTATTTGCTCTTTTTTGTTGCTTTTTTCTTTCTCATGGTTTTTCCCTTTTGTTCTGATTCTTCTTTCATAACATGACCAATGTTGAGATATGTTTAATATTATTGTACATGTATAGCCTATATCAGATTGCATGCTGACTTGGGTAGGGGGGAAGGAAAGGAGGGAGAAAACATTTGGAAATCAAAATCTTATAAAAGTGGATGTTGAAGACTAAAAATAAATAAATAAATAAATAAATAAGTTTTAAAGTGCTTTTAGATGACTTTCCACAGGCTGTGGAACCCACATTGTGTGTCTAAGTAGGTGTGTGTTTGTATACACGTGTGTGTGTGTGTGTGTGTGTGTATCCTTATCATTAACAATCAACCCTTTCAAAAACATTCACCAGCTTCACTCTAGGCTGTTCACACCCTCTAGACTTGGATCCCATGAAGTGAAAAGTTAATTTTGCTCTTCTGGACCCTGTTCCTTGAAGCCAGACTGAGCATTCCTTTTCTCATCTGCAAAAGTGGAGGGTGAAGGAGAACTTTAACATCCCTTCTTGCTCTGACATTCTCTAATTGCTTCATTTAAGGCCAGGACATAGAACTGATTCACTAAATGAAACAAAATGTAAAAGGAAGTCCATAAAAAGTAAAATTCCGAGGACCGTGAAACTGGAGAAGCAGTGTCAACCACTAGCCAGCCACCGTATCTTTGGATGTTAGACACAGTAAAAGACAAGGATTGCCATGACCTCTGAGCCCTCAAGGAGTTGGGGGCAGAAATGAGGAATGGAAATATCCATGATGTGGACTTTGGAATATCTGAGATGCTAATGATCATGGCCCTCACCACCCTACTTATGCATTTGTAATATCAACAAAAAAGAATTTATGTCATGTGACTGCATTTTAACTAGCTGCATTCAAGACTTAAGACCAGGATTATAAAAGATACACATTTATAAATTATTAGCCCAAAGCTCATAAGCACCATATACTTTGGGGAGCACTTTTGTAGCACTTTAAATTAATTTATTGTCATTCATTCCAGCTGTCTGTGATGTAAACTTTTGGCTGTATATTTGTGCCATCATCCAATACACCATTAAACTAAAGTGGTGCTTGAGTCAGAGTCTATAATAAAATATATGAATAAGATTTCTGTGGGGACACTTTTCCTTTTTTTTCTCCAGAAAACACAAGGAAGAGAAAAGAAAGCAGTTTTCTGGAAATTAATGAAACTAGAGAGGGAAGGCCCAGTTCCCCTACCCAACGTTACCTGTTCCTTTCTATCATGCCCACCTCTATCTTGCTTTATTAGTCATCTGTTAGTATAGGCCCTTAGTAAATCCTGGTTCAATAGAACTGAATCCAGGTACCTACTAAGAGCTTCCCAGCAGGTGTAAATGACCATGTAGACCAAAGTGGGGACTTGGAACCAGAGACATAAACCTTTCTTAAAGAACTCAAACAATGGTTTAGATAGATGTCTATGCTACAATTTATCTGGTTGACTGAGAGACTTTACCTCTTCCTTGCAGTAACTTAAAAATTATTCCATTCATGGGATACTCCTATTTGTTGTTCTTGGTTGCTGACAGCTAGGCTTCTTTATAAAGAAAGTAGAAAAATGGCCAGCACGTGTGACCACCATCAAAAGAGTGCTGGATTAGAGCACTGGCTGAGCATAGCAAACTGTTGTTCTGGGTCCACATCTACTCCCAGAATGATTTGACTTTCCTGTTCTCCTGCTTCCCCAGTTTGCTCCTGATGGTGCTTTCTCTTTGCCTATTCCTGTTTGCCAACTCCAGTGTATTTGACCCAACCTGAACCATACCACCCCCCCACTTCTGCTGTCTCCCATATCTCAGCACCATGCTACAGTAATGATTTTGCTTCCTCTGTTTCAATTTCTGAGTGAGTTACCTCATCCTTCTCCCATGACCCTCCCACTCTTCCCCCCACATCCCAGGAGAACAGTAACTTGATTACCAGCATCCTAGTAGTTAAACCCTTAGTGCATTGGGGAAAGTACTAACTTTGGAGGCAGAAGATATGGGCTCAAACAATGTGTGCCACTTGCTACCTCTGTGATCCTGAGCAGGTCATATTGTAACCTTTCTGAGCCTTAGTTGACTCAACTGCAAAATGAAAGAGTCAGACTAGATGACTTCAGAGGATCCTTTTTAGGTTTAGGAACTTCAGGATGTGGGCTACATCACTAACAATGCAAATTGTGTTCAAGTTGTTCATTGGAGGACTTCCCCCAAAGAGTTATTGTGGTATGTGGAGAGAAGGAAAGAACACTGATCTTGGGAATCAGAAGACCTGGCTTTGAATTCTAACTCTGATACTCACTAGTTGTATAACCTTGGGAAAATCACAATTGTACCTTTCTAAGCTTCAGTTTGTTCATCTGTGAAATAGGGACAATAACACTTCACAGGGTTGTGAAGGATATACTTTGTTCATCTTAAAGCACTATGTAAGTTATGATTATTTTGCTACCCACCAGACAATGCTCTTGGTATAATTTATACCTGCCCAGTCAAGCAGCGAAGGGTGAGAATCTTAAGAAGCAATACCTGGGGTACCAGGTCCATGACTTCAAAAAGATATTTCCAATGGGACAAAGTGCCAAGGTTCCTCCCATTCTATCCTCATCCCTTGTTCCATTTCTCTTAGCCATCCCAGAAAGAGGTTTCCTTCTCCTCCTGCTTCTGATTTCCTCCTTTTCATCCTTATAATGACAAGTTACAGCATGTTTATAGTGAGGCATCAGGATGAGAAGAAAAAACAACATCTTGTCATTCAGTGGCTTAAGATCTAGGTTCAGGTCCCAGTTGTTTTTCACTGTGTTACTTATGGCAAATCACTTCATCTCTATGCATCTCACTTGCCTCCTCCATAAAATGTGGATTATATGATTATATTATAAAATATAAAATATATTTAACATTTATATTATATATCATATTACATATGTTAAGTATATTCTATTTTATACATATTTTATGAAATAGAAATTGCACCATGTGATCTCTAAGTCCTTCACAATACTAAAATGCTCTAATTTTATGAGCTCCTCCAGAAACCACATTTCTGGCAACCAGTGCACCAAGAGAGGCATCTCTCTCAAACTCTGTCTGCTTTCATGGACGTTACCCAAAATGACTAATGGAGAGAGGAAGAAAACTACGCTAACTCATAATTGTAACTCTCTTAGTCTCCTCAAGGAAATGTTACATCATCTGTAAAATGAGGAGGTCCAACTAGATGGTCTCTAAGATCCTTTCCACAAGTAACATTCTAGGAATCGCTGCATCATCCCTCCCTAATTTTCCAAAGGAAGAGTTCTTGTTGCCCTTCTGAGCTAGTGAGAGATCTGTTCTACGTAATATATATTCAGTAAGAAATTTCTGTTTCGTAAATTCAGTAACTCCAACTTGACTCAACAAAGCATTGTCTATTAAAGGACATTGGAGCACCTCCTTTTGTGAATAATTTGAAACAATCACAGTATTAACTGTTTCATTTCATTTCCAAGGCTAGAACATAAAATGACACCACCGCCACCATCCCTGTAATAATAGCTTATTGCACTTTGGATAGATAGTAGGTACATATTTTACAAATCTTTCTGTATGCAAGGGAAGCCTTGACTTCACCTTCTCCACACCTGAAGATTAGCAAGTTTAGTGCTTGCATACCAATTAACACTTGATGCATGGCAGCATTTGAAATGGTTCATTTTCTTCTTGGGTAGTTTGAACACTCCCCTTGTGATGTTATTAACTTGCTTAGCAAATCTTCTCTTCACAGGTAGTTCAGAACTTGACCTCAGCTTCATTTTTTTTTTGTTGAAATGTTTACAAATTCCCAAATAGTAGGGTCTTGATTTATTGAGGTTGGACTGTATTTGATAGTTTACAAAGGTTTTTTAACATCTATTATCCTATTTGCAGCTTCAGAACAACTTGTGAGGTAGGTCCTGCAAGTATTATCATCCCCAGTTTATAGATGGGGAAACTGAGGCTCAGTGGGGTTACATGATTTGCAGGTGGCCATGTAGACAGTTAGTGGCAGAGATGGAATATGTAGCTAGTTCTCCCTGGCTCTAAATTCAGCACTATCCACTCCACCAATCTGTCTCTATTTTCCACGCAGCATCAAGCCTGGATTCAGGCTTGGGATACTTGTCCCTGGGAAATTCCCCTTGTATAACTTATTGGCTCTTTTTGGTCATCTCAGCCCTTCTTCCTCTCTCTCACTCCATTCCTCCTCCAGTGGCCCCAACTTCACCCCCGGAGTTCATTCTCTCCATTACCTATGTCAGCCACAAAAGGTCAATGCTGACTGTCCAGGCTCAGCTAAAGTGAGTCAGAGCACACGCCTCTGGATTCTCTCTGACCACAGCCTGTGAGTTGATATTCCATATGCTGGACTGCTGGTGTAGCCCTCAGCCACCTACTCAACCCTTCCACCTTGCCCTCAGCAAGGTCAACTAACCACAGGAAAGGTTTCTGGGGAGCAAGATGGCTCTGCCTTCTCAGTCTTCCACGGACAACTGAACCTGTGGTCCCACTGAGCAGGGTCCCAGCTCCTCAAACTGCAAAGGGTGATGAAGTTGTCCTTCCATACTTCAGGAGGAAGTCTCTCTCCCTCTCAACCTTCCACCCAATTTCCCCTGGGATGAAGGAACATTTGGCGGCTTGAATCACCTCCTCTTTCCCCAGGGTAGACCAGGATTTCCGGCCTGTGGTCTGGACTCCACCCACCCTGCTGCTTGGAGAGGAAAGTAAAGAGAAGAACTAAGGCCAAATCTTGAACAAAAATTCTAATCCTACAGCCCTTAGAAGGAAAGAGGTCTGTTTATTAGGACCTAATGCAGTTTGAATGCTTAATTAACCCATCATGGGGGTTCACTAAAAAGTAACTATTGCTCTCTTCCAAATAGTATCAGCAAAGCCCACTGGATTAGGCCCATGGGGTAAGCTCTCTCAAATGATGACACCAAGGAGAAGTCATACTTGGCCTTCCTGATGTCATCTTCAAAAGGTTAAAGATGTTCCCCACTCCCCACCACACAACCCTCCCTAACTTCCTCTTACTCATTTTGGATTTTTATCCTCAAATTTACTAACATCCTTCTCAAATCTATTTTTATTTTTCAACCATTGTCACCTTTATGAATAATGTATTTAATAAGATGAAATGTGACTTTCTTTTATCTGTCTTAAAAATGCCCCCTTATGGGGCAGCTAGGTGGCGCAGTGGATAGAGCACTGGCCCTGAAGTCAGAGGACCTGAGTTCGAATCTGGCCTCAGACCAAACACTTGACATTTACTAGCTGTGTGACCCTTGGCAAGTCACTTAACCCCAATTGCCTAAAAAAAAATGCCCCTTATAGCTTAAGGGCAGCCCCACCAATTCAGTACCTGGGAGGTTGGTGATCAAGCCCAAGTTCTTCCTTGCCACCCTCCAACCCCAATATTTGGAGCATCTATCATGTAGCATCTCAGTCTTTACCTTTCCAGATTCAGGCATCCTGGGTGGGTGAGTTGGTTGGTTGGTTGATTTTTAAATCTGTCCTAATATAGCAATCTCTGCCCTGCTCCTGTGTGTCTTCAATCATTTTGGTTTTTATTTTCTGGAAATTCTCCAGTCTTACCACAACTGCCAGTTGTTGTCAATGCCAAGGAAAAGCCACATTTAAACAAAACATAGGTTGGCTTCCTAGCCAGAAAAGAAAAGAAGAGTTGGAAGGAGGGTTGCCTCTCTACTCTCTAAGTTATCAGAAAGATGATCTTTTCCTTCCCTGAAAGAATGGAAAAGGTGGAAGAAGAAGAAGAAGAAGAAGAAGAAGAAGAAGAAGAAGAAGAAGAAGAAGAAGAAGAAGAAGAAGAAGAAGGAGAAGGAGAAGAAGAAGAAGGAGAAGAAGAAGGAGAAGAAGAAGAAGAAGAAGAAGGAGAAGGAGAAGGAGAAGAGAATCATAAGTTGGGTCAGGAGGTGGGATTGCAGGAGAATGTGACCCAGAGAAGGAAAGGAAAGAGGGACCATTGAGCTCCACAAGAAGCTTGAGGATCTTCCCATAGAGGGGCAAGATGATGAGTCATGTGAAGAGAATGCATCTTCTCATGCCCCAAGGAGTAATGAAGGAGATTCACAGAAGCCACCAGGAAAAGAAGACATATTGTCCTGGTCACAAAGAAGATGAAAGACGTGGCACTTGGTGACTCATAATAGGATCTCAGCTTTGGAAATAGAAAGAACCTCAAAGACCATCAAGTGTAACTTCTTCATTTTACAGATGGTGAAACTGAGGCCGAGAGGTCGTCACTTGTCCAAGATGACACAGCTAGCAAAATCCTTCTGGAAGAGGGTCAGGGAGATCATATGTCAATCCTCCCAGAGCAACAAGAAGGTATGTTATCTTTTCAAGGCCATGTAAATGGTCAGCCTCTGAAGACATGTGAAACCTGATAACCAATATCCACTTCTGATTTATATGGGGGCAGGCAATAGAATTGCAAGAGGCTGTGACCTGGCAAAGAAACCAAAAATTTTTTGAAGCACTGGAGGTATTACTTATTGCTCCTTAAAGGCAGGATTTGGGAAGAGAAAAGATTTGGGAAATAAACAGCTGAGGAAAATCCCTAAACCAATTTTCCTAAAGCTTAGGCCCAATCATGTCACGCCACCACACAATAAACTTCAGTGGCTTCCTGTTGCCTCCAGGAGCAAATACGAAATGCTGTTTGGCATTCAATGCCTTTCAGAGTCTAGTCCTCCACCTGCCCACCCCCCCACACACACGCACACACGCACATACACACACTCCTTCCTAGTCTTCTTTCACCTTACTTCCTGACACATACTCTTCAATCTAGTGACATGGACCTCCTAGCTGTTCCACAAACAAGACTCTTCACCTCTCAGCTTCAGGCGTTCTCTCTAGCTGTCCCCCATGCCTGGAACACTGTCCCATCTCTGCTCTCACTACTGACTTTTCCTGCCTCCTTTGAATCCTAACTAAAATTTCACCTCCTACTGGAAGACTTTCCCAACCCCTTTTAATTCCAATGATTTCCCTGTTTAAATTATGTCCTGTTTATTCTGTATTTAGCTTGCATGTATATATTTGCATGATGTCTCCCTCATTAACTTGTAAGCTCCCTGAGGGCAGGGACCTGTCTCTTTTGCCTCTTTTTGTATCTCCAGCACTTAGCATAGTGCCTGGCACATTGTTGTTCAGTTGTTTTTCAGTCATGTCTGACTCTTCTTGGCAGAGTTACTGGGGTGGTTTGCCATGTCCTTTTCTAGCTCATTTTATCCTCTTTGCCTTGGTTTCTTCATCTGAAAAATGAGCTGGAGAAGGAAATGGCAAACCACACCAGTATCTCTGCCAAGAAAACCCCAAATGGGTTCATGAAGGGCTATTCATGACTGAAAAATGACTGAATAACAACAATAGAAGATATTAACAAAATCACCATCATCGTCAACATTTATAGGGAATTTACTATGTGCCAGGCTCTGTGCTAAGCACTGGGGATACAAATATATGTAGAAGGAAAGACAATTCCTGCCATCAAGGGACGTGCATTCTGATAAGGAGTGTCAACACATAAAGGAAGCAGAAAGTGGGAGTGGGGGACACAAAAGTACTTGGAATGGAGGCATAATAGAGGAAGGCTCAAGTGCAGCCTGGAAAGGCTCCTAGTTACCAAGTTACTAAGACTTGGAGGGGTGTGACTCAAGTGGAATATGTTTATGATAGGATATTTTTTTTATTCCAAAAGGAACATGTTAATCAACAGGAATGATGCAATAACACTATCTATCAAGATTTACTTGTGTGAGGAAAGCCGTGAGTGGAGAGGTATGGTAGAGAACATTTGGGTGAGGGTCAACATAAGAAACAGAAACAATGTTGTAGTGAATATATACTACAGAACACATGGCGAGAAAGAAGAAGTGAATGAATTGGAAAAAAGGGATCATAAACCTAGTGAAGGGATTTGACAGAGCAGTTATGGAAGACTTCCACTATCCCGACATTTGTTGGAGTTCTTTCTGTTAAAAGCAGAGCAGGTAATAAATGCTTGACTTGACTTAATTATCATGTTATTCTTCAAAAGTCAGAAATTCCAAGAAGATCTTCTATCCTGAGCCTGATTTGGCCAAAAAAGAGGAGTTTTTGTCAGGGTGGGAATGATGAAAATCTTGGGAGGAAGCAACTGCTCGATTTTCAAGTTTGTGATAGGTTAAGGAAGGGAAAGCGAGGCTCCATACCAGCGCCCTCTAGTTTCTGAAATAGCAGATGTTGAGGACAGAAAGAAAAGAGAAAGGATGGGTAAGATATAATGGCCAAAAATGTTAAAGGAGAAGCTACCAAACAAGGATGGTGGGTTCTCAAGAACAATATTCTAATGATAAAACCCAACTCTGATGAGGAAAGGAGGAGCCCTCATTTAGACACCAGTCTTCAAATGAGTAAAAAGAATGCAAAATAAAGTCATTGATCAATTAAGACTTTGAAAAGATATGATGGAAGATAAAACAAAGGCAAATATTGAGGGTGAATGTGTGACTGACATGGTTTCATAAGAGCAGTGTCAGGAGTACAAAAGTTCTGTTGAAATGGGACAGCATTGAATGCTGAGGACAGCACAGAGCTTTTTTTTAGGCACATAAGGGACAAGGAGGCTGTCAAAGATGACATGGCATCATGCTTGGGGAATAGATGGGCTAAGGAGGACAGAGGACAAAAAGGAGGCAAAAACAGTCAACTCTTACTTTGCTTCAGCTTTGCAGAACTCTACCCTCTCTCTTCCTCGAATGATCTTTGGATTGTGGAGGATGGAGCAAAAATAGCAGAGTGAATATAGGTGAAGAGATAGCAAAAGATGAACTAGCTGTTCTCTATGAATTTGAGTCATCAGGCCTGAACAAACTACATTTCAGGGTATTGAAAGAACCAGTAGGCATGATTGATGAGCTACTGTCAGAGTTCTTTGAAAAATAGTGGGGGAAGGTAGCACTGAACTGGAGATATGCAAATGTTGCCTGGATTTAAAAAAAAAAAAAGCCAATAGGGTGGGGTTTGCATACTATGGACTTGTGACTTGAATTTGATTCTTATAAAAATTCTGCAGCTTGTGATTACGGGGCTTGTTAAAAACTATTTGGGAATGGAAGCAGTGACCACTAAGGGTCAGATGGGTCATCAAGAAAATCGTGTTGGACTAACCATATTTCTTATTGTGGCAGGGTAACTAGACTGGAAGATCAGAGCAATGCTTTAGCTATATGGTACCTGGACTTCCACAAGGTGTTTGACAAACGATGATATCTCGTAGACAAGATGAAAAGATATGGGCTAAAAATGATAGCATGTTAAAGTGGATTTGGAATTGCTTGAAGAGCATATCCAAAGGGCAACCATTAATGGATCAATATCAACCTTAAGGGACATCTGCAGGGGAATGCCTCCCAAGATCTGTCCTTGACCCAATCTGCTCAACACTTTTATCAGTGACTTGAATGAAAACGTAGAAACATGTTTATCAAGGACATAGATGACCCAAACCTAAATGGAATAATTAAAATATTATGAAAGAGAATCAAGCTCCAAAATTTTGCAGCTAAGCTAAAATTATAGACTGAGGGAATTAGGACAGCAAATGGTTAATTGTGGGAATTGAGGGAACCACACTGACTCCATTTTGGGCCTCAATTCTGGAGCTAGTTCAGTTCCCTTTCTATTCAATTATAGGTCTAGTCTAACTTTCATCTTGTGAGAAAATTTTATTCAATTGTGGAAATTGGGAGAAAATCTTATTGTATTGTTTGAATTTAGCTCAGCATGGCTGGGAAGTTGGACCACCCCGCCGGCTGTTTAGAGACCCTTAACTAACCCTAAACTCTCGACTAGGTTATGCTAACCCCAAACTCAGTCAGATCCAAAGACTGATACAAGGAGTTTTTTTTACATTGTACATCTCAAGCAACCCATATGTCTTATCTGAAAATGGCCCCACACTGATCAATCAGTTATTGTTTCCATATTTCTTTGCTAGTTTACAGATACTTGGGGAGTGGGACACCTCCTTTATTGATTTCAGGAAATTGAACCTGTTCATTCTCCTCCTCCCAACTTGGACAGTCCCTAATCTTTCATCCAATTAGAAATTAGATTATCTAATGTTGTGTTGTTTCCTTTTAATTAATTGTGCTTGTTTGATTAATTGTTTTTAACGTATAAAAGTCTGTCTCCTCCTGCATTCAGGGTCTACACAAGCTGAGGTGGTCTGATCCCAATTTGTTGGGCAATTGGCATGCATTGCTTAACAAATTGATACTCTTGGAAGATTGAATCATTGTTTTCTCGGTCATTTCATCTTTCACCCACCACAAGACCAAATCTAATATTATGAAATAAAACTAATAATAATAATAATAAGCATTTATGTAGTACTTTAAGATTTATAAGCACTTTACAAATTTTTTTTTCATTTTGTCCTCACAATGACTCTAGAAGGTAAGTGTTATTACTATCTCTATTTTACAGATGAGGAAACTGAGGCAGATAGAGATTAAGTGCCTTGCCCAGGGTCACTCAGCTAGTAAGCAGCTGAGCTAAGATTTGAACTGAGGTCTTCCTAACTCTGAATCCAGTGCTCTAGCCACAAAGTCACCTAGCTCCCTCATTAAATATATATGTATATATATACACATATATATTAACTATTATGTTGCTTTACTATACAAATTTTCTTTCTTTTTCAGTTGTCAGTTTGAGGGAGGAGTTTAATTCAGGGTTAGGGAAATAAGTAGCAATAGTAATGACAAAAAAGGAGGGCCATTGGAACATTTCTTTTTAAAAAAGATACACAGAAAATAATAAAAGGAAGTTTGGAAGGAAACTCAGACAAGCAGGATAGTTTTGAAAATAACATGTAGTGTGTGACCCTAAACAAATCACAACCTCTGTTTGACTCATCTGTAAAATGGGGATAATAGCTGTACCTACCTCCTAGGGTTGTTGTGAAGATCAGATAAGATCAAGTTTATCAAGCACTTATCTTGCTGCCTCGATCATAGTAAGCACTACATAAATGTTAGCTATTATTATTATTATGTAATTTTTTTAAAGCAAGTGAGTGAAATGGAGATGTACAGTTTAATATAGAATTTGTGTTCTGCCATGTATATGGAAATGTCCTTTGGTATTTAAATTCAGAGAAAGAAAATTATTTTAAAAAAAAGAAATTAACAAACTGATACCTGTCTAGAAAAAGTCAACCAGGACAGTGAATGGACTAGCCTCGTCACCTCTTGCCTGCACCATTGTAATAGCCTTCAAACCGGTCCCCCTGCCTGAAGCTTCTCCCCAGTCCAATCCATCTCCCATTCATCCACCAAGGTGATTTTCATAAAGGGTAGGTCTGAAAATGTCACGCCCCTGCTCAATGAGTTCCAGAGATTCCCCATAATCTCCTGCCTCAAATATAAAGCCATCAAGTATAGCTACATAAGATTAAGTATAAGTTTCATATTTCTTTGTACTCCCCACATTTACTACAGTGTTTGATATGTTTGATAAATGCTTATTGACTTCTGACCGGACTATATGATATGCCAGGTCAGTGGGGATGTTTAAACTGGTGAAGAGAAAGCCTAAACAGGACTGGAGCACCTTCTTTAAGTATTTGAAAGGCTCTCACGTGGAAGGATTAGGCTTCCTCTAGTTGGCCCTGCGCAGCATTAGGAGCAGTGAATGGAAGTGGGTAGAAGGACAGATTTCCGCTCAATGTACGAAAATACTTACATATTAAAGTTATCCAAAAGAGCAATAAGAAACCTTAGGAAGTTGTGGGTTTAAGTTCACTAGAGGATTTCATGACAACATATCAGGAATGTTAGAGAGGAGGGGGCAGCTAAGTGGTGCAGTGGATAGAGCCCCAGCCCTGGAATCAGGAGGACCTGAGTTCAAATTCAGCCTCAGACACTTGACACTTACTAGCTGTGTGACCCTGGGCAAGTCACTTAACCCCAATTGCCTCCAAAAAAAATGTTAGAGAAGTGATTCACATTCAGGTAGGGTTTAGTCTAGATAGTGTCTCAGTGAGTTCCCTTCCCGTTCTGAGACTCAAGGATCACATCTTAGTTGGGTGCAGTGAGCAAAACCACCTGCAACATTGCAGGGACAGCTGTTAATACTGACAATATTTCTTTCGCGCTCATAGCTACTCTCAGCTTCCCTAACAAATATTGACTCCTCAAGTCTCTTAGCTTTATCTACTTCTATTTTAAGTATAGAAACATAACACTTTGAAGCTGAAATACATGAAAAACACACACATAAAATACAGAAAACTTTTCAATAAGCAGAATAATTTAAATTTTTTTCATTGATTTCTCTTATTGAAATAAGCTACAAATCCATATTAAGTGATTATATTTAAAGATTAACATACATATATTAATAATATGGCCTGGGATCATGAAGAGTTGGACATGACTGAAAAACGACTGAACAGCAATAACTGGCCATCCATTGTTTATCCACATAACTCCTGTAATGGGAAATTCACTACCTCGTGAGGCAACCCATTTCATCTTCGGACACCTCTAATTATTCCCTTTTGGATCAGAACTGGAAAGAAATTTAAAATAAACGAGTTGGTCTAGAATAATCTCCGGATTATCTAATCCTGAAGTCCTGAGGGATTTCCAAGGGCCCATGGTTCACACTCAGAATCTATGCCTCCAGATACAGCACCAGGCTTAAAAGAGAATGTGATTATTCCCATATTAGGAAACTGATCATTAGTGCTTGCCTGTCTCTCTCTCTTTTTCTGTATCTCCATTTTCTCTTTGTGAGAAAGCAAGCAAAGGGAAGAGAAAATAGAAGGGAACGAGAGATCGTGGTGAAAGAGAAAATGACCATTCAATGTATTTTCTCCTACAGTTGACATCCCACAAGTGCCTACAGCCTTGTGAATGGGACTCCCTTCAATCAGCTTTTCCAGGATTATTTCAAGGACATTTCCCATTGATCTATCCTCCTTTGAACTCTGCTCAGCAAGCTTGGTTAGTCACATCTTCAGCTCTCAGTTCATCAGAAATTGGCTGTCCATTCTGAACATTTTTCAGGTCTCTGGCTTCTCGTCACACCATGCCTGGATTCCAATTTCTCTTCCACTTACACTGGCCTCTCCATGGGCAGGTGACCCCCAATGAATCAACAGGACTATGGTTAAAAAAGCCCAAATTTCAATGTCTACTCTATTTTGTTACTTAAGAGCCTTCCAACATTGAGATTCTATGATTCTTTGAGGTCATCAAGTCAAACCTCTCTCCCAATGTAGGGAGTCCCCTCTAAGATACCTTTGACAGTGTGATCCAGCCTCAACTCCTCCAGTGAAAGGGAACTCGGTGCTTCATGAAGAAGCCCATCTCATTGTGGGATGATTCTCAATCTTAAAAAGTTCTTATAAACTCTGGCAAAAGGGGGAAATTGGAAAGGGAAAAGATTGAAACAGGATTAAAATGAGCTGTGGATGTTTTCTGCATTCTGACAATTGTTCTTGCTCTATCTGTCCCTCATTACCAAAAAGTAATGGCAAGGTAATTATCCAGCATTACTGGCCCCAGCTGAGTTCACTTTGGGACATTGAAAGAGGCAGATGGCAATTCTTAAAATCTGGATAAAAACAGAGTGAAAGAAAATATGCCATGATCTCTTTGGAAGGATAGACATTGGAACAGCCCCCACTCAAGGATGATGGACATGGCTTCAGCTCAAGGATAACAGTCAAACTTATAAAATGTTCCACATTTTTTTATAAATGTGAGGAATTCAGAGAAAAAATGGGGAGGATTTGTAGGAAGTGGTGCAGAGTAGGAAGAAAGCAGAACCAACAGAATAATGCATATCACGACTATGATAATGTAAACAGTAACAACATTAAAAAACAGTCAAACTCTGATGAATTCTAATTAACAATTTCAGTTCTGGAACATTGATGAGGAAATACACCATCTTTCTCTCAGTAGAGAAGTAGGCACCATGATTGTGGAATAAGATACATACTATCAGACACAGTCATTCTATGAGGTGACTTTGTTTTAATTTTTTTTCTTTGTTACAAGGAAGAAATTGATGGGAAAGTCAGTTTGGATATGGGGAAATGATTGTGATTTAAATATAGTCAGCAGTTGGTCAACCAGCGCTAAATTGTAAGTGCTTACAATGTGCCAGGCACCATGAGATACAAAGAAAGGAAAAAACATTGTCCCTGCCTTCAAAGAGGTCACATTCTAAATACAAAAGGCTAGAAAGAAAGAGAAGAAGGAGAGGAAAGAGAAAGGGAGAAAGGGAGGAGAAGAGAAAGAAACAAGGAAGGAAGGAAGGAAAGAAAAAAGGAAGGGCTTCAGTGGTAACATGTTGGGTTTGTTTTAGATGCAGAGAACTTCCACACCTCAAGAGTTCCAAAGGAGAGTGACTTTTTTTTTTTTTAATCATCTGTATGGTTGTGTTGCTGCCTCAACACCAGCTTTTTCTCTGTTAGATGACCTTGAGATTCCAGGGACTGGCAGTGATTATTATCCCTATTTATAAGACTTGGACCTCAAAAGGGTTTTACAGATCATGTAACCCAGAGCCTTCGTTTTATACATAACCAGCAATCCAGAACTAAAGCTGCTATTTCCACAGCCTGGATCCAAGGCTGTGCATCTCCATAATCACTGGGCTTTGGTTTGTGCCTCCACCCAAAGGTTCCCATTGGAATGTCAGAATTCCGACTCTCTTCTGGATGTCCATAACAAGAGGAAAAAGCCCCTCCCTTCCCATGCAAACATGGAGGATAACTAGCACCTCACTGCTTCCAAGAAGAAAAGATTCTAAGTTATTAGAGGCTGATTCTCCTCCCTGGTCTGACATGGTGCCAGTGCAGGGTAAAGCCAGAGTCTGCTACCCCATGTTGCTGCTTTGTTCTTGTAGTTTCTTGTGTCTCCTTCCATCTTGGTTTAGGTCTTTGGCATGGGCCAGGAACTCCTCAGTTGTTTCAAGAGTTCAACATGGACCAGGGAGTTCTCCTCCAGGTTCAGGTGGTTTGGCCTTGGAATGCCTTCACTAATCTTTGACTGCCAACCCACTGCTATCTGCTCACATTCCTCCAGCTCCCAGCTTGGGCCAGTAACTCATCCATAATCCACGTCTGCCTTCATCTAATACTATCCCTGATTCCTGTCTACTGACCTAGAGGGGCCATGTGCTTGCTTCTCTCCTGGGAAGCCATGTCACTCTCTGGGGAGGTATCATAAAACCTCAGGTCTCTCTCTAAGGTGGTGGTCTATAAACTTGTTTGATCACACACCCTTGCCTGTTTTTTAATGCTAAATCACAGGGATGTAGCTCAGGCATTAGAACTAGTAGTGAATCATCAGTCATCATCACCATGATAAAAATGGGGCAATAAGGGTCAACTAGGTGGTACAGTGGATAGAGCACTGGCCATGGAATCAGGAGGACCTGAGTTCAAATCTGCCCTCAGACACATAACACTCACTGGTTGTGTGACTCTGGGCAAGTCATTTAACCCCAATTGCTTCACCAAAAAAAAAAAAAAAAAATGTAAACTCTTTGAGGGCAGAGACTTTCTGATTAACAAATGATTTAAAAAAAAAATGGGGCAATAAGTACCCAGGGCCTGACAAAAAGAAGTCAACAACACCAGAACAAAATGAAAGAGATGACGAGCAAGTCAATGCCTTTTCTCAGGAACATTAAACCATAACAAAAAGTCTATGTCAATAGTGCGACAAATACCTAGGCTTGGACACACTGCTACCTACAGAGGAAGAAGCTGAGTCCCAGGGAGGATTTGCCCAAGGTCACCCAGGTAATATGCAAACCCATGTCCAATAACTCCAAATGTGGTGTTCTTTCCCTTCCCTGCTTTGCTGCTGACTTTCTAGAGTCCAATACCATCCCTCTACTGTAGTCTCACCTTAAAACTTTCCTGAGAGCCTGGGTCCTTCTCACCCTGGAACATTCCTTCACCATACCAGTCCCCTTCTCCCACTAGTGCGTTCCCCTTTACTTCTCCATTTTGGGGAGGGTCCCAGGCTTCACTCCCCTCCAAGCTGTGCTTCTGACTTTCAACATCACACTTCCTCACAGGTACCATCATCACCCTTTCTACCCCTGCTTTTCAGCTCCCTTTCCGGTATTGTCTTCCCTTATTAGAATGCAAGCTCCTTAAGGACAGGAAGGGACTTTCTTTTTATTTGCTTGTATCTGTATCCTTATCACTTACAGTGACTGGCAGATGTTGTCTTCATCATCATTGTCATCCTTGTGGTTGTTTGTTTAGTTGTTTCCGTCATGTCTGACTCATGACCTCTTATTGTGGGGTTTTCCTGGCAGAGATACTGGACTGATTTTGCCATTTCCTTCTCCAGATCATTTTACAGATGAGGAAACTGAGGCAAATAAGGTTAAGTGACTTGCCCAGAGGCACACAGCTAGTAAGTGTCTGAGGCCAGATTTGAACTCAGGAAGAGGAGTCTTTCTGATTCCACCCCCAGTGCTCTATCCATGGCACCACCTAGCTGCCCAGATAGTAAGTGCTTACTAAAAGCTTGCTGCATTTATTGTCTTTACACTCCACAGGGCTGGACATTGTGGCACAGAAGGGTTCAGTGACTTACCTACACACAAACTTCAAGTCCCTGGCAAAGTTAAAATTGAAACTCAGGTCTCCTGACTCATCCCAGGCTTTTCTCACAATATCGTTTCCAAGATAGAGAGTGTCATCACTGAAACATCTACCAGTAACTAAAACTGAATGAATATGGTTTAGTGGAATACCTGAATTCTAATATGGTTCTACCCCTTAATGACAATTGGAGGGCTTCAATTAAGTCACTTTCTCTCTCTGCACCTCAGTTTCCTCATCTATAAAGAGGGAATAATATTGACAAAATACTTCACTTCCATCATCTCATATGATCTTCATAGAAATTCTGTGAGATAGATAGTATAAATCCTCACAGAGCAAAAGCCAGAGTAAACCCTTTAATTTGTTGAATCCCAAATGGATCCAAACCCAAAATATTGACTTAAAAAATATATTTGATGCAGTAAAATTTAATGAAGTGAACCTACACTTTCTTCTTTTAAAAAATCCGTTGAATTGAGATAAAATCAGATCACTCAAATATCCTCCAAATTGACATTCAAGTCTCTGATTTCTTGTGAATACAATGTGACAAATAAGAGAAAGATGGGGAGAGGATAAGATCCCGCTGAACTAGGAGCCCATTCTTAGTCACATTTGCAAATGGTTTGATTTCAGTTCAGTGACTGAATGGCTATGAGGCCTTGCTGGAGTCACTTCCTTTAACCTCAGTTATCTCTTCTGTATAATGAGAACATTGGACTCGATGATCATGAAAGGCTTGGATTCAGGACTGGTTTCCCAGGGATCTCTAAGAGAAACCTAGAAAGTCACTGAAGCTTAGAACATCAGGAAGGCCCTTAGTGTTCATTCCCCTAATCTAACCTCTTAGTTTTATGCATGAGGAAACAGGTCCAGAAGGGTGAAGACTTGCTTCAACTACCTCGCTGAGGAGGTTAGCAGAGAAGTCAGAATTAGCAGAAACTGAGTGTCCAGACCTCCAGGAGTGCTCTTTCCACAATGTCGTCCCTCTCCTAAAGACTCTCAGACCTAAGAGAGGGAACCTGGCATAAAATCACCCTCCTCAGTCCATTTTCCGTTTGTGGAGTGCTTTCTAAAGTACTTTCACAACCATTATCTCATTCAGTCCTTATAATAACCCAGTGAAATGGGCAGGGAAATTATTATCCCTTTGCTGAAAAGAGAAGGAAATAAAAATCTGTAAGCAGAGAACTACAGTTCAGTGGAAAGAACTCAGCACTGACCATTAGGAGACCTGGGTTTCTGGGTCTGGCTCTACCAAGTGACCTTGGACAAATCATTTCCCCTCTCTGAGGCTCAGTTTCCCTTCTGTGATGGAGAAAATGGGGATAGATACCCTTCAGGAGACACAGATAAACAGAAATTGTTGCTTTCTCAGTTCCCCACCTACTAAGAAAAAGTGACTGTCTTCTTTGTATGCCGCTGACATCCAAATAACAATTACTGTAATCCTTGTTCCTTCCTGATGGGGGCACATGCCTGGGTATGAGAGCTGCATGAACAGAGAGAGGAAAGAGAGGGATTGACCTAGGGTTGACATGTGAATTTTTGTAAGTTGTTAGAAGACAAGGCTGTCAGGTGGCCAGCTGCACTCTTCACATTCAGGCTGCTGGACTAGCTGTTTTCTATTGCTTTTCCAGGAAAACATTAATCTGGTAAAGGGTGAATCAGGAATATGACTTTCATCATCATTATGATTATGATGGCCTCTGCCTTGGAAAGCATCTAAGCAGTACAGTAGGAGTGGATTCCAAATAAATTTCATGAGCAGTATTTTCCCATCACTGAGCTAACTCCTCTCTCAAATAATGCTAACATGCATACTTATTTACACAGCTCTATGTATGTGTATATATGTGTATATATGTATATGTGAATATATTTTATATGTATGTATATGTATGTATACATATATAAGTATATATATATATAGGACAGTTGTTATCCCTTTGCTGAGAAGATATTTACAAATATTGTCATTTGCAAAAATATAGTTACATATATTACATATGTATTTAAATATATACTTATATTTTGTGTGTATATGTATATATGTGAGTATTATACGTGTGTATACATATATGTGTATTATGTTATATGTGTGTGTGTCTTTGTAAGCTCTTTAAAGCTTACACTCAGCTAGTCACTCAGCTAGTAAGAAGTGCAGCAGCTGAGATTTGAGCCCAGGCCTCTTCCTCTCCATTGGGTTCTCTTCCCATAATACTCTGCCTCTCTGAAAGTAATAAACATACATTCAATTCCCATTGAACCAAAATGTGCTCAGCCTATATGCAAGATCTTTCTCTGGGGGGTCAGGGTTATGAAGATGAAAACTGACCCAGACCCTTTTCTCCAAGAGGTTACAATTGAATAGAAGGGATTCAACATATACAAAAATAGCTATGCTACTCTGAGATGGCAAGGGGATGGGGGGATTTACTTTTAGATGCTGCTAGCTTGTGCATCTTCCCTCCCAAGTTTCTAATGGCTTTTGAGGGCTATCAAAGCTTCAAGGCACTAAGCATGGCATTCTATTTTTAATTGGGCAAATATCTTAAAAATAGAAATAGTTCTTTATGCTGCTGAATGCAGTGTTATCTCATTTTAATGAGTATAAAAGGTACTTTCATCTCAAAAAAAAAAAAAAGACAATATACATAGCTATACATTAATTCCCAGAAGGAGAGGGGAACTTGTTGGTAGTTAAAAGGTGAGATGAAATAGGGTCACATATTTATTTCCAGGCAAGAAAAAGTAATCTGGAAGGGCCAGCCATGAAGGGGTACAGCACACTGCCGACATCTTAAGGCAGAAAAGAGGTAAAAGGAACCATCTTGGCACAACTCAGCTATCAGTAAGGATTGAGGACCTTTCACTGAGGCAAAGAATAAGGGATTTAAAATTTTAAAAAAAGCTTTCAGTTTTTGAGACAAGTCTGAGAGGGCTTTGTGCACCTGAAGACAAAGCAATGAGGTAGTTTAAAAGAATGAAAAATGTGTTAACTAGCCCCAAGGCATGTGGTCTAGGTAATCTCAATCTAAGAGAGCAATAATACCTCTACTGTGAGGTAAAGCTTCAAAGGAGAGCAACTAAGAAACTGGATAGTCTCCACATCATGGATGAGAAGCAAAAATGCCAGCAACTTCAGAGGCAGAGAAAGAAGAAGCAGAGGGTGGAACCTTAATGCATTAAAGTTGAGGAGGCCTGGGAGTTCTGAGAGTGAGCCAGAGTGCCATGGGAGGCAAAGCCAACAGGCAGCAGGAAAGCACAAGAAACACCTCCTGGGAGATGGAGCTGTTACAATTTAGATAAAAGAGGTTTTCTCAGCCCCAACATATGGCAGAAAACACAGAAAACAGAACTCTTCCTCTTGGAGTAGGAGACTTCCGGGGATTTGCTCCTTCCCTGCCCAGTCTGGGAGAGCATACTCACTCACATTGTGTTTGGAGAGATCCTACTTTGTGATTTATATTGCAATTCTGTCCCAAGTACTTTTCTATCTAATTTATAGTAGCAAAGGCCTCTCCAGATAGGCATGCAGATGAAGCTAAGCAAGAACAGAAGCTAAGCAGAAAAGGTCCCAGAAAAAGTATTGTCTTAATTATGTATATTTATCAGCAGTAGAAAAAAAAATATGAATTGTATACTGTATTCTGCCCAGCGTAATGTCTCTCTGCCTCCCTATATGTACATACAGATAGAAAAGGCTGTAGGGGAAAAAATAATTTAAAAAAATTTAAAAGACTATAAGATTTCAGAATCAGGGAGTATTTAGACTAGACTATCTCTATTAATCAATCAATCAATCAACATTTATTAAGTGCCTACTATATGCCAGCATTGTGCTAAACACTGGGGGATATATAAAGAGCAAAAAGACAGCCCCTAACTTCATCGTACTTTTCAGCTCTAAGTATCCATAAGTTCACAGAATTCATGAATAGCTCTTTAAAATAATAGCAGGGTAGAAACTTGTCCTAGGACCACTACTGATATTTATATGGTAATTTAAGGTTTGTAAGCAATTTACGTCAACTTTCTCATTTGAGTCTCAAAGCAACCCTATCAGGTATTATTATTATTGTTCCAATTTTACACATGAGGAAATTGAGGCTCAGAGGGACTGAATGACTTATCCATCTTCATACAGTATTGGAAGTGAGATAACTCCCTGCCTCTTGAGTCCAGCACTCTCTATTTAATGCTTCTGCAAGGTTCTAAGTTCTTCTTTACTAGGTCTCTAAACACCAAATGGATTCTGCCCTTATCCCCTTCTGGCATCTGATAAAATTCCAATCACATATGGTGGTGACCCAGCTTTTGCCAACAGAGTTTAAGTTCTGGCTGGTACCACCAAACCTGGAAGGCTTTGAGTGAAGGTCTATTATCCAACTTAGCTATATTAAAAGATGCTCATCACCACAGCATCAGCCATCACGTAATAAATTTTTGACAGAAGCTAATGAAAGCTATCTATGAAAACATAGAATGGTTAAAATCTGTATTAAGAGAAAGAACATCTGTACCACTGAAATGAAGGCTTTTTTTGCAGAAGTATCATAGTTAATTATGCATGTTTCTCGTCTCTCATAGCAGATAGTAAATTCTTGGAAAGTAGGAACTAGATCTTGTTTCATCTTTCTCCCCAGAGCCTTAAACATACTGAGCACTTAATAAATATTTGTTGAATTGAGTTGAAAGCTTCTTTTCAATTTCACACTTAAGTTTCCTTTCCCCTCACATCCTGAAATTGGCACTTCATGCTGGAGTGCATCTCCTAGCATGCCCTCCTCCTCTATTCAACTTATCCACAGAATTAAATAACCCTAGAGTAGAAACAGACCTCAGGGTTTATCTAGACCAGAGGTGTCAAATTCCCACTGCATCCTGAACCAGAGTAAAATAGAATTGGGAAATGTTTGACAAGACAAATAAAAATGCACAATGACATAGGTAATATTAATTCATGGTTCTCTAAGTTAACATGCAGCCTGCAGGAATCTGTTTTTATTTGAATTTGCCACTGTTGATCTAAACCCATCTGCCCCTCAACAGGAATCCCAATTTCCAATATCCCAAACGAGTGATTATCCAGCCTTCAATGGTAGAACTCCAGTGAGAGAGAACTCACTACCTCCAAGGCAGCCCATTATCCCTCCAATTGTTGGGGAGCTTTTCTTCATATTACTGAGTGATGATATTAAGGATCTGTAATTCATGAAGGTGGGTTGAAAATGATATTTCCTAAAACCAGCTCATATTGAAACCCCTCTAGAATGTAGAGTCTTTGAGAGTTGTTATTGTTCAGCTGTGTTTGACTCTTCCTGGCTCCATTTGGGTTTTTCTTGGCAGAGATATTGGATTGGTTTGCCATTTCCTTCTTCTCATTCTACAGACGAGGAAACTGAGGCAACCAGGGTTAAGTGACTTGCCTAGGGTCAACCTCTAGTAAGTATCTGAGACTAGATTTGAACTCAGGAAGAGGACCCTTCCTGACTCCAGGCCTGGCACTCCATCCACTATGCTGACTAGTTACTATGGTTGAAAATTTTCTCAACTGGTGGCCAACTTAAAGATGTCTCTACAAACTTAGCTAGACGGTTGCTTAAGCTGTATCTCTGTTATCCATCACTGGATCCATGTTCTAAACTTTTCTTTTCACTCTTCTGATGCTGCCTTAGGGATCCATTGATAAGCAGGATGTTTTCATACCAAGATGGATTTTGGAGGTGACTTCTCGGAGAACTAGAGCTGATTTTCCCCCCAGTCTCAAAAACACGAAACACAAACTAGATGAGTTGAGGAGAATCTCAAGCTGAGAGAGTGAGCAGGAGAGGAAGGATAGAAAAGAGAGAGGTTAATTGGAACTTTTCTTAAATTTTTTGTTGCAAAGGGGGAGGTGAAATTTCACAAGCTACCTCACATGGAGCAGGGCCAGGCTCCTATTTATTTAGGGTATGAAGGAGAATTAGGATGGAGGTCTGGGTGTAATAGATGGGTATGCTTTAGAAAAGCAGTATCAAACTTAAGTAGAAATGGATCCCTATGAGTGCCTATTGACTTAGAAAACCACAAATTAACATTATCTATGTTATATTTTATTTGTATTTATTTTGTTAACATTTCCCAATTACATTTTAATCTATTTGGGCAACAGTGAGTTTGACATTTCTGCACTGGAACACCTTCAGAGATAAAGCACTAGAAAGCGTTGGATTGGAGGCTGCCACACTCATGATTATTGTCCCCGAAGAGCTTTAAATGGGCATTTAAAAAGATAATTAGTGTTGTCTTATGGGAACAGAAATCATAGAAATAATTTCCTCAAAGTTGGTGAGCAACATAAAAGATTGAACGTGGTTGCCCAGTCTTGTTAAAGCTTCTTCCTCCTTTCAACTCAGTTGCTATTCCCAACTAAATGTATAGTGTGGAGGTGTACGGGGAAGGTGACCTACTTTAGGAGAAGCAGATCGGCTATTTGTAGGCCTTCCCTCAATAATCGTTAAATAGAATCAAAGTTGCCGCAGGGAACCATTCCATGAAGAAATAAATGTCCATGGAAAGACTTGGAATACCCTCTGCAGCTGGACCCTAAGGTCTCTTCCTGAAAGAGAGCCTTTTGTCTCTATTGAAGCCTTCAGTTTATGTTGGTGATTAGAAATCTTTGTGTACAATCTGACCCTTTAGGCCATGGTTCTTTTCCCCTTAAGGCAAGCAAGTTGGGGTCAATTAAAGTTCCTCAAAAAATTACTCCCAAGTGTGGTAGTGGCCCCTTCCTCTGGGAAAATCTGATGAAATAAGGGAGGACCATAGTTCAAGAACACTGAACACTAGAAAAAAAAATTGGGGGCAGAGTCAGAAGAGAAAGCATTAAAGAAAAAAGAGAAAGGAAAACAGGAATCAATAGACAAGTATTTATTAAGCAACTACTGAGTTCCAGGAACTGTTTTAGACACTGGGGGAAAACATACAAGCACACCTCAGAGACATTGCAGGGTCAGTTCCAGACTACTGTAATAAAGCAAATATCACAATAAAATGAGTCACACAAATTTTTTGGTTTCTTAACTCATCTAAAAGTTATGTTTATACTATACTGTAGTCTATTAACTGTGCAATAGTATCATGTCAAAAAAAAAAAACAATGTACATACCTTAATTAAAAAATACTTTGTTGCTAAAAAATGCCAACCATCATCTGAGCCTTCATTGAGTGGTAATCTTTGTGTTGATGTAGGGTCTTGCCTCAATGCTGATGGCTGCTGCCTGATCAGGGTGGTGGTTGCTGAAGGCTGAATGGCTAAGACAATTTCTTAAAGTAAGTCAACAATGAAATTTGCCACATCAATTGACTCTTCCTTTTACTTGAACACTTAGAGGCCATTGTAGGGTTATTAACTGGCCTAGTTTCAATACTGTTGTGTCTCCAGGAATTGGGAGGCTGGAAGAAAGGGAGAGAGACTAGAAATAGCCAGTTGGTGGAGCAGTTAAAACATATGCATTTATCTATGAAGTTCACCATCTTCTTTGGGCACCCCAAAACAATTACAATAGCGACATCAATGATCGATGATCACAGATGACCATAGCAGATATCATAATAATGAACAAATTTGAAATATTGCAAGAATTACTAAAATGTGACACAGGGACACAATGTGAGCACATGCTGTTGGAAAAAAATGGTACTGATAGGGTTGCCACAAACTTTCAATTTGTAAAAAAAAACCACAGTATCTGCAAAACTCAATAAAGTGAAGAGCAATAAAATGAGATATGCCTGTACAAAACTGAAATAATCTGTATCCTCAACTAATAGAACTTATATACTCTATCGGGGAGACAACATGTATATATATGTATGGGTTAGGCTTGTATGGTGTCCCAAAAAGTTTGCTGCAGTTTAATAGCTTGTGTGTGTGCAGTTATATACATATACAAAATATATCAAATCAATACATGAACTCAAAATAATTGGGGAGGGGATGCAATAGCAGCTAGGGGGATCAGGAAAGGCCTCATATAGAAGGTAACATTTGCCAGGCTTGGTGGTCCATACCTGTTAACCCCACTACCAGGGAAGCTGAGGTTAATGGCCCTGCTGAGCTTGGGACATTTGGACTTCTGTAGGTTAAATCAGTCAGCATTAACTGTGACAGTGGCCACAAAGTCACTAAGATTGGGAGAACTGGCCCAGGTTGGGGACAGGGCAAATTAAAGCTCCCATTCAAATTAGTAGTGCAATTGGTCCATGAGTAGCCCCTATAGACGTCTAACCTTGGTGAGATAGGGAGACCCAGTCTTTAAATTAAAAATAATAATAAAAATAAAAGGAAGGTAACATTTGAGCCAAGCCTTGAAGGCAACTAGGAATTCCAAGAGAAAGAAGTGAATGGAAAGTGCTTATTGTTCTAGGAATTAGGAATTGGGAACTGCTTGAGTAGACCTGGAGAAGGGAGCTAGGGTGTCATGTGAGGAATGGTCCACTCTACAACATACCTCAGGAATGGTCATTCAGTCCTTGCTTGAGGTAAGAGAAAGCCCCCTCCCTCCCAAGAAGCCTCATTATTTTTAGTTAGCTTTAATTAGTAAAATGCTGCTGTTGTTGTTAGGTTTTTTTTCCCCCTCTTATTTCAAGTCAAAACCTGCCTCTGGGGCCCCAAGATCAAATCTAATCTCTCTTCCAGGTAACAGCCATTCATATGCTTGAGGGCAGCTATTGAATCACTCCTAAGTCTTCACTTTTGTAGAGTAAACATTCTTATTTCCTTCAATAACACAAACAGGATAGATCTCAAGGCTCTTGGCCATCCAGGCTGCCTGAGTGTCTCTGGATGCTCTCTCCCTTATCAATGCCCTTCCTGAAATGTAGCACCCAGAACAAAGCACAACATATCAGATGTGGAAGGCCCAGGGCAGAAAGCGTTAAGACTATGACTGAGAGGCCCTGAGATGGGCCTGTCTCTCAGTAGGCAGCCCAAGATGGTACTGGGCCAGGTTGCCCTATCGGCCTGCTGATAAGTACTTGAGTTTGCAGGCCTCTAAAACCCCCAGATCTTTTTTTTTTTCCCCAGGTGAAGTGCTCTACAGCCATGACATCCTCATATTGTGTTTGTAAAATTAACTTTTTCATTTTAAATTTTATAATGTTAAATTATAGTGTTAAATTTTATAATGAATAATAGTGTTTTATTATCATAGTAAATTGTAATACAATATGTAATAAATAATTTAAATTTATGAAATACTTTGCTTACAACACACTGTGAAGTGTGTGGTGCATTATTTGTTCTCATTTCAGAGAGGCCCAAAGTTACCCAGGTCCACTAACGGGTAGGTAAGGCAGTAGATAGAGTGCTGGGTCTAGAGTCAGGAAATTCTGAGCTCAAATCTGGCCACAAACACTTACTGACTGTGTAATCCTGAGTGAATCACTGAACCTCAGTTTTCTCATCTGTAAGATGGAAATAATAATAATCACACGTACTTCCCAGGGTTGTTGTAAGGATAAAATTAAATACCATTTTTAAAGTATTTTGCAAACCTTAAAGTTTGCAATAAATGCTAGCTATGGTCATTATTATCAGTCAGGGCTACCTGAACAACAATGAATAATGACAACTTGGGTTCACAAAGTGTAGTGTGAAGCTCTGTACTGAGAGAAAGTAGACTTAGATTCTAATCTAGTCTCAGCTTTTCTATTAACTTGTGTTGTGACTTTGGACAGATCATTAGCCTCTCTGAGCTTGTTTCCTCAAGTATAAAGTACAGTCAGTATTAAAAGTGGCCCTACTCTATGAGGTAAGGTGTTCCAAGAAATCATGCTGTGGTTTGGTTTGGGTTTTTTAAAGAGTAGACAGTACAACTGCATCAGTCTCTTTTTTAATTACATATTGATAGTTTCTGCCATGGGCAATGTTGGGCTGCTTCCTGGAGCGTTTCTTAGGCAGAAGTGGAATCCATCTCAGAATCCTTGGCATCATTCAGGGAATAGCTTGGGTATCATCTCTAAGATGAGATTGTTCATGATGCCACAGCTCTTTGTTCTCCTTCCTCACGAAACTATTTCATCTTCCTCTATAATCGTGTTGGTTTTTAAATGTTGTGTATTTAAAAGGATTATTCTGAAAAAGAGTCCATAGGGACTGCTTCAAAGGGGTCCCTGACATAAAAGAAGGTCAAGAACCTCTGCTCTGGGCACGACAAGGCATAGTTGAAATTGATGGTGTGTGAGTCCACAGTCTTGAGGACCACCTATTTGGAGGGCTAGACTCCCAAGTGAATAACCTAAAAGCAGTCGGATAGGGAAAAAAGTGGATAAAATAATTTATACCTCAGTTTCAATGCATGTTTTGTCATTGTATACTTCCTATCAGGAAAACCTGCATTCTAAACCCCATCTTCACCAAGGGAGAAAGACTTTCATTTTGCTAAGACCTCAGTGGAAGGGGCCAGGACCAGGACCAGGACCAGGGAGTTAGGGAGGAGAGCTGGCTCATGGGAGACCTTTTGCTGTCCCTGGCATCACACCAAGAGGCGGCTGCCTTGTCCACACAGGGATGAGGGCTGTCTTCCTAAAGAGAGCCCGTCGGTCCTGGGGGCAAAAGAAGGCTAACACAGAGTTTTTTACAGGTGCAGGATCTTGGACTGCATTTCAATGTCTGCTGCTGGGTGGAAATTTACTTGTCCCTCCAAGAAGGACCCAGACAGTGGCAGAGACCCAGCATTTTAGAGGATTGTTTTCATCCTGGAGGCTTAAAGACAGAAGAAATAGAAGAAAGAGATTTTCCATCAGGTTTTTTTTCCTTCTTTCTTCCCATTTACCTTTAAAAGTTTCATGGGAGAGTTTTGATTATATGCCTTTGGGGTATGATTTCTCTCATTTCCCAGAAGCCCTTTGCAGTCAGTAACCAGAGGGCCTTTGGAGCCTGCCTTTACTTTCCCCTTCAGAATATTCCCTTATCCTGTGTTCCTCCAGAGTCCTAGCTTCTGCTGCTGGAATGATTTCGGAATGGGAAGTTCTGGGTGAGGTTACAATTTAAAACATTGATGGCAAACTCAAATAGAAAGTGGGCCAGTGGGCCACTAATCTGTACATGAGGATACCTGAGGGCTGTATGTTGACTCAGACAACCACATTTTAACATTATCTTCATTCTCTTGTGTTTTCACTTATTTTGTTTGGTATTTCCCAATGATATTTTAATCTGATTCAACTGCACTGGGGAGTGTTGTGGGCTGCAGGAGGCCTGTGAGTGGCATGTTTGACGCCTCTGATTTAAAACCCAACCTTGTACTCAGGCAGGGGCATCCTTGGGCAAAAGTATGGTGCAAAAGTTGGCCTCCAGAGCCTTTCACCTCCCATTCTGCCCTACTCTCTTTGGGCCCCTATTCTCTGCGTCACAATGTCATCCTGTTCTCTTCCCTTTCTTCCCCTTTCTCTCTTCCCTTCTCTGCACTAAACCCAGCTCTAGGCTCCAATCATAATGCAAAACATGGATAAACTCATTCAAACTATGACTTTAGGGCTAAATGCAATACTCTGACTTAGGATAGTTTCATTGTAATATGGGATTATGTTTCCAATGATAGAATGTTAAGCAATGTGTCAAGAGAATAGAGATGATATTTTAATGTATGGCCTCTTCACAGAGCCCCTGAAACCAAACTGTGGAAACCAAAACCTTATGTGTACTTGCCTAGGGCTGACTCTGTTCCAGAGTCCTTCCTAATCTGAGGACCCAAGGGTGGATGGAAGCAGGTGACAGTGTCCTCTTGAAAAGCCTTAGGCCCAATCTGCTAGCTTGAAGTCAATTTTCAGTTTCAAACTGGGCTCAGAGCTTACTACAACCATCAAAGTAATTCTAAGCAGTGGGGAGGAAATTTTAAACCAATATAACCAACCTGGGTCTTTCTTTGCCTTCCCAGACCTTCCTCAGGGAACTTTCAGCCGCACACAGCAAAAGAATAAAACAAGGAAAGTAAAGGCCTGAGCTCTGGCCAAAGACCCCATAGCAAATCATATTATGGATTCTCTCAAAATTGGGCTCATGGGGATGCACTTTGGCGAGGCAAAGACAAAAACGGAGAGGGCTGTTTTGCTGGAGGCCTCATGAGGATGCAGTTTCCTATTTTGGGATTTTTGAGAAATAACAGGAAAGGAAGCTGCCAGAGGTCAAGGGCCGTGTTCCCTACTTCCTCCTCTGCATCCTCCTAGTGGTACTTAGAACTACACACTGTGGGTGTTCAGTACCTGGTGGTCCTACCCTCCAGGCCCAGTTTAAATTCCCCCTCAACAAGAAAGACATCCTTAACATCACTCAATGGAGTGATAACATCGCTCCAGAATTTCCAGCAGGAACCACACTAACCACCACTTGCCTATGCACCATCTCAGGTTGCTTGCAAAGTTGAACAATGCTCCAGGATAGAGACTACATCTCCATTTGCATCTTCCACAGCACCAAGCACAAAGTTGGTTGAATGTTTCCTTCAATAGGAGGTGTGAAATCCCCATTTTACTAATGAGGAAACTGCAGCTCAAAGAGGAAAGTGATTGACCCAAGGTCACTTGGCAGAATGGGGCTTTGAATTCATGTCTTTTGACTACAAGTCCAGTGTTCTTTCATCCATCTTGAGACTGGTGGCAGACAGCCAGCCAGTTTTCCAGCTCCAAATCTCATATATTATTAGCACACCGAACTGAACTTGGAATCAAGAAGACCTTAGTTCAAATCGGCCCTAGATACTCACTAGCAACATGACCTTGGGAAAATCACTTAACCTCTGTCTGCCTCAGTTTCCTTATTTGTAAAATGGGAATAATAGTGGCACCTACCTCCCAGGGGTGTTATGAGGATCAAATGAGATGTTTATAAAGAGCTCTGCAAACCTTAAACTCTAACTAGTGCTAGCTATTATTGTTGTTATTATTATCATTACTATCATTACTATCTCCTGATAATAGCTTTTTCTATATCTATAGATCTTAAATTTGTATCTGGTACATAGTATGGAGGTGACCCTGGGTTCTTGAAGACTATGCCAGCGGGGCACAAGCCTTGATAGGTCCTACTGAGATGAGAAGACTTAGAGGTCTGTCCTTGTCATGGACCACACATCTCATTTGAGAATCCTCAGAGACAAGATCAGAGGTCCATCATCAACTTGGCAACATAACTTTTCTGGCCACAACAATTTTCAAGGACCAGGGACTAAGTTATAGAGAGATCATGATCTGGGATAGCAGAAGGAATATTCACACCAACAAAAGCATGGGTCATAGGTCATAGTATGAGTATTGACATTTCACAGATAAGGAAACTGAGGCTCAGCAAGTTTTAATGACTTGCCCAGGGTCACAGGGTTTATTCATTGGCAGAACCAGGCCTGGAATCCAGTTCTTCTGACCCCTATAAGTCCAGCATTCTTTGCACCATGCTGGGTTGATCATTCCAGCACAGGGATTCCCTGCTCTGCAAATGAATCAGGGTGAAAGCAGTCTCTGGAACTTCTCCTAGCACTGGTGAGAACTCTCAAATATAAACCCCCAAGGACAAGTGGAACCCCACATGTGTGGCAAGTCTGAGGCACAAGACCCCTTCCTCCCCCCCCCCACCGAAACTTGTTCCAGAAAGAATAATCGGGAAAGAGGCTCTAACCAGGAGGCCAGTCTGCCTGCTGGCTCTGAGGGCCAGGGGCTTCCTCTGCGTCAGGGAAGAATGGAGCCTGTAATGTAACGTTACTGCCTTGCTGATTTAAATATGTTTAATTATGTCAGGTGTTCGCTCCTTAGCAGCAGCCACCCAGGCTGCTGAGAGCTAATGAAAAGCGCTGGTAATTGTCCTCACTGGACACGCTATTGAAGTGTTTGCACCTGGAGAAAGCCACTGAGTCTCCTACTCTTAGGGAGGGAACAGGTGCCCTCCCCCCTTGCTCACCAGTTCCTGTATTGCTGGGTACAGAGGATGAAAGATGGGATGGGGACTGGAGGCTTCCATGAAGGCCAGGAGGAGTGATTCTTCAGTGTTAATAACCTCATGGAATTCAATCCATCCACAAAAGAGAAACTGTTCCTTCCAAAGCATCTTGGAGAATAAACAACAATCACCAAAAAATCAATTTGAGGGAGTCCTAGGTAGGTAAGAAAACAGAACAGGAAGTGTACCATCATCCAGTTAACCTTCTTTCACTGGCTAAAAGTCTGGGGGGAAAGAAAGAGGATCAGGACCCATGCATTTCCAAGAATTGGAAACACAGCCATCAAAACTCGTGCAAAGTCCAGATCTCTCTTCTGTGGGATGGAGTAAATAATTCCAAAGGTACCTGGGATTTCTTCTTACTTTCTTCTAGCTGTCCTTGAAATAGATAGAGTTTAATCTATAAAAGTGATTAACATCTATTAGAGAGGGTAACGAAGTGGAATTCTTTTTAAATAAATTTCTCTTTTCATCTTCTACAGAAGCCTAGGTTTGGATTCAGACTTGGATGCAAATCCTGGCTTTGCTTTCTTATCCAAGTGACCGTGGGGACATCACCTCCTCTTTCTGGGCCTCATCTATAGCATGAAGGGATTGGTCTCTAGATGGCCTTAAAGGTCCTTTACGATTTGAAATGCTATAATCTAAAAAGTAAGGACTGTGCCCTTATTGTCACTCAGTCATGTCTGACTCTGACCCCATTTGGGGTTTTCTTGGCAAAGATACTCCAGTGGTTTGTCATTTCCTTCTCCTGCTCATTTTACAGATGAAAAAACTGAGGCAAATGGGGTTAAGTGACTTGTTCAGGATCACATAGCTAGTAAGTATCTGAGGTCAGATTTGAACTCAGGCAGAGGAAACTTCTTGACTCTAGGCCCAGCACACTCTCCACCGAGCCACGTTGCTGCCCTAGAATTGGTCTACTATGTGAGAACCATAGAACGAAAGAAACTCAGAGATGGAGAAAAACTCAGAGGGCACTGAGTCCAACCCATACCTGAACAGGAATCCCTTCAACAACACTTCCAACAAGACATCTAGTGAGGGGGAACTGTTACCTCTTGAAGCACCCCTTTCACTTACAGACAGCACCAATTGTTAAAAAAAAAATGCAGGCTCTTAATGGAGATAATATTGCTTGCCTTCTCAATAGGTGAGGGAGGGAATTTAGAACTCAAAAAAATTTTTTGTTAAAATTTAGGCTTCTGACATCAATCAATCAATTGACAAGCATTTATTAAGCACCTACTATGTGCCAGGCACTATGCAGGGCACAAATATCAATGAATCAACCAGCATTCATTAAGCATTGTTCTAAAGACATCAAGTCTACATCTATTTGCTCCTAGTTCTGCCCTCTGGGGAGAAAAATAAATCTAATGCTCATAAGTGATTTGACACAGTGACTTTGTGTCTTCTAAGTACTTTCTATACATTATCTCATTTGAACTTCAAAAGAACCCTTTAAGGTACATAGTACAGACCTCGGACACTTACTAGGTGTGTGACCCTGACCAAGTCACTTAACCTCTGTTTGCCTAAGTTTCTTCAACACTAAAGTGTAAAAATTACGTCTACCTCTCAGACTTGATGTGAGGATCAAATGAGATAATATTTTTAAAAACAAGTTTAGCATAGTGCCTGGCACATAGTAGGTGCTATATAAATGTTTATTCATTCCTTCCTTTTCTCTTTCCTTCTTTCCTTCCTTCCTTCCTCCCTCCCTTCCTGCCTCCCTTTTTCCTTCCTTTCTGCCTTCTTTCCTTCCTTCCTTCTTTACTCTAGTACAGCTATTTTATTCGAATTTTGTAGATGAGTCTTGTAGGGGTCAAATGACTTCCCCATCATTACATAACTATTAAGTGTCAGAAATGAGACTTGAACCTAGGCCTTTCCTGATTCTAAGTATAGGACTCATACTGTAATGCATCAATCAGTCTGATACATGACAGAACCTCAAATACTTGAAAAAGAATAGAAACTAGACTCACACACCCCATAGTAGGCTAGTATAAATATAGCCATGAGATAGCCATGGCCTTTGAAGACATCTCCATTATGATCCCCTCTCAAACTTTTCCCTTTAAAATAAAATTCTATCCAACTTACACAAGTAAGTGTCTGGTCTCATAGGTGATGCAAGTTAAAATTAGAACTAATATGAAAATTATTTTGTTTCCATAGCTGATCACTTGGGCAGTTTGATCTTTCACTATATTATTAAAATTCCAGTCATGAATAGGAGACTCTCCTCTTTTCTGGAGAACCTCTGGGCTTATTGGTAGGGAGAGAGGGAGGGAGGAGTAGGAAGGAGGTAATACAAACACAGGATAGGGACCATGTCTTATCTAAACAGCACTAGTCTATAGGCAGACGTATATCCTAAATGAACAAGAGAGGTCAGTTTTGTGGACATATATTCTGCGAAATATGAAGAAGGGTCTCATTTAACCATCTCAGTTTCTAGCAGGTTACCCCTCTTATTTGCCCCCCTTCCAAGAAAGGAGGAAGCTGCAACTGCATGAAGATTAAAGGTAAGGGTCAACAAAATAATGGTCAGTCAGTAAGCTTTTATTAAATGCCTATAGTCTGCATAGGCCAGTCATTGTGCTAGGTTCTGGGACTGCAAAAACAAAACTTTCTGTCAATGAGTCTGGAGTCTCCCAGAGAAGGCAATATATACATTTATGGGCATATAAAAATAAATATAAGTTAATTTGGTTAAAAAAAGACATTGTCAGGGGATGAGGAAGCATCAGGAGAGGCTACATACAGGAGGATGTCTTGGAGCTGATCTTTGAAAGAGATGAGAGATTCTCATATGATCCTCACAACAACCCTGGGAAGTAGGTGCTATTATTATCCCCATTTTACAAGTGAGGAAACTGAGATAGACAGAGGTTAGGTGACTTTCCCAGGGTCACACAGCTAGTAAAGGGCTGAAACAGGATTAGAATTTAGGTCTTCCTGACTCCATTCTATCCACTGTTCCACTGCCAATGGTCACCTAATCCAGCTCCCTCATTTTATGTATGAGGAACTTGAGGCAAAGAGAGGTTAAACGATTTGCTCAAGGTCGCACAGATAAGGAAATAACAGAACCAGAATTTGAACCCAGGTCCTCTGACTTCAAATTCAGTACTATCTCCACTGTCTCATGTTTCTTTATACAGCACAGTATAGCTCATACAAAGATTGTGCTCATTTGACAAGGGTACAGCAGTATTTAAAGTAATACAAAATTGGTTTAAAAGCTTACTCCTGCTCTGCTGGATTAAGGAGAGAGTCCCATAATATTCTCATCTGAGGTCCAAGCCAAACAAGTTTCTTTACTCCATATGTGTTGCTAATCTGACATTGTTGATTGGTGCTAGTACCGAGCTTGTAGGTAGGTTACTGGCTCCTTCTCTTGGGAGAAAACTCAATTCCAACAAATCCACTGACTTTTGACACCTAATACAATTCAGGCCAGAACTTGGTACTATTTCCTCTGGTTTACCTAGAAGGGACCTGATGTTAATGTCAAGGAAGCCTCCCTCAAAGTCAAATTATAACATCACCCAGAGCTCTTCTATCCTAGCTATACCACTTACTACTTATATGACCTTGGACAAGTCACTTAAACTCGGGCCTCAGTTTCCCCATCTGTAAAGTGAGGGCATTGGATTAGGTGCCTCTAGGGTTCCTTTAAGCTCTATCTCCATAATTTCAGAGTACAGAAAACTGGGGCTGAGTTTTGGAACCACAAGGAGGTAGTTCCCTAGATGAAACTTGATAAGAACAAACATATAATCAGACCATCATTCACTTTACTGTGCCTCAACCAAGACAAAATCTAAATAGGCCACCATCCCCTTCCCCATACACACTAATTACTCTTCCACCACCCTCTGACCCCAGAACAGTTTGCCTTTTTCACTATAACCTCATTTTGCCCAGCTATAACATCTGGGAGAAGGAATACCCAGTTTTATTTGACCCAGTCCACACTGTTCTTTCTCCCACCCTATAACAAACCCAGGAATGGCTCCTGGCCATTGCTCTTGAATCATGTGAGGTTCATCTAGTGCAGTAGTTTCCAAAGTGGAGGACAATGGCTTAACTCCCAAAAAATGTGTGACCAGAGAATAAGAGATGGGCCACATCCTACTGTTCCCCCATAGCCAGCCATGGACCAACCTCCACACCATTGCCTTCATCCATTCCAACACTCCTTCCTACTCATGGCTTCCCATGGTTGGCCTCAGTAATAGCCCCTTAGGGCCATTATAACTTAACCCCAAAGCAGGCACCTACAGCTACAGAGGCAAAATTCAACCTCACAAGAGGGTTCTCACATCTTGCTCCATAAATCACATAGTGACCACCTCAGCAGTCACGTTCCTAAGGGGAAATTCATGAGGACTACACAATGGGGGGGGATTACCAGTGCCAAGACTTTTGAGGTACCCCCTACACACACTATGTTCTGTAGTTTGTTTCATTATATTTCTACTTTGAGCTTGATCTCACTCTCCCAAGGGACCTTTTTTGTTCAAAGAACAAGTGGAGGAAAGATATAATAATAACAGCTAGGAAGTATACAGCACTTTAAGGTCTGCAAAACACTTTATAGTATTATGTTAGTTTATCCTCACAATAGTACTGGATGGTATGTGTTATTATCCCCATTTTAGGGATAAGGATACTGAGGCACATAAAGGTAAGTCACTTATCCAGGATTATATAGCTAAGGCTGGGGCATCTAAGGTGGGATTTGAACTTAGGCTTTTCTGACTCCAGGTCCAGCACTCTAACCATTGTACCACCTAGCTGCCATCATATGACCCCTGTTTTAGAGGTAATGTTTTGTACCAATTGTTATTACTGTACCTCCTTAGTAAATATCTTTACTAAAAGTTAATTGAAACTATTCTCTTATAATCAATGGTAAGTACACTGGTGGGGGCTTGTAAGCAACAGGACTAGAAAACCAGTCCATCAGGGTTACATCTTGAACGCTGACATTAATAGTAGTACTCGCCCTTTAGAGACCCAGTCAACCAAAGCCAGTGGGAATTGAGGAGTGGAGAGAGTGGATGCTGTAACCAAGGACAGTAAGATCCTCCCAACACTTTGTTTTGCTTTGTCTTGTTTTGTTTTGTTTTCAGTCTAAGTGAGAATTATAGGATGGGCAGGGATGGATGGGTTTTATATGCAGTGCAGATTTCATTACATTATCTTTCCCCCTTCATAACTTTCCTATTTCCATTAAGAGCATCACCATCCTTTCAATTTTCCATGTTCTCAACCTCCCCATTATCCTTCGTTTCTCCCTCAACAGAAACAG
The DNA here is from genome assembly GCF_900497805.2 of Vombatus ursinus. Lineage (NCBI taxonomy): Eukaryota > Metazoa > Chordata > Mammalia > Diprotodontia > Vombatidae > Vombatus > Vombatus ursinus. The sequence continues at coordinate 10,547,845 of NW_020940527.1, forward strand.
TTTCCAAACTGTTACCAACAATCTCTTAATTGCCCACACAATGGCCTTCTATGAGTCCTCACACTTCTTGACCTCTTTGTAACATTTGACGTTCTTGACCATCCTGTCCTTCTGAATACTTACTTTCTCCTCTCTTGGTTACCAAAAACCATTTAAGTATGTCACCTATAATAATTCTCCAATCTCCCCACTTACAAAACAAAAGCAAAAACTTAGAAACAGATTTTTCTAAGTCATTTAAAAGGCTTCCAAGGTAAGAACTCAATGGAATTTAAACATGTCTGTTAGAAATATTAACACCTTCTGATCAGTTTGTAAGAACAATTGTTAGACATCAGAGAAAATAAAAATTTACTGCTCCAATTGAAACAAAAATCTTTGCAAGTTGGTAGATGGGATTGAAAAAAAGAGTATCAGGATTTAGTAAGTGTAGCTAAAGTGTAGCCAATGAGGCATTTCTTCCATTTGGTTCTACATATCTTTGTAGGTTGTATTCTTTATCTATGCCAGCTATTAAAACCAAGTCTTGAAATAAACTGAATTAGAAGAAGATCTTGAAACACTAAATCACAAAGTGTTTAACCAAGATTTTAAGAAATAATGAAACCTGTTCAATCACATTGATCTCACTAAAAATATCATTACTAATAATATTTCAGTGACAGCAAAGGGTTTTCATATCATCAATAAATAAAATATTTTCAAAATGTTATTCCATCTCTTAATTTTCATTTTGTTTAAGTTTCACATTGTGCATAAATTATTAGTGTAGTAAAACATATATATGTTATAAGTAAGTAAATATGCAAATATTAGAAGTAGATTATTAAAAAAAAAACAACTTTGTTCCACTAAATGAGAGTTGTGGAATGTTGGGATTGGAAGGTGCCTTGGAAGTTATTTTGTCCAAGTGTTTCATTTTTCAGATGAGGAAACTGGGACCCAGAGAGGGAAAGGTCACCCAGGGAGATAACGTTAGAGTCAGGACTTCCCTCACTTCCAGCCCAGCATCATAGTCATAGATTATTAAAATTGAAAGAGAATTTAGAGATAATATAGTTGAACCCCTTCATTCTACAGATAAAGAAAGAGGTATCTCGACTTGCTTGATAACACATACCTTATAAGTGGATGAACCCTAACTCAGGTTTCAAAGTTACCAATGCTCTCTTAATAGCTAAATCTAATGGCTGCATCTCTATCCTGCTCCTCCTTAACCTCTCTGTAGCCTTTGACATGATTGATTATCTGGGTAGTCTCTCTTCTCCCAGTTCTCCTCTTATCTACCTGACTGTTTCCTTTGCTGGATCTTGATCCAGTTCATGGCAATTAACCATGAGTGTTCCTTAAGGCTCTGTCCTGGTTCTCCTCTTTTCATTCTATGCTATCTCAAGGATCTCACCCATTCCCATGGGTTCAGTTATAATGTCCATATAGTTGATTCCAGATACATAAATCCATCCAAGAATTTATTGGTTGTACCCTATGCCTAGAATGTTCTGCCCCTTCACCTCCACCTCTGTTTCCCTGACTTCCTTCAAGACTCAGCTCAAATCCCACATTCCGCAGAGGCCTTTTCCAGCTTTCTCAGCCGCTAATGCCTTTTTTTAGATACCTTCATCTACTCCATATAGTTTATATGTACCTGATTATTTACAAATTGCCTCCCCCATTAGAATGTATGCTCCTTGAGGACAAGAAAATTTTTTTTTTTGCCTTTTCTTGTATTCCCTAGTGCTTAGCACAAAGGCTGGCACTATGGTAGAAACTCTACAAAGGGAGAAAAGGACTCTTAGGGTCTGGAGTCAAAAGATTCCCCTCCATCCCATGTGGTTCCTGGTTTGTGTTTGACTACCTTAGTAATTTAAATTTTAACCACTCTTTCCAGGGCCCTTGTGTGCATGCAATGGGAGAACACACTGCCACAATCTCCTTCCTCCTGGGTTAGTAGGGATTATTTTGTAACGACTGTTCTTGCTACACTTTCTTAGCAAATACTCTACAAAAGTTCATTGATATCAAATGGCTAAATTAATATTATGGAGCATATTGAGGCCTACAAATGTCAGGAGGAGAAACTTCCCCTCCCCAACCCCTCATGGAAGAGAAGTGGTCAGTTATCTTCTCAGAACCATGCAAATGGGGGTTCAGGGCAATAAACTCAGAGAGGGTGCTACATCTGCCTTTGTATCCCCAGCAATTACCACAATGCCTAGCACATGGTAGATACTTAATAAATGCTTGCTGATAGGTAATAATGGATGGGAAAGCACTTTGAAACATTATGCAAGTGGAGAGGAGTCTTATGATCTCTGCTCCAAGGTGGTATAATGGAGAAGAACACTGGGCTGGGATTCAAGAGATCAGGCTTCTGGTGGCTTCTTTGTCACTATCTTACTAGGTGGCCTTGGACAAGTCACTTCATCTCTAGGCCTCATAAATCTTCCAGTCCAGTGCCCCACGAGGAAAATAGGGCCCCTTCCACCTGTGACAGCTAATGTGACCTTAGCAAACCCCCTGGAGGTAGGGAGCAGGGATTGTCCCCATTTGACGAGATGAGGCAATTGAAGTCTAAAGAAATAAAGTGATTTGCACACTAGTTACAGAGACAAAATGAAACAATATATAAGAATATCTTGAGCCTCTATAGAGCCTTGTGTTAGGACCCATGAGTGATTCGAAGAGAGAAGATATATTCTTTGCCCTCTTACCTTAATGAGAGACACATACAGAGAATTCAGAAATATATGAAGACAAAGAATCCAAGACACAATAAAATAAGGCACGATGAGATAGCACAGTGTGGTGGAAAGAGTGTTGGACTTGAAATCAGAAGACCTGAGTTGGAGTCCCAGCTTTTCCATTTACTAAAGGGATGACTTTGACTAAGTCCCTTTAGACCTCAGTTTTCCCATCTGTAAAACGAGGGAATTGGACTAGATCATCTCCAAGGTTCCTTCCAGGGCCAATTTTCTATGGTGCCCTGCCAAACACAACTATGCAGTTCTTCACTTCATTTCAGCAGTGACAGTGACAGAAAACACTTAAAAACAGAAACCCTTTAAACCACCATCCTCACACCCCTCAAAAAAGCATCTATGCACATTTAGCTGACAGGAAACAATAACTCGGTTTCAAAACGTAAAGGGCCATCTAACTGAGGGGGGTTGGGTATCTGATAAGACATTGCCTACTTATTTTGGGTTTGAGACGAAAGAGGAGTTAGTACTGAGTAGCAACTGAGAAGTCTTGCTGAGGGTTAACATCATTGAATGCTGGAACTGAACAAGACCTTCAATTCACGTATAAAATGACGGGGTTGGACTAGATGATCTCTGAAACCCTCAAAGATCAAATGACTTGCCCAAGACCATATAAAAAAAGAGTAATGGTTGGGACTTTTTAGATGTTACCAATTCAGCTACTTTCTAGATTAAGACACTAAAGACTTTAATTTGGCTCACAAAACGTTTGATCCAGAGGAATCAGAGCAGAGATTCTTTACTTGGGGTCCATAGACCAGTCCCAGAGGGTCTGTGGATAGATTTCAGAAGGTCAGTAAGTTTGGATGGAAAAAAAATTGTATTTATTTTCATTAAATGTTGGTTTCCTTTGTAATCCTGTATGTTTTATTTTCTGTATTTAAGGGGAAGGGAATAAGTATTTTTACAGCACCTACTATGTACCAGGCACTGTTCTGATCACTTTGCAATTATTATCTCACAACAACCCTGCAAGAAAAGTGCTGTTATTAAACTCATTTTACAGATAAGGAAACTGAGGAAGAGGTTAAGTGACCTGCCGAGGGTCACATACTAGTAAGCGTGTGAGGCCAAATTTGAGCTCGGTCTTCCTGAATTCCCATCCAGCTCTCTATCCACTGCACCACCTAGCTGCCCAATAATATTTGAAAACATTATCCTGAAAAGGGGCCCGTGGGCTTCTCCAGACTGCCAGAGGGGAGAGGAGGTGGAGGCTTCATGACCTAGTTCAACTCTGTGATTTTCTAAAGAAGGAAACTGAAAGCCCTGGGGATGAAATGACTTCTCCTGTGTCACACATATGTTAACAGGAAGAGTCAAAGATCAAACCCAGGTTTTCTGACTCCAGATTAACTGCTCTTTTCACTAATATTCCTGCTGGCTGAAAAATCTAAGTCCCTTTCCTTGAATCTCCCCAGACCCCCCACAACTCAATCAACTGGTCTCCCTGTTTCTACCCTCTCTGTCTCTCCAATCTGTTGCTTACATAGATGTCAAAATAATCTTCCTAAAGCACAAGCCTGACCATATCACTCAAGATGCCTCTGTGACTCCCTGTTTTATTGCCTCTAGGAAAAAAATATAAACTCCTCAACTCCTTTCACCTTCTGGCCCTCACAGAGACCTGGCTCACCCATCCCCACATCCAACAAACTACTTGATTTGGGGGGAAATTGGAAAGGACGAGGGTCAGCTAGGTGGCGGCAGTGGGTAGAGCACAGGCCCTGGATTCAGGAGGACCTGAGTTCAAATCTAGCCTCAGATATATAATACTTACTAGCTGTGTGACCCTGGGCGCATCACTTAACCCCATTGCCTAGCCAAAAAGAAAAAAGAGAAAAAAAAAAGAAAAAAAAGAAAGAAAATTGGAAAGGAGGGAGACTGTAAAGTGAATCTAACCCTTCAGCCTCAAAGACCACCAAAGCTCCAAAGTTCCATTAGGGAGGACTCCCTCAGGCATCCATCAATACTATGTATACTATACAGTCTTAAATGAACCCCCTTGGGTTTTCTTCCTGTGTTTCTAAGTAGAAATGTATGCAGCACAGTGGAAAGGACTTTGAGTGTAGGGTCAAAGGATCTGGGCTCAATTCCCACCTGTGTGAACTTAGCCAAGTGTCTGGGCTTCCCCTTCTCCATCATCAATGAAGAGTCTGAGCTAACTGAGCTCAGAGGCCCCTCCTACTGCCCTCTCTATGCTGCTGTGATTTGTAGTGTGCTACTGGTCATCATTCAGTCCATCAATAAATGGTTATAAACAACAAACATGTCTTGAGCATGTATTATGTGCGGGACACATAGCTTCTGTTTTCCCAATAATTGGCTGTGTAACTGTGGACAAGTCATTTCACCTCTCTCAGACTCAGTTTCCTCATCTTTCGAATAGGAAAACTAGAACTAGGTGATCTCAACACTTTTTTCCAATGCTAAAAATTTCTGTGATAAGAGTATATCTCTCTACTACAGAGAATGAGGTCTCTGAACTATATAGGACTTTATGATCTCATGGGGACAACAGGCATGTCTTGTCTTAATTGTCTAACAAATCAGAGTCAAAACTAGAAGTGGGGCAAGATAGATACCTACGACACAAATCTGTCAGTTAATTACCAAACATTTATTAAGGGCCAAGTAGCCAGGTGCCATGCTAGGTGCTCAGGATTCAAAGACAAAAGTGAAACAGTGTCAGCCTTCAGGAAATTTTTATAGGAGAAAGCAGGAGGGGGGGGGGTGTATAGGGTGTTCAGGAAGACTAGCGCCTCTGGAGTGAGGGCTTGCCAAGCCGTTTTCAGCATGGCTCATCCACCTTTCGTGTCCACCTGCTACCCAACTCCCACCAGACCCCAGTAAAACTGTCCTGGCAGATAGGCTAAACCAGGAAGGGTAACCGATAGGCTTCTGACCTGCTGGTGAGTTAGCAGGGTGTCTACCCCAATCATGTGAAGGTTTCCTCGGGCAGAATGGGCAGATGAGGACAATTTGTTTGTCAGACATCAAGGACTCCAAGGTCATCCACTACATCCCAGGCCATCACCAGTCATCTTGACTTTTGTCTTGCCGCTAGACTTCTATGACTGTGGAAGAGAGTGAGGATGATGATTTGTGCAACTCTGGCTCATTTAAATCCAATTCACACAGAAGTGAGGACATCACCCCACCATGTCATTGGTTCTCTTCGAAAAAGAAGGATGAACCCCCAACAACAACGTAGGAGAAAGAATATGGTCGAAAGCTTGAAACGATGGAGGATATATTATAGTATCAGAAAATGAATACCTATGTCCTGTGGAAAGAAGAATTTTTCAGCATTGCATGTGAGTTCTCATTAAAAATACTCATTAAAAATAAAAAGTATGGGCAGCTAGGTGGCTCAGTAGATAGAGCACCAGCCCTGGAGTCAGGAGGACCTAAGTTCAAATCCAGTCTCAGACCAGACATGTGACACTTACTAGCTGTGTGACCCTGGAGAAGTCACTTAACCCCAATTGCCTCAAAAAAAAATAATAAAAGTAAATAAAAGTAAAAAAGCAAAATAAAATCCCATGGATTATACTGAAGGCTTAAAACCTCCATAGTAATCCACAGTAGGTACAATTTTCAAAATCTGACTAGACCAGACAAATGTCTTGTCTTGTATATCTATACATACACTCATATGTGTATGTGCATATATGTAATATACAATCATATATGTCTTTATATAGTTATATTTATGTTGCTATATATGTGAATGTATAGTATATATAAATGTCTTGTGTTGCAGGCATATATATACATGTATATAAGAATATATACACGAACATAATAATGTATACACATATATGGGTATATATTGTAGGTATATTATATATATATACATACATATCTATATATATGTGTGTGTGTATATATTATATATATGTATATGGACTTACAAGACAAAGTTTTTTGTGGCTTAGTCAAACTTCCAAAATGCTACCTACTTTGGGTTAGTCTCCATTAGAGGTTTTAAGCCTTCAATATAATCCATGGGATTCAATTCAATTCTATGAGATTAGAGATTTTAAGCCTTTAATGTAATATAACTCGTGAGATTTTACATTACTTTTTACTTGTAATGAATATTTTAAATGTGGAATCACTATACATATGTGAAAATATATAAATGTATATAATAATATATAGGAATATAGTGATATATATGTAAACACATAAATATTATATGTGCATGAAAAATAACAATATAAATATTATAAGACTAAAAGGATAGAAAACATCACTTCCAGTGATGGTGGTTGGAGTAGGCCTCCTGAAGATAGCAGGGGCTTGAAGAATTCCAAACAATGAAGAATTAGGGGGAAAGAATTAGACAGGAGAAACAGCACGAGCCAACGTGTAGATATGGGCTGGTGCAGGGTATATTCAGGAAACCAGAATCCCATCTACTGTCTGGCATCAGGCACTTGAAAAGGCAGCAAGGAACAAGTATGTTCCCTACCCTCAAGGGACTTACAGCCTAATGGCCTGCTCTCCCACAATGCCCTTACCAAAATCCTCACATTATTTTTGCCTTCAAATGATTTACATTAAAATAAAACACACACATACAAAACTAAACAAATATTACCTAAGGCAGTTTTTAATTTTAATCTGGAAAAAAAAATAAAAAGATGTATTTTTCACAGAAATGTACAAGTCATCCCAAGAGAAATCGGAATCAGCAATGGCAAATAGTTTCTTCCCTTCGTACTATCCCCAGGGACCCTTGAATCCACTCTCTCCCATCTCCATTCCCCAAACCTGGTCATAAATTCCATTTGAGTCTCTAGAAATTATATCCTACCATAAAAGGGCTAAATGTTTGCTTACAAAGCATTGTAGCATATCTACAGCCCACAGGCTGTCCAACTCACCCAAGAACTGCCGAATATCAGAGTTGTAAGGCAGTTTAGTCCCTTTTTAATCTAATACTTTCCTTTTATGGATGAGGAAAATGAGGACCAAGAAAATGGGTTGGCAGAGATAGGACTCCTGATCCCCACTCCATTGTTCTCAGTGGAATGCTTCATACCAAGACAGATCCTGCCCTCAAGGAACTTCCATTCTAATGGGGAGAAAATAATCCACAAAAAAGAGCTGAAAAACTAGGGGATGGGAAGATGGTGTCAGAGTCCAAAGCAGCTTCCAGAAATGCTCATTGGTTGATTGATTGAGTGATTAAGTAAATGGGATTAGGTTTATTAGGTTCCACATCCACATAAGGGATCCCTCTGTTGCCAGGACAGAGTAAGAGCCCCAGGTAATTGGGAACGGAGTTGGTAATAAAGGGGATGGGAAAGAAGAGGGGTAGAAATGGGATCCTGGGATCTTGGGATGAACTGGGCCTATTTCCTGTCCTTGCTAGGGGTGCTCTAGAGTTAATATCTCTGTGCAGTCTCTGTCCCCAAAGTAATTCTCCATTTTAAGGTTACTCAAAGGTATTTAGTCAAGTATTGATCATAAAGAGGCTCTCCAGATCAATAAGCATTTATTGAATACCAACTATGTACACTAGAGTGTAAGCTTCTTGGAAATGCGGATTGTTTCACACTTTGCACTTGTATCCCTAGTGCACAGCATGGTTTCTGGCACATAGCAGGGACTTAATAAATTCTTGTTGATTGAATGACTAAAGTATAGGGCTGTGAGGACACAAAGAAATATAAGACTTGGTCCTTTCTGTCAAGGATCTTTTTAAAGGAAGGAGAGGAGGAGAGAGGGAAGAGAACAGAATGTAATCACATTCACTTGAGAGGATGGAAGCAAATCACAACTCTTAAGGCAGTTTTGAAAGTGGAGATTCCAGTGGTTGGTGTCTTTATTATGAAAGTGGGCACAGTCTGTTCTCAAACCTGCCAGCTGCACTCCTCCTGGAAATAAATCCTTGATGTAGCAATCAACTTCCTTCCTAAAAGGAAATTTCCCAACACCAGATTGATGAGCAATATAATAACGGAGGCAATCATATTATTCTCCAATGTATTTTAATAAAAAATAAAACAAAAGCAATTATGTGATCTTTCAGGAGGACCCTTCCCCCATCCCCTGCTATCCCTGAGGTAAGAAGTACAACAAATCCAGGAAATCATTAAAATCAGAAACTTGAGTTGCACAGCAGCAGCAGGGAGGGGGCTCAGCTCTGGGTGCATCAAGACAAACACAGAAACCTTTTCTTGAGTATATTCTCCTCCGAAGGTCTTTGAGCAGAAATTCCTCCAAGAGGATAATTAAAGAGGCATTAAGAGTCTACTTCCTTTGGAGTGAGGCTGGCTTCCACTCGTGAACTTCCAAAATTCCTAGATGCTCCCTGTATTTAAGGGCCTGCTTCCCTGGGGTGAGCAGGGAGAGAATAAAGGGGTTCCAGGGGAGGATGCTGAGCAAACATCTACCCACCTCCTGGAAAGGGAAGCATAAGCCTACCAGGGCCAGCTGAGATCTCAGCCTAAGCTGGGGGTGGGGGTGGCGCTGAAATCTGGGCCAGGAGGCAGAGCCCAAAGTCTCCAGGACAGAGCCATGCCCTCCTCCAGAGACCTACTTTGTCTCCCTTCAAAACATATGCCACCCCTATGACACAGGAGGGTAGGGTGGAATGGCCTCTCTAAACTTGAGCCCTTCCCTACATTTTATACACATAGATATACACACTTACACAGTTATGTATTGAGTATATGTTTTATATATGTATATATAATACATATTTATATAAAGTATATAATATAAAAATAATATATTTAATATATTTATATAAAGTATATAATATATACACACATGCATGTAATACATTACACACATGTGTGTAATAAATATATACTTGTAAATCTAATGTCTTTTATACATATATGTAGATGTCATGGATCATATGCATACACACATCTGTGTATATATGTTTATATACATGCACAAATACATAAACATATATTATTGATGGATGATAGCTGCATAATTCCAAATTGCTTACCAAAATGGTTGTACTAATTCACAGCTCTAATTTGCAGAACTAATTAACTTTATTACACATATTTATATAAAGATACATATTTTTTTAAAAACCTATTTGATCCTTAACAACAGTCCTGGGGAGTAGGGGCTGATAAGAGAACTACAAACCCTAATAACCCTGAGGTTTTACCTTAAACCTTGCAAATTGGCCAAGAAAATTGTCATGGTTTCAGAGATTATGAAAAGAGAGGCACACTAATACATTGCTGGTGGAGCTGGGAATTAATGCAACCATTTGGGTAAACAATTGAAATTATGCAGGTATCATCTCACTTGATCTGTGCCAGATCTAAACAGATGAGCCCCTTGATTAGTGGGACCAGTGAGCTACATGCTCTCTGGCTCAGTGCTAAAGGACTTGGCACTTTGGGATGACATAGCATTCCCTTAGTCCCTCGTAGACCAATAGTCCAGGAAGGAGAATACTCTCTAGACCAGATGGCATGAAACTCTCAGGAACTTCCCGTGGAGTAGAGAGAGGGGACCCTCTCTCCCCAGACACCTATAAAAGCTGATGAAATATGACAGCTACAGTATGTTTTTCCCAGGCAAGCCTGGCTGCCTCTTCTCCTATGTGGTTCTTTCCCTGAGCGCAAATGACCAAACAGTGATAGTAGAAGATGGACTTTTGGAGAGTACAGGAGTTCCTGGGTCCCTCAACTGATGCCAGCTACATAGTAGGAGGTATTCCTTGAGGCTACTATAATACCTCTCTGAGGATAAAATGACCTAAGGATGAGCCCAAGTCCTAGTCTAGTTTTCCAGAAGACATTGACCTTGAGGGTCAATCCAAGGTCAGATCCAAGGTAAAGGGGCAATGCATATTGATCTGTCCCACTAAGTAACTGTAAGTGTAGGCTTAGCACATGGCTCAACACCTAGCTGCTCAATAAATGTTTACTGATTGATTGAAATGTTTTCAGTATCTACCTCCTGGGGCAGTATGATAGGAATTTTGGATTATTCTTTCATGTATGAAGTCTTTTTTAATGCTTGCTTATCAATCTTTTTATCTTAAGCATTTCTTTTGAAAGAGGAAAATAAATATTTGTCCTATACCTGAGCTACATTGTATATTGAGTACATTTCTACTCTCATTGGAGAAGACTTTAGATGAACACCACACCTGAGCTTTAAATTATTTTCCCCCAGGCCTCCTGGAAAGAGAATGTGAGGGACAAAAAATCTAAACCTTCTTTTAAAGGAGAGGCTACCCTAGGACTGAAATTTAGCCTTTTAGCCAAAGTGTTGAGCCAGTACTGGGCAGCTAGGTGGATCACTGGATAGAACACTGGAGTCAGAAAGACCTGAGTTCAAATCTGGCCTCAGACACTTTCTAGCTGTGTGACCCTAAACATCACTTAACCCTGTTTGCCTCAGTTTCCTCCTCTGTAAAATAAGCCAGAGGAGGAAATGGCAAACCACTCCAAATGGGGTCATGGAGAATCAGACATGACTAAATAAAAAGGTCAAATGAGCCATTACCATTGGGGGCACTTCTTGAGAAGAGTAGAGAGAATGATCATAGGACTGGAGGACCGCAGCTTTAGAGCTGGAAGGAGCATTAGAGGTAAAGAAACCCACCCCCTCTTTTTTTCCCTACTGAGGCCTAGAGAGATTAAGTGCCTTTCTTGAGATCTCATAGCTAGTAAGTGCCAGAGCCAGGACACAAATTCAGAGGAGTATCATTAAAAGTCAGAAGCCTGGCAAAGGGAGCCCTCAGTCCTGTCTGTGGCTCCTGGGAGGCTGGAATCTTTCACAATAACAGGAAGCAGCCCTGAGCCCTCCCTGCCCGTGTCTACCCTACCTCTTACACATGCTAGCACACCCACAGGAGGGTGAAGGAGGCAGGCATGGGGGCAGGGAAAGAAAGGAACAAAGAGATTAAATCAGTCTGGCAATCTGATTGAAAAAAAAAATCACTCCAAGTAGAAATAGGGCCATAAACTTCTCCTCCCAGACCCAACCACACCTTTCCACCCTGACTCTCTTCTCTCTGGATTCCAAAGAACTGTTATTTCCTGCCAGAAATAGCCCTCCACAGTCCCAGCAGTTCACTGAAAATCTTCCCTGCAGGCGATGGAGAGGAGAAGTAGGACACACTACGAAAACTCCCGGGAAGCCACCTCTGGATTTCCTTTAGTGTAACCTCAGTTCCATCAAGACTCAAGGCAAACGGGCCACCAGGTTTCTTCATAGTTCTGAGGAAAGGGAAGGTTTCTCTACAAAAGCTCTTCAAAATTTAAAGGTGTTTATATACACAATTACAACAAAGCAAATGGAAAAAACAACAGATACAAAACAATAAAATGAAGTGTTGCGAAATTACAAGAAAATAAGCTTGAGCTCAAAGAAGAGATCTGAGAAGACTAATTCCTTTCCTTTGCTGAGGGGGAGAGGGGAGGGACCCATGGGTATTGAATGTATTTTCAATTTTTTTTCTCTTCCTCTTTTTCTTTAAAAAAAAAATTCTTATAATGGGAGATGGCTCTCTGGAAGGGATGCAAAAGGAAATTTGGGTTATGCTAAAACAGAAGATATCAATAAAAATTTCTTTTTAAAAATAAAGAATGTTCCTTGTGCATTTCAAATATGAACCAACTAATTAAAATGCTACAAATAGAAAAATGAGAGTATTTGAGTCCTGGTTCTCCTACCTGGTGGCCTTTGGCAAATCATTTCATGTCTCTGTGACTCAGTTTTATCATTTGATTCAATTCAGGTAATGTATATTAAGCACCTACAATGTGCCAGGCACTGTGTTATCTTGGAGGTACCAAGATAAAAAAACATAACTGTGTCTGCTCTGAAGGAGGTTCACATTCATCCCTAAAATGAGGTGACTGGTCTAAAGAACGTTAGATTTGAAGTCCTGCTACTTAGAACCTATTCAGACTTAGTGAGGATAATGTGCATAGAATTTGGAGCTCTAGAGTCATAGAGCTTGGGTTGGAGCCTGAGGCTGTACCCCTATATTGGCATAAATAATATCATTTCAATGCTCAGACTCTCAGTTTCCTTATCTGGAAAAATGACAAGGGCAGCAAGTTAGAGTGCCAAATTATGAATCAAACAGATGGGTTCTGATCCCAGAAAGGCAATTTACTACCTTTATGCCCTAAGGCAAGGCACTTCTCTTCTCTGAGACTCAGTTTCCTCACTTGTAAAATGGGGAGGTTGGATGCCTATAACATACCCAGTAGGATATTCCCTCAACTTGACTCAGACATATAGACTGGGTACCCAGAGGGTAGCTCTTACGTCAGGTTCTAGGGGCAAACATATAAGACTGTATACCCTCATCATACAATGAACCCCCATCAGTGTGCTGTTCTTTAACAAACAATAAATACAATTAGCTCTTAGCAAAGACATTTATTAAGACAGAATATTTCAAACACCAATTACAAATACCTGCCCCTCCTATAACCCTGGGATGAACTCTTCCACAAATTTAGAGTCCATGGGAAGAACTGACTTAAAATTAGAGTACGGTTGTATAGACACACATCTATGACACACATGTGGGAAAGACAACCTATAACTCCTGGTACTACAAAGCTTGAAAGTAAGTTCTGTCTTTGTAGAGTCACCATACCTGGTTCCCAGGCTCTGCCCCTTTCCACAGACCAACTCTCTTCTCCACTGCTAGAGATTATGATCTATGACACTATCTCCCTCTTCTCCTTTTCCAAGTCTGTCTAGAATAAATGTCTCTGCTCCCCAGTGGATTTGGTGTCTACTACTAATCCAATAATTCTCATTCAAAGTTTCATGGCTGACAAGTGGGAGGAGGGGAATGGAGGACAATAGGAATGGGAGAGAAATTTCCTACTTTCCTACTACAGCGATTTCATCCACAGGCAGCTCCCAGCTTGCAAAATCTGAGAACTCTCTAAACTGACTCTCCCTTTGCTGAATGCCTTGTTTTTCTGTTTTGTTTTGTTTTGTTTTGAATATAGGCCCAAGGGGCATTACTGAGTCTCTCACTCAATCACTAGATGTTTCCTGTGTGATGTCAGTTGCCTTCATTCATTGGCTAATGATAATAATAATAGCTAGCATTTATATAGCACATATTATGTGCTGGGCATTTTAAAATTATTTTCTCAATTGCTCTGCATAACAACCTTGGGAAGCAGTTGGTATTATTATTATTAATTATTATATCAATTAGTTGGTATTATTATATTGTGGAAACTTTGACAAACAGAGGTTAAGTGACTTCTCAGGGTCACATAGTAAGTGTCTAAGTCCTGATTTGAACTCAGGTCTTTCTGACTCCATATCCATTGTGCCACTCAGCTGCCTATATGGGCCAATGCACTATAATTCTCTTAAGGAGATTAATCCAACTTCATACAATTTTGTGAGGTTATAGGAAAACTCCTTAATACCTCTTTTCCACCCTGTGATTACATCCTGTGCTTTCTGTGGCTGTATCAACTGAGTTGGGGATGGGAGGAAATCACCTCCCTCCTCCCTTATAATTAGATGACCTCTGAAGTCCTTTCTAGCTGTACATCTCAGCCTTTGATGAGAGGATCCCCAAGGTCCCTGCCAGCTCTCAGTCCTATGACCTTATGAATACAGCTGTGTCAATTGAGATGTATGCTCCCAACCATCTCATCTTTTCTCTCAAAGAAGCAAGAAGGAAACGTTCTCCTGGCTGAACAGAACTTGCCTGTATCCAAGGCACAGACCCAAATGACCAGGCAAGTATTGGGACAAGCCAGCAAAAAGTTAGGAACCTGGGCCGAGGAAGAGGGAGTTGAAGGGAGGGGAAGAATTTCCATCCCAATACCTTACCAGGAAAAGAGAAGAAGCCTGGTAAGACAGGCTAGAGATTGATCCTGACTCTAAGTTCCAAATGCCTTCTTCTAGTGATACAGCCTGACAAGTACGACTCCCTGGGCTCATGGAAAGGGGCAAGTATTGCAGTTCATGTTGGAATAGCCCGTAGTCACAGAAGAATTTAGGGAAAGACTAGCATCATGGTTTTTCTAGGACCTATCCAATATATGTGTATGTATATATATGTGTGTGTGTCTATATGTGTGTATGTGTGTATGTGTGTATATATGTGTGTATGTATATGGGAAAGACCAGCATCATGGTTTTTCTAGAACCTATCCAATATGTGTGTGTGTGTGTGTATAGATACTTGTGTATGTGTGTGTATATATGTATGTATATATATGTGTGTGTGTGTGTGTGTATGTATATATGTGTGTATGTACATGGGAAAGATCAGCATCATGGTTTTTCTAGGACCTGTCCAATATGTGTATGTATGTATGTGTATGTATATATGTGTGTATATGTGAACATGTGTATATATATGTATGTATATGAGAAAGATCAGCATCATGGTGTTTCTAGGACCTATAAAAAAAGTGTGTGTGTGTGTGTGTGTGTGTGTGTGTGTGTGTGTGTGTGTG
>NW_020940527.1:10563074-10563845 GCF_900497805.2 Vombatus ursinus
GTGTGTGTGTGTGTGTGTGTGTGTGTGTGTGTGTGTGTGTGTGTGTGCGTATCACCCAAGCACTGTGCCTGTCAGCTCCAGTATAGCAATTAATTAACAGCCCTGGTCCAGGAAGAAATTCCAGTGTGGCTGGTGCAAAAACATAACACTAATGAGATAAAATTGTAACCTACAGAGGGTTTATTTTTCAGGCATTTAAAACACACATAGAGTATGCAGGAGAATTACATTTAAATTATGAAGCAGGATTTGCCTGAGTACTTTTAAAAGACAGACAAGCACAGAAGGGAATGTTCAAATAGAAAGCCATGTCTTGGGTTTTGATGTTTACACCCTAGAAAGGAAGACAGAAGGTGGCTTGAGGCAGATTCCATTTGAAAATATTAATTAGGATGTCAGATTTCATCCAGAATGGATTTGAAATCAGAGGACCTGGGTTCAAATCCTGACTCCGCTCCTTACTTCCTGTGTAGCCTCATTTAAGTCACTTGACCTAGCTACACCTCATCTGTAAAATGGGAAGAGGGTAAGCCATTCCCTAAGATTTAGATAAGGCACCGGGGTCAGATCTCTGAGCTCCTTCTTGACTTCCATGGATTGTGGACAGCTCACTTAAGCTTCATTAAACCTCTCTATGTCCTTGTATGTACGAATGAATGAATGAATGGGTGGATAGATGGATGGATGGATGGATGGATAAATGGATGGATGGATGGATGGATAAATGGATGGATGGATGGATGGATGGATGGATGGATGGATGGATGGATG
>NW_020940527.1:10563855-10635512 GCF_900497805.2 Vombatus ursinus
ATGGATGGATGGATGGATGGATGGATGGATGGATGGATGGATGGATAAATGGATGGATGGATGGATGGATAAATGGATGGACGGATGGATGGATGGATAAATGGATGCAGAAACCATCTATTAAGCACTTACTATGTGCCAAGCACCATGAGCTAGGGATACAAATAGATAACATAGTCGTTCTCAAGGAGCTCACACTCTAATTTGGGAAGACAACACATAAAAGAAAATCTAGCTGTAGGGCAGATAGAAAGGTTCGCAAGTCCTAAGGGTATATTGGTAGGGGGAAGGCAGGGCCCAGGAGTCCATAGGTTACATCAGTAGGTCAGAAGACAGTGCCAGGGGTCTAGAGAGGGTAGAGGCAGAAGGCCTGGTGAGGCCTGGAAGACCTTAGGAGTAAGTGGTCAGCCAGTTAGTAAACATTAATTAAGCACCTATTGTGTACCAGACACTGCGCTAAACCCTGGGACTACAAAGAAAAGCCAAAAACAGTCTCATCCTCAAAGAACTCACAGTGTAGTGAGGGAGACAACATGCAAAAAGCTATGTATAAACAAGCTACATGTAAGATAAATAGGAAATAATTAAGAGAGGGCAGTTACTAAATTTAAGAGGGATTGGAAGACTTCTTGTAGGAGACAGGTTTTTGGCTGGGACTTGAAAGAAGCCAGGGAGGTGGAGATGAGGAAGATGAGGGACAGTCAGTGAAAATGCTTGGAATCCAGAGATGGGGCATCTTCTTTAAGGAACAACAAGGAAGTCAGTGTCATTGGATTGAGGAGTACAGGGGGTAGGGGAGGGTGTAAGGTGTGTGAAGACTGGAAAGTGAAGGGGGAGACAGGGCTTTGAACACCAAACAGAATTTTCTATTTCATCCTGGAGGGAACACAGGGCACTGCTGGAATTAATTCAGAAGGGAAGTACCATGGTAGGACCTGCACTTTAGGAGGATCACTAGCAGCTAAGTAAGGAGAGACTTGTGCCAGGCAGACCCACCAGCAGGCCATGGCAATGGGAGAAGAGGGAAGAGAGAAGAGCCCCTGCACCAGAGGGGTGGCAGTATCAATGCAAGGCAGTCATCAATGGAAGATGGTGAGGGCTGATGGTCTTCCATCTGTCACTTGAAGGAATAGAGATAATGATTCCCATCTCATCCAATCTATTTCAGCAATCGAGGAGCCTAGTTGGGATCCCAGCAACCTGCACTGATGTCAAGGAGGAGAAAAGAGAAGAGTGCTCTGTAGTAAATCATCTCCAAAGTTACTTCTAGCTCCAAAAGCTTATGATTCTGTGATGTCTCATGCCCCACTTTCTCCAGCTATTAATAAAGGGTACACATCATTTAGACACAGTCCCATAAAGAGGCAGTGGAGTGAAGGGGATGATGTTTTGGGGGAAAGGGGGAGTGTTCAGTCCAGGGCCTAAGCCTAGGATGCTAAGACCTCCCTTCCCATTGTGGGGGGCAGCTAAGTGAGGATATGTGGGCAGCATGTTTTGGAGGACCCAATGAAGAAAACCAAAAGAAAATATAAAAACATAAAACAATATATAAAAGGAAAACAGAAAACCAAAAGGATATACATACACACACAGAGTCCACACAACACCCAGCCTACACCCCACAGGCTTGGTACATCAGCTAAACCTCCCAGCCCCTGAGAAGTTCAAGGAATTAAATTATTTTTAAAACAACACATCAGTGGAGCCCTTGGCAGAGAAGGAGAGAATGGAACACTTGGGAAATAACTAGGTACAGATTGAGCAAAAACTTGGCAGGCCAAACCATGTTAGTCAATCACTTCTCCAGCCACAGCCATGCACACCCTGCCACCACCAGCACGGCACCCCCAACCTCCACCCTCTCCCTCCCACCAGCACCAATACTCCAACCTCTCCCCCTCCCTCCCACCAGCACTGTTCCCCAACTTTCTCTCTCTCCCTTTTACTAGCACGACCCTCAACGTGTATTCTTTCTCCCCTTTCCCCACCCTCAGAGTCTGCTGTACAAGACTTTAATAGAAGTTACCTCAGCTGTTCCAAAGATTCTTCCTTCCACTCACCTGGACAGAAGAACCTGAAGGCTAGAGATTAGGTGTTTTGAGTAGGGCCTATGGGCATGGATGTGTGTGTGTGTGTGTGTGTGTTTGGGGTGGAAAGAGGGAAAAAGGGAAACTCTTTTCCAAGGTAAACTGTACAATTGTGTGATTTCTTTAAGCAGGTCCAGTGTGCCCTTAGGATGATAGGTTCCTTTAAAGGGGCCACTGGGGTTGGGGAGGGTTATTTGTGGGATAGAGTTATTGTTGTCGTGGAAAAAAAATTACTGGATGAAAAAAAATAGTCAACACTTTCCCATCATAATAACTACTTTTAATTATTGGTTTACCTCTCTAACAGCCCTAAGTTCACTCCCCTTTCAAGAAGAGTCCAAACTGCAGGGTGAGGTTCAAGGTTTTTGTAACCCAGGGTCTGGGCCCTCGAGCTCTGAACTCATACAATCCAGGTCCTATCTTGGGGTCTATCTCCAAAATATCCTAAACTCTGGCCAGTTTATAGCTAGACGCTTACCCCAGAGTTTACCTCATGTCCAGAGATACAGGCAAAAATGGTCCCAACCTTTCACGTAAGCAGCCAAAATGGCAGAAAGAGTACCATCTTTATTTCACCTTATAAGTATAAAAAATGCAAAGTATTCCCAGAAGCACCCAAGCCATGAAGAAAACTTGGACGTAAAGGACCAATAAGAGATCATAAGCAATCAGTACAGCTTTCCTCCCTCTCCAGAGGTTCCCATTTTTCCAAAGGTTCCTAAAGTCCTTCCTGGGCTCCTTGTTGTCCTGTTACTGTTCTGACATTCTAGTGAGCCCTCCTTCACGCCACAGAGACTCACTACGGACTTGGATTCTCCTGGAAAGGAAACACCTAACCTTACTAGATAGGAGGCCCCCTTTCCAATCCGACTGACACTATTCCACTAATTCACTCTAACAGGGGAGTTCAAAGCCAATGACTTTGGCTTGGAATGTCTTTAGTCCCTTGCTACATAGAGCTTCTCCCTACATTGGAAGCTACATACTCAATCCTCTTATCTCTCCAAGACACTTACTGATCAGGAAATTCTGCATAACTTGCTAGAAGACTGGATTCCCATAGTTTCTAATTTGGGGTTACCTGAGAAGTTTAACCCTTACTAGGAAATACCTCCCTCTCATCCCCAGGAGTCCAGGAATGACATTTTCCAGGAACTCCCCTCTCAGGCTATATGGGTGAGCACATTTCTATCTCTACCATATTCCTGTGCAAGGATGAAGGTGGAAAAGGAGAAAAAAAAAAGTGGGTAGATTGTTCAGTTCCCATTTTCCCTAGGGCAGCAAAAAGTCCATCCTCTCAAGAGTCCAAACCAACCAATTCATCTTATTATTTATCTAATGTAGTGAGGGGAAAACAACAATAACAGCAATAACAACAATAAATGTTTGAACCAAAAGTTAGAATATTTGGTCTGAAGTCTTAGTTCTTCTATCATCTGCTGTGAGACCTTGGCCAAGTCATCTTTTTGAAAATCATTCATGAATCATAGAACCTCAGAGCTGAAAGGGACCTTACTTAGAGATCATAACTGTGATGTCATGGAAAGCATGGTAGAGTTAAAGTCAGTCTGAATCCTAGTGCCCTTCCTTAGCCCCTGTGTGACCACACACAAGTCACCATAGCTGTCTAAGCTTCAATTTCCTTATCTATAAAGTGAGCATAACTATAGCCATTGCCTCCCAGAGTTACTGTGGAGATCAAGTAAGATAATGGATGCAAAGTGCTTCCCGAAACCTTACAATGCTTTAACAATGTGAACCTTCTCATTTTAGTATCTTGCTTCATAAGTATGGATAATTCCCATCTTGCCGCCTTTATAAGGTTGTTGTAAAGCTCAGGTAAAATAATGTATGGAAAAGTCTTGGGTCAACTGCTATACAAATGTTATTCTTATCTGCAATTTTGAGGCAGGGAGTTTGAAAGCTCCAAGAAGGTTAGAGCATTTTCAGTTGGTAATTAACCATTTCTTCTCTTTGTGATTTTTTTTTATGCATCTTAACATTGTCTAAGCCAAGCTCTTAGATTCCACCCAAGGAGAAGTAATGGGGATGGAGAAGGTGATGATGAAGATGAAGATGATGAAGAAGAAGAAGATGATGATGATGATACTTTTTTTTTGCTAGATCAATAAGTGGCCAACACTACATTTTTGAGGTGAAGATGGTGGTGAAGCCGCCAAAAGGGTAGCTGAGCGGATGGCAGCCCAGCAGCAAAGAGGATAATCAGTGGAAGTTCAGGTGCAGTCATATAGGGAGAGGCCATGGTCTATCAATGAAGGAGTCCCTCTGGTTCTGCTGTGTATTGCTCCTGAGAGAGCTGGGTATTGTAGATGGAGTGTTACACTTGAACTTACAAAGACCTCGGTTTGAATCCAGCCTCACACACTTAATAATTACGTGACCCTGGCCAAATCACTTAATCTCTTTGCTTCAGTTTCGTCATCTATGAAATGAAGAGAGTGGACTCAATGACCTATAAGATCTTTTGTAGGTCTACATCTTACCATGAGGTAAGGTTCTAGGGCAGCCATTGCCTTGAGGGCCAGCATGGAAGGGCACCCTTCAAAGGAGTATGCTTTACCATATTTCAGTGGCCAAGGCAAAGAAGTCCGATGTGCCCCATGTTAATCACAGCTCTGTCTATACTACAACCTTTGAAGATTTCCAAGACACTTTTCCTCCCCAATGAATTTGGAAGGGAGTGGAATAGGTGCTCTGAATTCTGCCTTAAAAAACCTATATCCTTTACTTCAGGATCCTAGATGAAGACAGTGAAACAGAAGCAAAGATGGGAAAAAAACATGCTGCATGATATTCTCTACATCTCCCCCTCCTGCCCCACCCCCATAAAAGATGCAACCAAAAAAAGGGGAAAGGAAATCAGTAGCTCCTCAACTAATTCTTGCAATTTCTTTTAATTTTTCTCTCTCTGCAAAGTTGTCTACTTTCTCCTCTGGATATCCAGTTTATACAACTGCAAATTTCTTCAATTTGTGTTGAGCACCATACCACCCAGCAATTTCTGTGGGAACTGGAAACTCCAAGTAAACCCTTCATTCTTCCCCACCAAAAAAACAAAAAAGCCAAGTATGAAACTGTACAACTATGAGGATTTTCTACAAATACAAAAACATAGAAAGCCTAAATGCCACCCCAGAGACTAGATGGAGGTATGTATGAAAAGAGGATATTGTATATCTGGGCAGGAGTGGGTAGTGGTGGGGGATTAATTTGAATTGCTGCCCTCCTCTCCCTGCCTGAAATGGTATTTATGTTTTATAAAAGAGTATCTGGGAATCCAAAGGGACAGAAGTATACTCTTCAGGCCCAGGAGCCATTTCCCCATCACTGTTCATGGATCCTTAGAATAAAAGATGAACATAGGATTTACAGCTGAATGGAACCTTAGAAATCACCTTGTCCACTTTAAAACTGAGGAAACTGAGGCTGGGAAAGGAATAGTCAAGGTCATAGAGGAAGATAATGTCAGAGTTGTCATTGGAATCCAGGTCTTCTGACAACAAACCCAATGGCCTTCTCACTTCATCACACTAAAATCTCAGAGATCAGGGCAATGGGGAGAAGTAATGGGAAACATTTCTAAGTGATTACCTAATTAAAAGATTGAAAACTCTGTGGCAGTTGCTCTTCTGACTCAGCTTATAGCTGGCATTAGCTGCAAAAATGCTTGGTTGCTATTGCTTTTCTTTTTCTTTCTTTCTTTCTTTCCTTCCTTCCTTCCTTCCTTTCTTTCTTTCTTCCTTCTTTCCTTTCTTCCTTCCTACCTTCTTCCTTCCTTCCTTTTTCTTTCTTTCTTTCTTTCTTTCTTCCTTCCTTCCTTCCTTTCTTTCTCTTTCTTTCTTCCTTCTTTCTTTCCTTCCTCTTTCCCTCCTTTTTTTCCCCCTGAGGAAAGGGTAATAGAGTATTTATTACCCATTTTAGCATTGCCAGCTGTCGAACAATGAAGACCTGGTGAATAGCTATAATAATATAAGGAGAGGAAGAGTGTTTTCAAAGGCATTTTGCCATGTTCCACTCTCTCCAGATACTTAGACTAGCTCAGGATATGGTGCAAGATCCCCTACACTGCTCATAGTGAACATTTGATATGGTCACTGGTCATTGGAGTCAGAGTCTCAGAGTTGGAACAGGTCTCAGAACCCATACCTGAACAAGCCTCTCCTCTTCACCAAGCCCAACAAGAATCATCCAGTGTTTGCTTGAGGCAGCTCATTTCAATTTTGGATGACTCTAATTGTTGGGGAGTTTCTTGTGCTTCTTTGCTCCTAGTTCTACCCTGTGGGGTAGCCTCTTCCCCATGACAGGACTTTAAATATTTGAAGGTAGGTAACATGTTCATATAAAAGTTTTTTCTTCTCCAGGCTAAATTCTTCAACTGGTCTTCATATGGTATAAACTCAAGGCCTTTCAACAAACTGTTTTCCCTCTTCTAGATACCTGTTGGCTTATCAATGGCCTTTCTAAAATGTGATACCCTGCACTGAACAAAGTTTGGAAGTATGTGGTCAGAATAGGCCAGGATGCAGTAGAATTAATAGCTCTGTATTCCTAGAATCTTTGCCTTTCTTTTTCTTTCTTTATTTCTTTTTTAGGCAATTGGGGTTAAGTGACTTACCCAGGGTCACACAGCTAGTAAGTGTCAAGTGTTTGGTCTGAGGCTGGATTTGAACTCAGGTACTCCTGACTTCAGGGCCGGTGCTCTATCCACTGCACCACCTAGCTGCCCTGAATCTGTGCTTTTCTTAATGTGACCTGTGTTTATATTCATTTTCTTACTTGCCATATCATATAGTTTGAGCTTGTAGTTCACTAGAACCCCCAGACCTTTCTTAGATGAAGTTTGACTGCCATTACTCCTTCATCTCGTTTTTATGAAATTGATTTTTGAACTCAGCATAAGACTTTACATGTATCCTTATAAAAGTTCATCTTATTAGATTTAGTCCAATGTTCTCACCTCCCAAGATATTTTTGAATACTGACTGCCATGCAGTGTGTCATCTATCTCTCCTCCCCCAACATATTTGAGAAACATGCCATATCATCATCCTTTCCTCACTTTTGCCTTGGTCCTCTCCTTTGATTCCCCCAATATAGTGTTAAACAGTCTCCTTTTGTTATTTGATTTTATCTCTGAGATTTATTATTAATCTTAGCTCATTTTGCACATTAGACTTCCTGATGCTATGCTTACAGGACCATGGCACTCTCTTGTGTTCACCTCATCCTTAGCCAGTCTTGCTGCCTTCTCCTATTCGTCTTTGAAAAATCTGATTCAGTCAATGAGTTTCCTGTGTATTCACACTGGACACTTAGAGAAGATAAGAAAGACAGAGACAGAGAGGATAGATAGATGGATAGATGGAGGGATAGATGAATACAGACAGAAATATAGAGCATTTATTAAGCACCTACTGTGTATCAAGTACTGTGTTAAGCATTGAAGATGCAAACACAAGCAAGTCCCTAGTTTCAAGAAGCTTATGTTCTAATAGAAGGCAAAACTAAGAGAGAAGTGGGAAGCAGGGTCAGGGGAGCTCTCAAGGAAGTGGAGAAGTCTGGAGAGTGAATTGAGCTGGGAGCAAAGGAAGCATGAAATGGTGGTTCTGCCCAGAGACTGACTAATCAAAAGAGTAGCACACAGAACAGATGTGAGAGAAATAGAAAAGTAAATTCTTAAGTTTAGAGGCTAATCCATTTGGGTATTTGTACCCCCAAGGACTATTCATTGATTTCTACTTGGTGTAGGCTGCCAGCCTCTGTTTCTAAAACTATAGCATCTTTGATGATTTCTACCTGTCTTTCTTACCTTAAATTGGTTGCTATGAATGTCCCTGCCTCATACTACAAATCAGACCTTTCTTCAACTTTGAAGTCTTTCTGTCTCCAGTAGATTTTAGATCCTTAACAACAGGATTATTTTTTTCATGTATTTCCAGTGACTAAGCTTATCATCATCATCATTATCATCAAATTTTAAAGTTAAACTAATGAACTTTTAGGTTTACAAAGTACTTTTCATATAGTGGATCATTTGATCAACTAAGCTGCGTAGAGGCTTAGCCAATATGGGTTGAACTGAATTGGCAACTGGTGTCCATCTAGTCCTCTCTGCCTCTGGTCTGGTTCTGGACTAGTTCAGCCTCACTTGGGCTCTCCTGATCCACTTTAATGCCTAATGAGGTAGTTTTTTTTCCTCCTCCTACTCTGAAGTACTCTCCCTTAATGCTATCTCTCCCCAGACCCACATTCACTCAGTATTTATTCCCTGGCTTCTTTACCAAACCTCCGCCATCATTCTTGAGATAGTTACCTAATAAACCAACATACAATTATTAAGTGCCTATGGTATGCTAAGTACTATGCCAGGCAATGGGAATGGAAAGACAAAAAAACTAAACCAGTCATGCCCGCAAGGAGGAAATAGATGATTTGCAAAAAACGTAAAAAGGTTTCTACTAACTGATGCAGTGTAAAGATAGCAGATGTTGTCAGAACAAATATGCACAACCAACAAAACAAATTCTCCCAATATATGTATACAAATACATATGTATTATCTATGTGTGCATTATCTATGTGTGTATGTGTTTATATATGTATGTGTATGCATGTGTGTATCATATATGTATGTGTGTATATGCATGTATGTGTGTATATATATATTTTTTTCTCATCCTGCACCCTAAATTGATCTCCTTTCTGTAATTGGATGCATGTGTCATTATAGGTCTTCTGGAATCATAAATGATCATTTCAGTCTTCCTTAGTTTATAAAAATGCGCAAAATTGTTCATTTTTATGATATTGCTTGCTCATTGCAATATTAGTTTGTTCAGAGTCACGCAGCTAGTAAAGTTTCTGAGGTTAGATTTGAACTCAGGGCTTCCTAACTCCGGGCCTGGGGCTCTCT
This sequence comes from Vombatus ursinus, assembly GCF_900497805.2. Classification (NCBI taxonomy): domain Eukaryota; kingdom Metazoa; phylum Chordata; class Mammalia; order Diprotodontia; family Vombatidae; genus Vombatus; species Vombatus ursinus. The sequence continues at coordinate 10,572,877 of NW_020940527.1, forward strand.
ACCTACTGGGCTCTCTAGTTGCAATAAGGCCATTTAGGCTGGATTGAAGAATGTGAGAAGGGAAATGATGCATAATGATGCTGGGAAAGTAGCTTGGAGTCAGTCAGTCAACAACCATTTATTAAGCACTTATGATGGTCCAGGACCTATGCTAAGCACAGGGAACACAAAGAAAAGCAAAAACTCAGTAAGTGTCCTCAGGGAGCTCACATTCTAATGAAGGAGAGTCAAAGTGCAAATGAATATTCAAGAATATGCAGAATAAATGGAAGGGGATGTTAGAGGAAAGGGGTTGGTGTGGGGTGGAGAGGCCTCCTACTAAGACTTGAAGGAAACCAGGGAAGTTAGAAGTTGGAGGTGAGGAGGATATTTCAGGCACCAGGGCCAGCCAGTCCCCCCAAACATAGAGGCTGAAGATGGATTGTCATGGCCAAGGAGAGTTCCTGGATGGGAGTGAAGTGTAGGAAGAGTGCTAAGAATATACAAAGGAGCGTTATGTTATGAAAGGCTTTAAATGCTAACCAGAGAATTTTCTATTTGATCCTGGGAGTAGTAAGGAGCCAATGGAACTCATTGAATTGGAGGAGGGAGGGAGGAAGGGGAGGCAGAGTGTGTGTGTTGGGGGGGATTGAGATGGTCAGATTTGAACTTTAGCAAAATCACATTGGCAAGGGGCAGTTAGGTGGTGCAGTGGATAGAGCACCAGCCCTAGAGTCAGGAGGACCTGAGTTCAAATCCTGCCTCTGACACTTGAAACTTACTACCTTTGTGGCCCTGGGCAAGCCACTTAACTGGGACTACCTCTGAAAAACAAAACAAAATCACATTGACAGATAAGTGGAGAATAGATTGGAGCTGGGGAGACTTGAAGTAACCATGACGATTAAAAGAAGTGATGAGGGCATATGCTAGGAGAGTACCTGTGTGAGTGGAGAGAAGGGAATACAAAAGATGCAGCAAAATTAAAAACAAAGACATTTGACAATGGACTGGATATGTGGGGTAAGTTAGGGTGGGACATTGACAATGACACCAAGGTTGCAAGCTTGGATGAAGGAGAGGATGGAAAGTTCCCTCAACTCTAAAAGCAAAAGTGAGATATGAAGGGATGTGGAAGGGAAATAACAAATTAGGCTTTGTATGTGTTGGGTTTCAGATGCCTATAGGACATCCAGTTCAATACACGGGAAAGGCAGTTGGTGATGCAGGACTACAGCTCTGGAGAGAGATGAGTGCTGGATATGTGGGAATCATCTGCATAGAAGTGATAGGTGGTAGATTAATTCATGGGAGAGAGTGAGATCAGCAAGCGAGAAAACAGAGAGAAAAAAGAAGAGGAACAGGACAGAACCTTGGGGGATATCCATGGTTAGTGGGAGTCTCCTGGATGAAGATCTAATAAAGTAGATTGAGGAATAAAACTAGGAAAGGCTTTAAATGCTAACCAGAGAAATCGGGGTTTTGTTCTAGAGATAATAGAGAGAGCCATTTGAGTTTATTGAGTTTATTGAGAAGGGGAATGACAGGGTCAGGGCTGTGATTTAGAAACAACACTGGTTACTGTAAAGAATGGATTAGCTAGGGGAGAGATTTGAGGAAGGAATGGGCAATTAAAGGGCTACTGTAATAGTCCAGTTGAGAGTTCATGAAGACCTGAACATTGCTGAATCCTTTATCTGAGGCTTTGATCTTATTATTTCCCCGCCTGGCATATTCTTTGCTTTACTTTTGCCTTTTTTTTGTATCCTCTTTGTCCCTTTCCCTGGTGCCCCGTTCTGGCCCAGTCTTGCTTTTGGTAGCTCAGACTCCAGCTAAGGAGCAAGGCTATCCCATCTACCTTCCTCAAGGCCTCTTCCCTCCACCCAGAGAAACTGTTGCCTTTCCTACATTTCTATTTTCACAAGCTAGTTGGCAACATACTTACAGCCTTGGTTTTTTTTTTTTTAACTTCCTTGTAGACCACCATTCCTCATACTTCATTCCTCACAGAGATTCTTTGCCTGTCTTCGAGATCTAGCTCGTTTTCATCTGGGTTAGAGAGGGCAGTAGATGACTCTTTTCTACATCAATGAGAATTGACTATACTTGGTTATCATAGTAGATTGGTACCAGAAAGGCTCTGGAAAGGACAGGGATTGGCTGTCATTCCTACTGTGCCACCATCTATTTATTATTACTGTGAATTAGATAAATACAAATCCCAATTCTAATTTGTCTGAGTGTCCTATTGACATTGAAAAGAGTCGTGCCATCCAGAAAAAGATTGGCTAGCCTTTCTGATTTCCCTTTCAGAGTTAGGTATTCTTAATTAAATGTCAAGGCTGGGTTCCTCTTTATTTTGGGGACAGCGGAGGGAATTTGGGTCAAGGGATTGAATATTAGGAAGAGTTCAGGGAAGGCTGCCTGGAAGATGTGAACTAAAAACTCCACCACCTACCTGTCTACCTTCAACTACTACTTATTCCAACAAGTCTAATCCCCCCCCTCCTCTGAACTCAGCCAAAGACCAAATCCACCTTCATTACATCCAAAAAGAGCCCTACCCCTCCAGCTAGGGAATCAATCAATCAACAAGCATTTATTAAGCACCTACTTTGTGCTATGTATCATGGAAATTGTTGCCTTTCTTGCCTTCCTTTCCATAGTCCAGTCAGAAATGTATTCACACAACTCTTTTCCCTCTTATTTCCACTGGGGCCATGTGAACCCCATTACTTCTTTCGTCCTAAAGTAGTCACTGCCTGGTCTCCTCCTGGGAGCCACCCCTTTTGTATAGCTACTTCTTTCCCTGAGATGATAGTTCCTGAGAAAGGGGAAATTAATTGCAAATAAATCCACTATTAAGGTTTGATGCTAATGACATGGAATCTGGGCTCTGGCAATGAAAGGACCGCCCGACACCCATGTCAGCATCAGTTACTTAGAAGGCTGGGCTTATTCAACCCACGTTTTCATAATGGGCACTGAAGGCAGGCTCTGGAGTGGGGTGATTTATGGCGCTGCATTGACTGAACAGAATCTATCTTTTACCTCTGTGGCTGGGGAAAATGAAGGAAGTTTCCACAAGCCTATCTCTTCCAGAACACAGATGCCTCAAGTATGAACACAACTGATAGATTTGGGGTAGGGAAACAAGGTTGTGCAGAGGAAATTCCAAATGTTGACTGTGGCTCAGGCTAGGGCCTGGGTGGAGATATAGGGAAAGTGGTGTGATTTGACTAATATCACTGCTGTACACAATAGAGTTGTGCCACAGGCTGAAAGATTGCCTAGGCACAGCCCTTGTGGAAAACACAACTAGATGCCCCAAGCAAATTTGACAAGGTTTTAAAGGAAGGATAAAAAAGGCAGTGGATGGCCATATCCCCCATACTGAGTGTAGGGATATGAGCTAGGATTCCTGTTGATTGTAAGATTTGACCTTAAACAAATCACTTTCAAGGGTGGGGTCACATGCAACACATGCAGGTCATTTAACCCCTTTGAGACTCAGTTTCCTCCACTGCAAAATGAGGCTAATACTTGTACTATTTATACTACCCAGGGTTTTTATGAGGATCAAATGAGAAATGAGAAGTGTGAGTGAAGTGCTTTGTAAATCGGAAGCCCCTAAAGAAATGCTCTCTGTGGATAATAATAACAACATTCTATAGCTCTTACTATGTGCCAAGAACTGTTAAGTGCTTTACAATGATTATCTCATTTGGTCCTCACAACAACCTAGAAGGTAGGTGCAATTATATCCTTATTTTACAGGGGAGGAAACTGAGGGCAAACAGGTTAGATGACTAGTTCAGGGTCACACAACAAGTAAGTGTCTGAGGCTGCACTTGAACACAGGTCTTTCTAACTCTAGCCTTGGTTCACTCTTTCTTCTCTGCCACTTAGCTGCTCTTGGAGATTATTAATATAGAGCTGAAAGAGACGACAGAGGTTATTAGTTACAACATCTTCATTATACAAATGAGGAAACTCATTGAGTAACTTTCCCAAGGTCATATTAAATAATTGTCAAAGTTAGGATTTGAATCCTGAGCCTCCAGTCACTACACCATGTTGTCTCATGCTGACACAGCCTGGGACATTAGCAAAGTCCAGGACCTGGATTAATTTAGGACTGAGAAAAGGAAAACTGGCCAGGACCTAGAATCCTATATTGAGTTTGGAAGCTACCTGTCATGGAATGCCATTTGTGTTGAGGTGAGGACAGTTGATCACTTTTTGCAAAAGAGGCATTCTTAAAAACTTTATGTAAACTGAATTTCTGTAGGTGGAATCCTGTTTCTCTAACAGCTGAGACAATTCCAGAAATATTTTGACTTTAATTCTCATAGATATTCCATGGGTAATGGCTTCTCTCATTTCCCCCCTCTGAAAGTAGGGAGGAACAAATGTGATCTTAAAAGTAAAGTGCTTTTTAAAACTAAAAGTGCTATGTAAATTGAGCTATTATTATTGTAGCAGGCTGTCTTTCAAAAGGAAACCTTCTTGTGGACATTCAATGGATATTTAGGGATATTCAGTAATGCTAATGAGGAAGAACTGCACGGTAACTAAAATGACGGGCAATAAGAGGGACAATTACCAGCTCCTCCCCATGTTCTCAGATGCCCGGACTCACCTCAGATATTGACAGCTTTCTCTCAGTATGAGAATGTCTAGGGTGCATCAGTATAGTAAAAGGAGTGAATTTATATCAGGAGGAAGAGGGCGTCTTTCTTCCCATTCCCCTTTGCCTCAGTTTCCCCACCTGAAAAGGTCACCTATCTCATGGTGGGTACAATATAGTAATGCCTTATATTTCGCAGAGCTCATGGTTTGCACAATAATTTCAACCACATTAGCTCCCAACAGCCTCGTGTTGTGGAAAGAACAGGTATTATTCCTATTTGGCCGGTGAAAAAATAAAAGGAGGTTAAGCGGCTCACCCAGACTCCCATCCCGGCTCAATGGCAAAGCTGGGACTGGAACCCAGATCTACCTGACTGCTGGCCCCAGACTCCTTTCATTGCACCACACCGCCTCCCGATGTTGGCCAGCCTCTATAGCAATCATTGGACAGCGTCCATATGTGCAGGAATTCAGCATTTTAATGGGTACGCGGTAGGGTTAAAGTTTAGGTTACGGTTGCCTTAAGGTTTAATTTAGAGATCAGAACACATCTGTTCTTTGTATCATTTTGGTTCTTAAGCCACTAGCTTGGATCATTGTCCAGGTCAACATTGGCCATTTTTGATTGGGGCCAGAACAGAGAGAGCGCATCCCGGTGTTCATTTCGTTGTGTCTGTGTACGTGCGCCCACACATACTTGTTCTTTTCTACAAGTGTACTTATGTCCCTGCTTTAAAAATCTGGATAGAGGGTCTGGACACCTCACTCAAGTAGGTGCCCATCATACCAGTCATTGGGCAGTGAGTTTTCTGGGGTTTTAACCCCCCCCACACACAACCCCCAAATGAACCCCTTCCCCAGCCGCTTGCCCGCTGGGGGAATTCAGCATCGGTGCAATTTCCCTCCCCGGGTGCGTTTCTGGGATCTGTGGGTCTATCCACGGTGCCCTTATCTCTGCCCCTGGTAGTGTCATTGTTCCCCAACCTCCCTTCTCCCCCTTCTCCTGCTCCTCTTTTGCCCCCCTGCCCCTCCCCGCCCCTGGTGCCCAGTCCGGTGCTTCCAGGGTCTCCGCCTCCCTCCTTGACCAGCACAGGGCTCTGCTGGGCTCCCCAGGGCTGAGCTCCCGCTCCCTCTCTACCCAACTTGTCTTTGTTATTCTGAGCTCCCCTCCTCTCTTTGCCTTCTGACACAGCGGCGGCGGCGGCCGCCTGAAAAACCCGGAATGAGGATTCGTCTTGTCACACCTGGACCGGACTGTCCCCCGCCCCCGCCTTAAGAACCGTTTCCCCCCCACCACCACCCTTATCCCGGTCCAGCGTTCTCCTCTTTCCTCCTCCAACTCGTTTCGACCCCGACCCCCAACTAAGGAACCCGGGTTGCAGCTGTGGGACTAGAAACAGCCAGTTGTGGTTGGGGAAGGGTCTCGCTGTAAATACTTAAGGAGGGGATAATTTTAAGAAGGGGGAGAAATTGGGGGAAGGTGTGTATGGGGAAGTATGTGGTGTGTACGAGTGTTTATTCTGGGTGGGGACTGGCTGGGGAAAGTTTTGTGGAGGTGGGGGCCGCTGGAGTGAGAAATACAGGTGTGCGTGTTTGTGTGTGTTTGGGGGGTTCACAGCTCATCCCCTCTCTGCCGTTGGAGTGGGGAATGAGGAACAAACGGGGGAAAGGAGAGGTCGCTCCGGCCCCCCCAACACTGTAGCCAGTGACCTCAAAGTCAAGAAACCAGAGATCTGTAGGTTTGGGGTCCAGGTCACCCGCTGAGTCTGAGCCCGCCCCCATCCCAAGAGTCTCCGCCCCCCTCCCAATGAACCCCCCCCTCCGGCTCTGGGGGAGGGCGCTGCCGTCCCTAGGGCCCTCTTAATTGACCAATCGCTGGAGCCGAGTTGGAAGCGGAATGAATATATTAGTCTTATTAACCACTCATAAAATAGAGATTATTATCCCAGGGAGGGGCGGAGCCGAGCTGAGCGTAGTGGGGTGTCCCTGCCTGGTGGGTGTACGGGTGTGTTTGGGGCTCTACCCGCCCAGTCCTGAGGAACAAGTTCTTAATTTAACGTCCCCACAAGGGTCTCCCCTCATTGTACTCCCTGTAAACATGGAAGGGAGGGAGGCTGGGGGAGACTAATTCTGGGGTCACACTTGAACTCTTCCCCTATCCAGTCTACCCGCCCACTCAATTTTAAATCTTCCCCAATTTCAGGGCATGGTCCACTAAGCCGAAGTGGCATTTGCTCCTGTACCCTTCTCTGCGTCTCCGGTTCAGCCCAAGGGCAACGGGGTGGGTAGAAATAACACGAAGGTGCTAAATGGGGGGCCCGCGGAATTCCCCCAAACAGTTGTCTGAAAAGAGCCGCACTATCTCGGTGCCTAGCTCCAGGGTGAGAAAGACACTACTTCAGCCTCCCCTATTAACCCCCCCCACCCAATACACACCCCATGCTCCATGCTCCCTCTCTCAGATTCTGCCCTCTTTGTCCACTCAGAGCCTGGGGACCAGGGAGGGGGTGAAGTGGGGCATGTGGAGAAGACGGGACGACTGGGAGAAGCGAGCTTTTGACACTCCCTTCATTCCTTTGCAATAACAATTCAAAAGGTCGGAAATTTTCATTCTCAGTTTTTATTCTAGAGGATTTTGGTTATGTATACAGTAATCTATATGGATATGTATACACACACACACACACACACACACACAGCCCCCGAAGGGGCGGGGAACCGCTAGTACTCCGGGTGCTGCGTATTTGTAATGGGGGGGGAGGAGAGGGGAAGGTTGCAGTGTGTCTTCCGCTTTTTTTTTTTAAGTCTTTCTCTATCTCCCAGTACAATTTGCACGATTTTTCTCTTTCTCTCCCCCTAGACTTGCAGAGTAAAAGTATAGCAGGTCCAGGTGGCTTGGGGGAGAAGAGGTGGGTATGTGTGTACTGGGGTGTATGTGTGTATTAGGGTGTATGTGTGTCTTCCTCTTGGGGGAGGAGAAAAAGAAAAAGAAGGAGGGAAGAGGAAAAGTGGCATCCCTGTCGGAGAGGAGGAGGAAGAGGAGGAGACGCGCTCCCTTTCAGATAGAAATCTAGGACAGCTTTTGCCGGCAGCCGGCAGTGAGCGGGGCCCTTTGGAAATAGAATAGCCAATGTAATTTGACACTTCAACTTGCTCTGCTTCGGGCTAGTTGATTCACTTACTCACCCACTAACGCCGAGTTCCTTTTCACTGTCTGTGGACATTAAAAAAGGGGGGGGGGGAGCGAGAGCGAGAGAGCAAAGGAGAGAGCTAGCGAGCAGAGAAATAAAGCTCGAATCTAGTCGTAATTCTGATTTCTCTCCCCCCCTTTTTTTCCTCCCGCTCTCCCTCCCCCTCTCCACCACCAACCGCACAGATCTCCCCCGCCCTCCCCCTCCCCAAAATCCACTGGGGGAGAAAAGGAAAGGAGAAAAAGAGAGCGAGAGAGAGCGAAAAGGATTTTGCCAGTGTGTCCTTCCTCCTTTCGTGATTTCTCTCGCTGCTGCCGCCGCTGCCGCCGCTGCCGGTGCCGCCGCTGCTGCCGCTGCCGCCGCTGCCGCCGCCGCCGCTGCTGCGTGCGGCCCCGGCTCCTCGCTAAGCGGTGGGTAAGTTTGTCGTCTTTCTCCTGGGGCTGGGGCTGGGGCTGTGGCTGGGTCTGGAGCCGGAGCCCGAGCCGGAGGGAGGGGAACCGGGGGCGGACACAATGGATCGGGGCCCCCCACTCTCGGAGCCCGCCCCCCCAGAAGCCGCGCGGAATCGTGGATTAGGCAGACTCGTGCTAGTCCCCGTAATTGTGATTGTTTTCGTGGGATCGTGCGTTTGCTTTTTCTTCTCTCTTGCAAAGACTTGTGGCTGGAAACGTGTGGAGGTTAAGGGTTTGTTGTGTGTGTGGGGTGTGTTGTTTCCCCCACACTCCCAGCTTAAAGGGCTGGGGATAGAGGTAGGTAGGAGGGTCAGTTAGTGCTGGAGGCTAAAGGAAGCCAGCCTTGGTGTTCAGGCTCTGGGGAGCGGGGAGCTGAAGGAATCCGGGGTTCCTAGTTACGATTTATGTGTCTGTGTATCTATCTGTGTGTAAAGAAACCATGCCTTTCTCCCAGCGTGGCTATCCGCGCTCCCTATATGTGATGTGGAGGGGCCAAGGGGAGCGCAGGCATTACTCCGGGGCTGGAGAATGTGGGGAATATCGCCTTAAACCTTCTTTCCGGTGGGCGTTAAGTTTGTGTGTATTTGTGAGGGTGTTAATCGTTGTTGTTACTTAGTGTGCTTGTGGCTTGTAGAAGGGTCAGCCAGGAAGACACAATGTTGCAATACTGAAGGTGTGTGTGAGAGAGAGAAAGAGAGAGAGTGAGTGTGTGTGTGTGTGTGTGTGTATGTGTGTGTATGTGTGCGCGCGCCGTGGCCGGTAGCCGGGAACTCCTTAAAAACAAAAGGAGGTTTAAACCTCGACCAGGGACGCCGCCGTTTGCCTGCCGGGCTGCCCCAGCCAGGAGAGAAGCCTTGCCGCTTCAGAAGGAGCATTTTCTATGTGTGTATATGTCCAGAAGCTAAAGTGATCTGTCGCCTCCAGTTCCTTTCTCTGTGTCTTTTGCTGTCCCTGGTGGAGGGGAAGGGTGGGTGGCAGAGATTGGGGGGGCTGGGCACGCGGGGGGGGATTCCGGGGGAGGGGGCTGTCTCTGGGAAGGTTGTTTCATGCTCCTTGTGTCTAGGGTTGGAGGGGGGAACACTGGAAAGCGGGGTTTCTCTTTTTCCTTCGCCTTCCTCCCTCCCCTCCCCAACTGGAGAAAGAAGCAAGCTAAGCCAGCGCGCTCTCCCCCTCTCCGGTGTACATCTGTCCAGGAAGCCAGGGGAGGGGGTAAAAGGGAGGGGGGTTGATGGAGGGAAAATAAAACCACATAGAAACAGCGGCAGAAGCGGGATCGAGTGTGTGTGTGTGTGTGTGTGTGTGTGTGTGTGTGTGTGTGTGTATGTGTAGGTAGACAGGGAGTGGGTGTGCATTGGGGGGGTAGATGGTGGCATTGTGAAGGCGGGGTGGGGGGCGGGAGAGGAGGGGACCGTTTTCACGGGAGGCTGAGTTGCAGCAGCCTAAAGGGGCTAGAGCCTCAGACCCCGGGTTTAAAAGACACTCCAAGAATGTAAACAACTGGAGAAAGGAGTGCGTGCAGGCTGCCCAGAGAGCTCTTCGGCACCCCAGCTCCCCCCTTCCCTGGGGAGAGACGCCGAAAGCTAGTGAGCTCGGGGGCCCGGCAAGTTAGAGTTGTGCACCGCGCGCTGGGAGCTTCAAACTTTCCCCTTGCGCCCCGCACCTCCTCTTCCCCCATCCCGAGCGCTTCCCAAGTGGATAGCAAGAACCCCTCCTGGAGGGCGCGCCTTGGAGGCGGGGGTGTCCCTATGCTGAAGGAGAGGTAGCTTGAGCGGTGGCTGTAGAGTTCAGTCCAGCTGAGCACTGAGAAGGAATTGAGTGCGGGGAGGGGAGGGGAGAGCCTGGGCAGGGCTCGGGACTCTCTTCTCTGGGTCCGGGACCAACTTCTCATGTTATTCCAATGGGTAGGCGAGTGCCCCCCGGCAACCATCGGCCGACGTTTGGATAGCTTGGAGTGCCCGAAGAGTGGGTTTTGCTGGAGCAGGTCTGGGTGCAGGCTGTCCCCTCCCTCCTTCCCTCCCTTCTTTCCTCCTCCTCCTCCTCTTCGCTCTCCTCCCTCTCCTTCCCCCCTCCTCCTCCTTCTTCCCCCTCCGCTTTCTCTCCTTTCCTCTGACTGCTTTCTCAATGCACTGACGAGAGGGAGGAAGATTTAAGTTGGCAACCTAAACAAATGTTGTCTTAAAGGTTCCTTGAGAGCGAGTAGGAAAGGGGGTGGGGTGGGGGGAGAGACTGGGCAAGAATGAATGACACAGAGGAGTTGGGGGGTGCTTCTTTCCTTTTCAGATAAGAAAGCCATTTTAGAGACCGCCAATCCCCCCCCCCCCCCCCCCCCCCCCCCCCCAACTGTGCATCAGAAGGAACGGTGCCTTATAAAATTTAAAAGGGCAGCAGCCCATTAAGGCGATGGCCTGGCGCCTGGCTTCAGGAGCTTCGTTCGAGCTGCCTGCCTTGCGGTGCCAAGGGCTTTTTAAGGGATTTTCTTGAGCAACAGTTTCTCTCCTGGCTGCAATATGGGAACCTGGCCTTGTAAACTGCAGGGTTAAATGATGCCGTAGTCTCTTCCTCCTTCTCCTCTCTGGGTGTGGGGAGTCACCCTGGGCAGGAAGGGAGTCCAGGGCTGCTCTCAGAGTTTATTTTAAAAAAAAGAAAAGAAAAAAGGTGTGTGTTTTAAAGTATAGATCAAATGTGCTGGAGCAGGGAGGAGTAATTTGTTTTACTGGTCGGGAATTGTAACTTTTACTCTTTGGCATTTGCTAGCCCTTGGAAAGTTCAAAACTAGTCCTAACATACTAATAAGTGGGGAAAGTTAGGAGGATCAAAACCCTAGAGCCTTAGCTTTTTCTGGATTTTTGGCTGCCTTTTTGCTGGGAAGAAGACAAGCATTTATTTAACTGATACAGAGAGTAGGACTCACAGTGGCTCCCCCTACCCCACCCCACCCCTCTCCTGGGGCTTTTGATTGAGAGAAATTTACTGTGCCATCAATCTCCCCATAGTGAGGCCTGATTCAGGTTTATGAATGCCAGAAGACTTGCGCTGACCTTTCTCTCTTTAACTTGAGGATGTTGAAACACCAGCATCAAACAAAAGACACATTGAAAGCAAGGTCTGCAACGGAGCACGTGTGACTTTGAGGCTGGTGGAAGGCATTTGGAGATAGGGTTTGCCTCTGAGTATTTTTTGCTTTTTCCCCCTCTCCCCTAAGCAAGGAGTGCAGCATTTAGCTCTGGGAGTCACAAGTCTGTGGAAAGTTGTTTCGAGAGCAAACCTCAAAGTTAAGATTCCTGCAATTCGGTTGGGGTTAGAGTGTTGGGAGGATTTCTTTCTTTCTGTTTTTTCTTTTGCCTCAACATTTTAAGATGGATGGGGTTTTGAAGCTATTGGTACATACATTATTCAAGGAGAAGAATAATTGAGCATAGCAAATTCATTCTGATTTACGGAGAACTGCTCAATGCAGAAGAGGTAATTTGTAAGATTTAAAAAAAAAGATTGGAGCTTTTGTTTTTATTTGTTATGTCAGCATAACCCAAAGGGTTCTGCAGGGTGACAACACCTGAATTCATTTTACTTTTTAAACCAAACACAGCCATGATCTCCAGTAGCATCTTCATCCCTGCCTGGCCCAGGAAAGAAACATTTGGGTGGAGAGACTGTGCACTGTTGACATTGCTGGTGACCCGTGGATCCTTTACTCATTTAGGATAATAACAGGGAGAAGAAAAGCAACACAATTCACAGTTGAGAAGAACTGAAAACTTCCATTTTTTTCCTCCCAGATTGGCAGAAAAAGAACGGAAATTTGAGATGCATTATTTTCCTCTCCTCTCTTGCATGAGATTAATAAGACGTAAATCCTAAATCCTTAGGCCTTGATGGCCAGACTCACTGACACTGGACATGGCCCCATCTAGCAGTTTAATAAGATGTTGGTTCCTGAAGCCACTCAGGGAGGCCAGCAGATAAGTTTATCACAGGAAACTCCTTAAAAAAAACCCGTTTGAGAATGACAAAGATGGGCCTCCCAGAGAGGGAGTATGTCATCTATGTTTCCATTCATAACTTTTTTTTTTTTTGTGAAGGCCCTCCGCCTTCCTTCTATCTGCGTCCCCACCCCCAACCCCCATCTTTATGAGGTTTTCCAGGTTGCAAAGCCACAACAGAACCTGTGTGTGCTAATTACCACCACGATGCTGTGGCCTTGCCTAATAGGTTTGACCTCTTGGTAAGATGGGCTTGCTTCTGTGCATACACTGTTCCTGACTACCCTTTGTCTCCCAGGGAAGCTACTGGGAATCTTCTGCCCTTCTCAGCTAGGGGGAAGGGAAAAGACTTAGCAATTGAGTGGTGCTTAATTAGCATCACTGGCCTTCTACTGTGTGCAGGATCCAGTGCTTGGTGCTCTAGGGGAAATGAAAAGGGGCCTAGGCTCTGCCCTCAGGGAGTTTACAGTTGAGCAGGAGGTGGGAAAACTTTCATAAAGGCTTTAAACAAACCAACAAAAAAGCCTTTGAGAGAGCTAAGAGCCAGGATTTTAAGGCTGGAACAGATCTTGGAGGTGGTATTTTGTCTTGCCTCCTCATTTTACTGGTAAGAAAGCTGAGACAGACAGATTTGACCAAGGTCAAGTTAGTAAATGCAGAAGCTAGCTCTTGAACCCAGGTTATTTTTTGTTGTTGTTGAGTCCTGCCTGACTCTTGACTCCATTTGGGGTTTTCTTGGTAGAGATACTGGTGGTTTGCCATTTCCTTCTCCAGCTCATTTTTACAGGTGAGGAAACTGAGGCAAAAAGGGTTAAGTGACTTTAGGCTAGTAAGTGTCTGAGGTAGGATTTGAACTCAGATCTTTCTGACTTGGGGCTCTATTCACTGATGCACTGTACCACCTAGCTGTCCAGGTTGTCTTGCCTCCAAGTCCATTGCTTTCCCCACTATAACCTACTACTGCCCCCAGTGTCGTAAGATGACAACAACCAGGAAGACTTGATAAACTAGAAGAGAATTGAGGCAGGAATCTTGGATTAGGCATCACAGTGAGTCTTACTTTTCTCATCTGTTAAATGGGGCTAAATACCACACAGATTTCGAAAGAATCAAATGAAACAATGCTTGCTAATGTTTTAGAAGTAGGAAAAGCTATCCTTCTGGAGTATAGGAGTTCAACTTTGGGGGTGGGATTGGTCTGCAGCCCAGCTCAGTAGCACAAGAGGTTTTTCCAGCTGGCTGCTGTGATAAACAAGTCCAGGGAGTGTCCACACTGGAGTGAAGGATGGCTTAGGGATCTGGAAGGCCCTCCCCCCAACACACAGACAGGATGCCAGAGGGGCTGCATGTCACCAGCTAGCATTTTAGTTTGCTCCTGGCAGGAAAGACTAGAGTTTAAAGGTTGCTCCTCTTACCCCTAGTACTCAGAGGAAATGTGGTGATGCTGCTGATCTGTTGTGGGAATGCCCCTAATGCCATGTAGGAGGAATTGGACATGTTTCTTACTGCCGTGGAGTTGCTATCCCCTGTCTTTGCACTTTAGATATTATGTTGGGGATGGTAGCTAGCCTGGGCTCCACTGACTTTCGATAGGGTAGCATGATTTCATCTGTGGTTTCTTAAGAGAGGCAATGCTTTCTCATCTAGAGTACATAGAATCACAAGGAACACAAGAAGTCCAAGACAATCCCTGTCCTCAAAGAGTTTAAGAAGGACACACACATACATACACACTCACACACACAGTTTTATATACATGTACACATATATAAATATATATAGGCATATGTGTATATATATAGACACGTATACATAAACTTTTTGTTCTTGTTCAATCATTTTTCAGTTGTGTCTGATTCTTTGTGACTCCATTTGGGGTTTTCTTGGCAGAGATACTAGATTGGCTTGCCATTTCCTTCTCCAGCTCATTTTACAGATGAGGAAACTGAGGCAAACAGGGTTAAGTGACTTGCCCAGGGACACACAGCTAGGAAGTGTCTGAAGCCAGATTTGAACTCAGGAAGATGTCTTCCTAACTCCAGGCCTGACACTCTATCCACTGAGCCACCTAACTGCACTGTACATACACATATACACATACATATATGTGTTTTATACATATATATATATGTAAGAAGTTAAATAATACAGAACAAGAGATATGATACTGAGGCAATATGATACAATCAAAATACGACAAAATATGAGGTTAGAGGACATAGGATTTCAATTCCAGCTGTGCACTTTACTAGCTGTGTGGGATAAAGACTGAACCCATGATTTCGTTAATTTAGGGAACTCCCAGATGAGGGAACTCTCTCTACTACTCCAGGTCTCCACCTTCCCTGAAAGTTAATCCTACCTATAGAAGTGAAAGGTTAAATGATTTTGTTCAGGAGCACAAACCTATTGTATGTCAGAGGGAAGACTTGAACCCAGGCCTTCCTGATGTGGAGGCTGGGTCTCATTAGCTGTGCACCTATGGACAGGTCATTTAATGTCACTGGACCTCAGTTTTCTCATCTGTAAAATGAGGGTGTTGGACTAAATGGTCTCTAAGGAACTTGCTAACTAACTCTAAATCTGACAATTCTGTATAAGGGGCAAATGAAAGGAACAGTGTGTGGTTGATGATATTAATGAAATTGAAAGGAGAGAGAGTCCCTAGAGGCCGGTGTGGTCAGAAGAGGAGGATAGGATCATGACACAGGCATTGGAGAATAGATAGGACTTAGCTAGCTAGACATCCTGCAGGATGAGGAAGGTTGGGAGAGGAAGGAGGAAGGCAGGGGGATCTCAGGCTAAGTACATCTCTTGGGTCTCTAGGGGAAACTGTCATATTTTAATGGAACAGAGCTGGCTCTCTCATACTAGGACTCAGAGCCCTTCTGTATTACTCAGCTGTGGTCCCCAGCAGCTGCCCATCCTCTTGGTTCTAATAGTCTGCCGAGTTGACGTTCTCCAAAACTCCCAATTGTGGTTTTTGATCCTTGGGAGCATGAATCTGCGGCAAAGGAGTTCTTGAAGTGGTGGGGAAAGAAACAGATGTGTTTGTAGCCGGCCTCTGGTCCCCTCAGAGAAGAGAAGAAAGTCCACGGAGCCAGGCTGGTTACCACAGCTCAGATGGTTTCTATAGCTACAAAAAGTGACTCAGACCTTTCCCTTCTCCTGGTCTCCTATAGCAAACCCCACAAGCAGGCAAGATGCTGGGCTAGGAAGGCATTCCCACCCCCACCCCAAATGGCATGCCCACAGGTTTGCTGACATGCCGCGTGCCAGAAGCAGCCACAGGGAAAGAACAGGTAGCCTCTTGGGTTCTGTCTTTCTGACCAGAGCCTGGCTGCTTGTTTTGTATGTGAATATGATGAACACCAGGTAGCTGGTTCCATGGTAATGATCCTGTCAGCAATTAAGGGACCCTCCCTAATGCACCCCTCTCATCCACCTGTTATGCATGAACAGCGAATGTCCTGACCCCTATTGGGTATAGAAGAGTCATAGCTTTAGAGCCAGGGCGTCACCCCAACTAGTAACTATTTCATTTTACAAATAAGAAAACTGAGGCCCCAGGGCACTTAGGCAGTAAGAGTCTGTAAGGATGTGATGGGGCCAAGGTAGGGAGGGGGCAACTAGTACCTACTGTACTCTGTTACCAGTGTCCCAGAGAGCCACTGTATAACTATAACTACTATGACATTTGATTGGGCCTGAGGGAAGGTCAAGGTGTCTGGGATAATTAGATTTCTTAGATTTCACTACTTCTGAGCCTAATCCTTTTATCTTTTGCCTAGATTTGCAGCCACTCAGAGGATTCTGGGGGTAAGAGGTAGGGAAACCCACATATCCCCAGTTTCTGAAGCCAGTATGGGGGATTCGACTCTTGAAGGTGTTGGGTTGGGAAGGGTGGGGGAGAAGGTGGAGTTCAGCCAGAATCTAGACCTTTTATTCAGGTCCATGGGAATCCAAAGGATCGGGGGTGCTATAATAACACATCTGCATTGTTTGGCCATTTTCCAAAGAGCTTGCTAGTTGATTTTCTGGATGCTGTTCCTGTATTACCAGGTAGTATGTGGAGACCTGTTAAAGGTTTGACACGTGTTGTTACAGGGCCAAGGATCCTTTTTGAGATCAGTGGGTATATTGAGCTGTGATGTTGGAGAGAGGATGGGCCACCTGTATGAGTGAGTGAGAATGAGTGTTGAGGTGGCTCTGTCTAGGCAGTTGGGATGTAAGGAACTGCCTAATTTGATAAAAGTTGTTTTTATCTTGTCATTGTATCCCTGGCTGCATTTCTGTGGCTTAGTACTGCATCTTGAGATTGGGGAGTTTTTACCCCAAGTCTCTCCTCTAAGGAAAACCCGGTTTGGGGTGCAGAGGCAGGAGGGGACATAAAAGAGACTTTCTTAGCCAAAATGATAATCTCCTTATACGTCCTCTGGTACATACCCCTGTCTTGAACCCTCTCTCTCAAGGGCCAATAGTCTTCCTGGGAAAGCCCAGGGCTTGGTGTGAGCAGAGCTGGGAAGTGAAGGGATCTAGATTCCTGAAAATTAGCATGAGAATAGAGGCCCAGACAAGAAGCCTCTTGTGTGTAACTCTGGGTCCTTGGGGTAATGATGTGCTGATCTTACCCTAGCTGGCCTTTCCTGCCTGGGCAGCTATATGTCTCTGCTTTAGTGGGCAGGGCATCCCAGCTGGGCGAGTCTGGGCCGACTGCAGCTGTCATTGGGAGCCAGGAGCACATTAATTGGAGGATCCTTACCTAGGGCAGCCAGTGTGATTCCCCCCCTCCCCATACTTCAGGCCCCAGTTTCATTGCCTTTTGTGTTTTGAGAAGGCCTGTAACATGAGCAGCCCCCGTTTCTCCAAGGGACTTTTGTTTGGCCGATTAAAACATTTATTGTGGAAAGACTTGACAAGTACTATTTGGTCCAGACCAGTTCTTGGGAGGCAGGAGATCACCATCACCTAATGATTGGCTCACCCCACAAGGTGAGCCTTATCAGTCCCCAAGGGGTTCCCAGAATCAGCTCGTTAACTATTCAGAGGAGTTTATTTATTAGAATCCCAGTGCTACAAAAGAGGAAAGGATAAGGCTTCAGTTGGCCACTTAGTGGTAAAGCAATATAGCTCTGGTTCATTTATTCTCCAAGAATATGGTTCTTTCAGGGTGTAGTAGATAGAGAACTAGCCTCACAGTGAAGAAGACCTGGGTTTAAGGCCTGCCTCTTGCCCGGACTGGCTGTGTGACCTTGGACATGTTGTACAGCCTCTCTGAAAATCAGTTGCCCATCTAGAAAATGAGTAAGTTGTACTTCATGGCCTCTATGATACATTCAAGCTCTAAATCTAAAATCCTTTTTTCAGAGAATTAGATTCCAAGTCTGACACCCCTTCCCCTCTGCCATTACGATTCTTTCCAGGATAACCCAACCCTAAAAACAACAACGAAAACCCATCCCCTTTGTCTTTGACTAAGGATTGAATGGAATAAACAAGGACAATTATATTAATTCCCTGATTTTTCAATTCCCGGAAGGCTTCCTGACCTAGAAATCACCTCTCAAAAGTGTGAACTTTTTAGTAGTGGATGTGGAATTTTGTCTGATTGTGTGGGAATAGCCTCTTCCAAGAACAAAGGCCGCTGGGAATCAGTTATAGAATTCTGTGTGGCATCACATTCTCAAGGGGGCTTGAAAATAATTGCAATAAGGGGTCAGTTATGTTGCAGATTCTCAGGAAGGTGTGATCATTTTTTTAAAAAGCAGGACAACTTATTGTTAGGATTGTAGATCTAGAGCTAGTGTTTTCCAGATGAGGAAACTGAGGCCCAGAGAAGCTCTTGGTACCTTTCCCAAGGCCACACAGGAGTGGTGAGTGGCATAGCTTTTTGTTATTCTCTGACACTGGTAGTCTTCAGGCTTCCTGATAACTAAAAAGACAGGAACTGAATGACAGATTGTGAAGGACCTTCAGGGTCTTTGGGGAAGAAATGACGGTGACATTGGTCCTTTTGCCCTAGGTGGTGGAAGGGTCCTGTTTAGGGCTGGGAGTGCTGATTTTAGAAACTTTATTAGAAGTAGCAAGAAAGCAACTCTCTCTGTAGCAAACATTTCCCCAGAGTAGCTGACATTTCTGTCCACCTATCCCCACTGGCTTCCCCTAAATGGTAGGTATGGCAAGAATGTGGCCAGGGAGGCAGAAGAGGTATGTATCCTCCAAGTTTTAGCCACAGGAGTTCCCTCAGAAACCAGTTCTGGTTCCTAATGGCTAGAATTCTCCTCCCTCTTCCCCCAGCAAAGGAAGGGATAGCACCAGTTTCAAATTCCCCGACAATCCAGTGGCACAAAGACATGTATCCCCCGGGAGAGGCTGTCAGCTATAGTGTAAGGGTCTTGAGCTAAGAATCAGGAGACCTAGGTTCTAGGTTCTGGGGACCTCTGCCGCTGATTGGATGTGGCATCTTGTGAAGTCTCTTGAGTTCTTTGGGTCCCAGTTTCTTCATCTTTGGAATGAGGAGGAGTGGTCTAGATAAACTTTTCCAGCTTTGTGATTCTATCAGGCAAGCATTTCCCCTAGCAACTTAAATGTCCCTTAGTATTTTCTATTCTTAGAATCATAGGATTGAGAATTGGAAGGGACCTTAGAAACCATCTCTAGACAGATGTGGAAACTGAGGCCCTGAGAAGTGGTACATGCTCAAAGAAACATTTGATGTAGTAGAAAGGACACTTGACTTGGAGCTAGGAGAGGCCTGGATTCAAATCCTGCCTCAGATACTAGTTAACTGCATGATCATGACCTATTGCCTTTTCAACTTTTTTTTTTTTTTTTTGGTCTCCAACTGTGAATTCCCTGTGTAGAGAATTTCTGGTGTAAAAATTTGCTTTTCTGCTGCAATTCATTTGTACCTTAAATTCTTAGAGCAGGGATCCTTAACTTTTTTTTCTGTCATGGATCCCTTTTTTTAGTCTGATTAGGCCTATAGACCCCACTCAGAATAGCTTTTCTTAAATGCATTAAATAAAATACATAGAATTTCTTTTTTTTTTAATGTTCCAAAGGTGATGAATTTATTTTACTCTGATGAAAACCAGAGCTTTCATTGTAGCACAGAGACTGATTTGATCATGAAGGTCCTGAAAGATTTCAAAAGAAACAAATTACAATGACATCTAGTAATAGAAATATTAAAAACAAAACCAAAAACAGATCTAAGTTCATAGACCCCAGGTTAACTTCTTAACCCCACCACCTGGGATGAGAGGTTAAGTAAATTTTGAAGGACCATATAGCTAGTTTCTGGAAGACTTGAACACAGGGCTTTCAGATTCTAAGGCTGGTTCCTTAATCTACTCTGCCTCTCTTTGTTGTTGTTGTTGTTGTTATTATTATTGTTTGAGGTCATACAGGTAGTAAGTGACTGGGCTGGCATTGGAACTCTAGCCCTCAGGCTCCAATTCCAATGCTTTTTCCAATTCTGGGGTACAATACGTATGGTACAACGGTGTGTTACAATGGAAAGAACCCAGGATTAGGAGTAGGAAGACGAGCCAGCTTCACAACTTACTATCTCTGTGACCTTGGACAAGTCACAAACTCTCTGGGCCTCACTTTACTTATCTGTAAAATGAGGGGGCTAGAAAATAAGACCTCTAATGTCTCTCCAGTCTTTGAAGTTGTCCTCTGATGAATATTCCCATGGTATTGAGGATGAAGAGAAGGATACTTAACTTAGAATGAATATTTTCTCCCTAAACTTCTTGAAGGGCCTACCTTCATTTAGTCCCGGGGGCCTATAGACCTGTGTTTATTTGCACAGTCTTTTTCTTTTTTTTTTTTTCTTCTTTTTTTGGTAATATGACCACAAATTCGTTTGTGGCTAGGTACATGAGCCATTTGAAAGGCATGCTTGGCAGGAGGTTGAATCGTGCATCCGGAGTCAGGAGACTGGACTTAAATTGTAGGTAGTTCTAGAAATGGAGAACTGGAAGGGTCCTGAAAGGTCATCTTGGCCAGCCTAGCCCTTGGATGAAGAAACAGAGCGATAGAGCTGAGGTAACTTGTCCAGAGTGACATAGAGCTAGTCACAGAGCAAAGCCTCCTAACTGTGGTCCAAATGCTCTTCTGACTCCAATAGAAATTCTGAGCCATAGAGTGAAGGTGAGCTACAGTGGCAGTCACACACTTGGCTTGAGAATATTTCTGGCCCAGTGGTGTTCATTGTCATTGGCCAGCTTTTATCAAACCACCAACGAAGCCGGGCACTGGAGTTTCTTTCTGGCCCTGGGTGTTCAGGAAAGATGAACCCTGGCAGCCTCGGTTTTTAAATCCCTTTTCTTTGAATGTTCATTTATTTAAAAAAAAAAAAAAAGAAAGCCTTCTGTTTTTACATCTTGATCGTTTCTGGTGGTCACCCATGATGTAGATGACATTTTGCCCTAGTCCCCCCACACCTCTCTGCTGAAAATGTTATGGTTTTTCAGGACAATTATTGGTTTTCTATTACTCAGTCCTGTCAGTTGATGGGCCTTAAATCTCCTCTTTCTTTCTTACCTGTGTCTGGGTTTGGTTTGGCCAACCATAGCTAGTCTCTCTCTCTTTTTTTTTTTTTTTTGGTTAGGCAATGGGGTTAAGTGACTTGCCCAGGGTCACACAGCTAGTACATGTTATGTGTCTGAGACTGGATTTGAACTCAGGTCCTCCTGAATCCAGGACCGGTGTTCTGTCCACTGCGCCACCTAGCTGCCCTATAGGTAATCTTTTGAAGTTATTTTCCAGCTCCTGTCATAACAGAGGCCTAAATTCCTCTCATTTCTCTCTTTGTAAAGGGGAACAAACATGGATAATATGATTTCTAGTTTGGTGCCTTTGCAATATTGCTGCAATTAGATTAGGAAATGATTAAGCATCTCTTGGTCTGCAGTGTTATACATGGGCATTTTCTTTTACAGGACGTGTGTGTGTGTGTGTGTGTGTGTGTGTGTGTGTGTGTGTGTGTGTGTGTGTTTTTCCATTCCCCTTAGCTATTCCTGGCTTTAGATTTCCCCTTTAATTTGTGTTGTATACTTGATATAAGCACATGATACGGTAACCTTCACTGAACAGATGCTGCAGTAATCAGAAAAGCTCACATTTATATAAATACTAAAAAGTTGACAAAGTGCTTTTCTCAGGACACCTTTGTGAGATAATTAGTTTACATATCATTATTCCCATTTTAGAGATGACAGAAGTGAGTCTCAGGGAGGGGAAGGATCTTATCCGTGATCATCTAGGAGGAAATTAAGCTAGCTCTTCTGAATCCCAAGGCCTGTGTGCTCTCTCTCTCTTTCTTTTCTCTCTCTTTTCTGTCTCTCTCCTCTCTTTTTTCTCTCTGTCTTTCTCCTCTCTTCCCTCTGTCTTTCTGTGTCTTTGTCTCTGTCTTTCCTCTTTCTTTTCTCTCTGCCTCTCTTCTCTGTCTCTCTGTGTCTCTGTCCCTGTGTCTCAGTCTCTGCCTTTCTTTCTCTCTCTCTCTGACATGGCCCCTTCTTTAAAATCAGAGGCTCACAAGTAATCTCAAGAATTGAGAGGGCCTTCAGGGGCCACCTCCACCCAATACTACAAGAATCCCTTCTTTGACAAGTGATCATCCACCTTTTGCTTGAAGACCTTCATCATCATTGTCATCATCATCATCATCATCATCATCATCACCACATTTATGTAGCAATGGCACTTTCTGCGTGTCATCTCCTTTGATCCTCATCACAACCCTGTGAAGTCGGAGCGATTACTCTCATTTTACAGATGAGGAAGCTGATTCTGAGACAGGTTCTGTGACTCACCCAGGTCTTCACAGTTAGTAAATGTCTAAGGCCAGATCTGAACTCAGGTTTTCATGATTCCAAGTCCAGAACTCTTCTATACTTCATCACCAACTGCCATTGAGGGGGGACGCCTCACTTCCAGAATCTTGCCCCCTTCGGGAGCATGGCACAGCCAACAGAGCACTGAGGTTGGAGTCAGAGGACCTGGATTCAAATTTCACCTCTGGTTGCTTCCTGCAAGTCCTTTTACTTTCCCTTGGCCTCAGTTTTCTCATCTGTAACAAGAGAGGGTTGCACTAGATGCCCCAACTCTCAATCTGTGATTCCAAGATCATTTTTAGGAGGTTTTTCTTGACATCAGGCCTGGATTTGCCTCTGAAGCTTTTACCCACGTCTCCCAGTTCTGGGAGAAACAGTACGAATCAACCCTTCTTCAGTGATAACTCCTCCCAAACACTGGAAGACAACTCTCATGCCCACTTCCCGTAGCCTCTGTGTGCCCACTTTCCGTAGCCTCTGTGTGCCCACTTTCTGTAGCCTCTGTGTGCCCACTTTCGTAGCACCATCTCCTTTTAGGGTCACTAGCTTGTTCCTTTTACTTCCTGCTTTGGTCATATTCATCCCCCTTGTCCCCTAGTAACCTTAGCAGAGAAGAAAACATTTGACATGTGATATGTTGACAAAACTTGTTTCTTAAAAACAAAATCTAGACAAAAGCGAAGAACTATTTCCAGCTCCTGACGTCCACTCCAAGGAATAGCATTTACACCAATTTAAAGAGTTAAGCTGGTCCTTGGTGATTATAAAAGGGTGTCATTCTAACAATTAAGATAATAGAAGGAGCTATTTAAAGCAGCTGGCACAAATGTGCCTTTAAGAGAACTGAGGCTGAAACCTCGGGCAGCTTTTGCCAAAGGAAGGGAGCCTTTGAAGAAGGAAGGAAAGGAGATGATCGACAGCTGCCCAGGGTCTGGAGAGGGCTCCGGATAGGTGGAGTCCCTTTCCCCCTCTATCTTGTAGCCAGTGGATTCTTCACTCTGATCTGGTTCCAGCGTTGTCGAAGGGAAGGTCCTGTTTGTTACTGGACAGGAACCATCATTTACTGGTGATGGAAAACTTAGAATCAGGAGGATGAAGGAAAATGCCAAACTTTCCTGTGACCTGTGATGATAGCCAACATATAGCCCATTTACATATATTATCTCATTTGGTGAGCTCAAAAAAACGTTAAGTAAGTAGTGGGCAGTTTTACATATGAGAGAATATAGAGGGTAAGTAGAGACCAGGAGCATGATGGGAGAGTAGTTTTGGACCGTAGAAGCTGGAAGGGACTTTAGAGACCGTCAAGTCCAGCCCACCCCTATTTTACAGATGAGGAAAGTGAAGCCCAGAGAGATTTCAAGGTAGTAAACTCTCTCAAATCAAGAGCTCTTTCCACTGAATTCCACTGCTTTCCCAATGATTAACAGACATAAGACCTTAGATGAGTCACTCCCCTTCTCTCCCAGGGATGAAACTAGAAGATTGGACCCACTGACCTCTGAAATCCCTTCGAGCTGACATTGCCTTTATCATTTAAGCGGCTTGCTTAAGCCCCTCCACGTAGTCGGTGTCAGAGTCAGGAGGAGAATTTGAGTCTTCTGACTTCCAAGTCAGGTGGCATTTTCTGATACGTTACAGGAAAACCCCTGTTTTCTTCTATTTGTTTTCATTTAGTTGTTTGTTTTTTTTTTTTTTTAAGATCCAAAATGTACTCCCCTCTGACTTTCTGGAAGTAAACCTGCCAGGTTATAAAAGACTAGTTTCTGAGGCTTCATATTTGGGTAATGCTTTGTCATTTTCTTTTGGAGGAAACCCTAAGCGCTCCTTCCTTAGAGGAAAGAGTATGGCCAGGGAAGGTTTGGCCTTGCTAGTGCCAACCTCTGTCTTCAATGAGCTCTATTATAGAGGAAGAGTACTTTGGGGAAGGGGTACCAAAGAAACAGAAGGGCGTGAGTGCCCCTACCTACCTACCTAAAGGTGTTCACAAACAAATTGGGGAGACAGCATAGACCTTTAAAACTGGAACGCACTTGGGAAGTCATTTAGTCTGACCCCCTCCTTTTATAGATAGAGAAACTGAGGCCCAGAGAAATGGAATGACTAACGCCCTTGTACACAGCAAGTTAGTGGCAGATTCAGGACAAGGCTCTGTCTGCACTTGACTCTGACTTCTACTTGAAAAGGCAAAAGAACCTTCTACCAAGTGGGAATGGACATGGAACAATGTATTCCCCAGTGCCTGGCACATAGTAGGTGCTTAATAAGTATTTGTTGATTGTTCGATTGTAGAGGCTGAAGGGAGAGCATTGGACCATAGGGTCTAGAGCCTGTGAAAACCTTAAAGATCATCTAGTATCATCTGCTCATTTTACAGGTGGGTAAACTGAGACCAAGAGAGGCAAAGTGATCCATCCAGGGTATTTGCTCTACTGTATAGCCTTTAAGAACTCAGGGTCATCTTCACATAAATTGGAAGGCTTTAGTGGAGGGTTTGCCAAACTACCATCCTCTAATTCTGTGATTTATCTTGAAACAAAAACCAATTTCTGAACTGTATTGTGGACCAGCCTCCTGTAACAGAGCCGTTTCAGAATATCAGCCCTGCCCAGCGCTAAAGTCCCCTCACTAGATAAAATGTTGTTTGTTTTCCACGGCCTTCAATATTCCTGATCCGTGAGCCCTTTAGTGGGTGAGGTGTCTTGGCTTTCTTTCGTCCTTGCCTCGGGCAGCCGGGCTTCTGGGTACGGCAGGGATGCCCACATTGGCACTATTCTTCTGGAAACAGAGACAGGTTCGGACACTTGCTTTCTGAGCCTTGTCTGCCTGCCGGCCAGGAAGACAGCTCCCTTGATTTCCTGGGATCCTCAACATGCACTTTGCCCACTTGCAGGGTGCCCTCTTGGCTCCCTTTGGTTTTTTTTTTTTTCCAAGGTGTGGGTGTGTACAGCCTCAGGCACAGTTGGACAAGATGCAGCTGTGTACAGAAAGTCAACTCATCTGCCCTCTGTGCTTTCAGAAGCTTGCTTTCTTCTCTCTTCTTTCTTCTCTGATTGCAAGGGCATCAGCATCTGCTTCTGGGGTACGACCAGGTCCCTGACTCTGTTTTCAGGCTGATGTCTTTATGAAGCTTTTTACTCTCCAGAACACTTTCTGACCCGCTCTCCCATTTGAGCCTTATGAAAATCCTGTGAGGTAGGCAGGGCAGGTATGAAGATGTATGTCTTATGGCTGAGGAAACTCTAGTGGAAGAGCCAGGATCAGGAAACCTGACTGTCCTAACTCAAAACCTCAATGCCACATACCTCACAGCTCCCTCTGGGGCTCAAGGTTTGACCCAGGTTCCTTGCCATAGAATGTCATTAATTTAAAAGCACCCACTGAGTCACACGGGACACAGGCTTAGCTGGTACATAGATAAGGTGATTTAGAAGGAGCCAGACACTGTTTAATAAAGAGCTCAGAATCTGATGCAGATGGTGGGCAACATATTGTGGAAGGAGTATCAGTTTAGTAGGCAGGAGACCTGGCTTCAAATCCCAGCTCTGAAATCTACTGGCTGTGTTATCATGGGAAAAATTGCTTAACCTCTCTGTTTCCTCAAGGGGATGATAATACTTGGGCTGCCTACTTCGCACAGATATATCAAAAAGAAAGTACTTTGTAAATTGCCGTGTAAGTGAGCACTGTTTTAAGGCTAACAAACATATATATAAGACAGAAAGTTTAATAATCCCACCCTCCCCACCCCTACCCTGCAGTTGTGTTTCATAGATTAGCTAGTTGGTGTTAGAGTATTGGAGGATGTTGGAACCAGAAGGGGATCTCAGAGATGATCTAATTTCACTCACTTATATTGCAGATGAAAAAAGGGAGATTCAGAGAGGTACCCCAAGTCACACAGCTAGCTAGAAACAGGACTTCAATTCCAGGATCTCACCTTTAATTCCATTCCAGTTTTCTGGTTGGTATACCATTCCATATATCAAAGGTAGAAAGAGAAGAAAGAGTTGCCTCTGTAAAACTTTAAAGCTCCACGTAATGCCATCTCATTATTATTGTTGTTATCCAAACTATTTTCTTTCACTATGTTGCCAGTCAAAGTCAATGATCCAAATGGTTCAGTGCTAACTAAGCCACACAGTGTGTCTTCTCCCTTCTTGTTTTGGGCTCTAGAAGGACCTAGTGCGGGGCCAAAACAGCTCAACATTAATAATACCCTTGGGAAAGCAGCCTTTTGCTCCTCCTAGATGGCAAAAGACTGACCAGCTCTCTCTCTGGGGCCTAATGTCCAGCATGGTGCCACAATGCTTGTTCCTGGAACGAACACTGCTCATTCCGCCTGGCTCTTGGGGCTTAGGAGCCCAGAGTCCCTTTTGTGAACATCTCCTCTGTTTTCTCCAACTACAGCAGAGCAGAGCAAAGCCGGTTCGGGAGCAGATGTGCCCTCTAAACGGGAACCTTTTAATCGCACTGATTAATGAGGTTTCTTGGCTCAACTGCAACTTCCAAGGTTCATTGCTTAGATTAAAAAATAACCAAAAAGCCACATGACCCGATAGACTGAATACCTCCTGAGAGGGGGAGCACATGGACTGAGATTTGGTCCCTCCCTTTAGCCATCACTAATACCTCCTCTCCTTAGCCATCGTGAATACCCTCCTCCCCTCCAAAAAAGGGGGAAAAAACCTCACACATTTCTATTTCTGCTCTACAGGAAGAATAAAATATACAGGATAGCTCTGTTGGGAGGAGCCTAGATCTTAATGTTTTGTTTTCAGTATAAGCAGGCTGTTGGGGTGGGGGTGGGGAAGGGGCACAATATTTGGAGAGCTATCAATATTTTATAATATTATATACCTTGTATTCCTATAATGCCTTTTCTCTTCGGTGTATTTCCATGTCCATTATCTTCTCTGATCCTTACAGCATCCCTGGGATGCAGGTTAGAGCTAAGGCGTTCTTGTTGGAGAGACTTGTCTTTGATTTTAATGGATTGCTCCCATGAATGCCAATAATCCCTCCACTTGTCAGCCTGTCAAGGAATATTTATTTAGAGATTTCTATGTGCCAGGCACTGTGTAAAGCACAGGAGTGACAAAGAAAAGGAAAAAAGCAGGACCTGCCTTCAAGGAGCATATAGTCTAATGGGAGAGGCAAGATGTAAATGACTAGGTTCCTTCAAGACCCATAGTAAGGAGATGAGGGTTATGTCAAAGGGCTGTAGTCGTTAGCAGCTGGAAGACTAGGAAAGGCTCTTGCAGAAGGTGGGATTTCAGGTGAGTATTGAAGTAAGACTGGGAAATTAAAGAAGTGGAGGTAAGTGAGGTTGCAAGAGAGTTCCCAGAATGGATGCTGATTTCTCTAGGAGGTGAGCCAGGAAGGGGAGGGAAGATATAGGACCATAGATAATGAGAATGATTGAGGCAAGTGAGGGTTTTTTAAGGATGGGGAGATTGCAGCTCATCCCTACGTACTCATTCTGTGTGGTCCTTGGCTTTCCATGAATTTCCCAGAGAAGATCTACCCAGCATAGAGAAGATCTTCTTCGGGTTCGTGCCATATTTTGTGAGCTCTAATGTATTACTTAGTCTGGGCATCTACTATCTTTTGCTCAAACTATACAACTGACCTATCTCCCTTTCTGGCCTGACGTCTTCTTTGTCATTTCTTATGCTGGAGTCTAGTTAAAATCCCTGTGAGTCTTTCCATGGCCTTTTGGACCATTTGCAGATGCAGTTCTTTGGATAGTGGGGTGTTCTATGATTCATAGCCATAGAAAAAGGCTGGAATAGTACTCCACTACTCTAATGGTACTGTAATCTCATCTATGTGAATTTGTCCTTCAATGATGCAGAATTCCAACTCATCATGCTAATTATCAAATGCGGCAATATTTTTAAAGCACTTTGCAAACCTTAAAGCATTATATAAATGCTAGCTGTTGTTGTTACTATTATTATCCATCTTGTGTGACTCTCATCCATATTCTCCAAGAAGTTTGCAGCTGGGGTGGGGGGGACCCCTTCATGTTCTAGAGGCCTTCCTTGATTTCTCTTGAACACTTACAGAATACGTTTGGGGTACCCACTCCATCCATTATCCCTCATTCTTGGTTCATGACCAGCCCATCTTTTTTTCAGTTATACCTTCCTTAGACGATGTTCTTTACACCTCTTCTTCATAATCCATTTTTTGTGTTGTATTACAGTCTGCTCTTGCCCCTCATGCACCTCTCTGTTGCCTTTTGCAGCATCCTTAATTGTAGTTCTTTGGAGATTGTTCACCCTAGCTGTATGCCGCTTGAAGGATATTGATGTGAAAAAGGAAGGGGGTCTTTGTTTCAAGGAGAAGTTAGGGATGATTTTTAAAAATGAAGTTTCTCAAAGGCAACCTAGCCCATCATCTCCCTCTTGTGCAATTCTGAGCCTCCTATCTAATTCTCGCTGTTCTTTTTCAGTGCTTATACTTACATATGTGTATGTGTGAATGTGTATACACAAACACACACATGTTGTGTTGTTCAGTCATTTTCAGTCCTGTCCCATTCTTCATGACACCATTTGGAGTTTTCTTGGCAAAGATACTGGAGTGGTTTGCTATTTCCTTCTCCAGTGTGTCCCCATTTTATAGATGAGGAATTGAGGCAAAGGGGGGTTAAGTTAACTTGCCCGGGGTCATACAGCTAGTAAGTGTCTGAGGCTGAATTTGAATTTAGTTCCGGCTTGGCGCTCTCTCTACTGTGCCACCTAGCTGCCCCATATGCCCACATACACATATATGTATATAAACATATCTCTACCCGTACACACACTTATACACATGCATTTACATAAACATGTATTTACACACATACATCCACATATCATATTTATGGACTATGTACATACTATATTACAGTATATATGTATGGCATACTGAGTACCGTTACTATATAGCACATATATAGCATATAACTATATATAGTACTCATACTATATATATAGTAACATATAACATGTATATACTATGTAGGATAACTATACATAGTATCTTTAATGTATACAGTGTGTGTATATATGTAGTACTATGTATAGTATAAATATAATATATAGTAACATATGTAGTATATAGTAACATAGTTATATATGTGTGTATAATACATAAGTACACGCATGCATGCACACACACACTGGTGGGCCAGTTCTGTCATCTGGATAATAGGTAGTCTTCATGTCTTGTTTTTTCCTGTATGGATAGACCAAGCTCTCATAAATGATTATAAATCTCATTTGGTAATGTTCTGGAGCTTGATGCAGTGAGCTCCTATTTCCAAATGGGAACATTAGGAAAGGGACCTCACCAACTAGAGGAAATCTCTGTTTGCCTTGGACTCGGTGCTGAATTTTCTTCACAAGAAGAAAACGTGGCCTTTGTTGGGCACATCTCTTGCTTTTGCCTCGATTGATGGTACTGTGCAGAGGGTGGTCAAACATTATCCCAGTTAGACGCTTCAAGAATTCTTGGAGATTTTTGACTTAGGAAAGAGAGACACAATGTTAGAGGGGGACCTTTAAGATGACATTTTACTCTACTGAATCAGATGCTGAGTAAAAAAAAAAATGTTATTTTGTTGTCTTTTGTTTTTACATCCCCTTCATTTCTGAAGCTGTCCTTCCTCCCTCCCCTTCCCAGGAAGCCCTGTGTTGTAACAAAGAAGAAGAACCAAGTGCTTTTTGCAGGCACAAAACAAATGCTACAAAAGCTGGTGTTTTTGACATCTTGCCATCACTTGTGTGATGGCAAAGTTGCTGTGTGCTGTGGAACGTCACTGGTGAAAGCCTGTTTGTTCCCTTCTAATACCTTCATCAAGGTTGCCCTTGATGCACGTGTAGATGATTCTCATAAAAATTTTATATAGATGGGAAAGTAGGCATATGGGTCGATAGTGATTGATGTTCTCTGGGTTCCTTTTTTTTTTTTTAAGTTTAAGGTCTGAAGGTTTTTCCATGCCTTTTGTTATCTTTTCCTTCTTTGACTACTTTGAGATTCATTTTCTCAGTGCCTTAAAAATTGTCATCTCCAGCTAAGGGGTGTGTGTATGTGTGTGTGTGTGTGTGTGTGTGTGTGTGTGTGTGTGTGTGTTTAGTTCAGCCATGCTTCTCATTTTTGTTTTCTTCAATACCTCTTACATTTACTCAAGATGGGAGAATACTGGTATTAAAAGGTGGGCTTTTGCACCAGGGAATAGCCTAACCTCATCGAAAGCACTGTACGATTTTCCAATTGCCATCTAGTGCCTATTGAATTTTTGTTCTAGCTCATTATCTATCTGCAGTGTGCATCCAAGATATGATGGACTGGGTTGCCCATTCAACCAATTGTCATAATATGGGCAACGTGTATTCTTTAGCTGCTAGATTTGGTTCCTGTAACGATTGCTAAGGCAATTTTTTTTTGGAGTTACTGTTGAGGAGACTCTGTTGGGTTCTTGGATGTTATCAGGACAGTATCATCTGCAAACTACACCATCTTGAGGGTCTCATGCTCTAAAGCAGTGGTCTCTGGCCTCATGTAATATAAGGATCCTGTTTTCATATAAAATTTTGTAGACCTCTGCATGATAGTGCTTGTACTATTAGCTTCTATGGACTGATAAGTTGCATGATGCCAGAAACCTACTATGAAGCCAGTAATGCTTTTAAGTGAATTTGTATTTTATTAATCATAGCAGCATCTATGTATATTGGGAAAATAGTAATACATATGTGCAAGACATGATTCAGGGAACAGAAGTTGTGTTTGCTTATTTATTATACTGAGTCATGCTGCATATTTTGTTGGAACTAAATTTGGAACTAAGGAAAGACCAAAGTGACGATACTTGGTGTGCATATGGCTTACTTTCAGTAATTCCGCAGCCTCTTGGGGGTCTACAGAGCACAGGTTGAGATTTGGCTTTTTTTGTTTGGGTGTTTCACAAAGAGTCAGACAGAAGAGTCTTTGTGACCCCATTTGGGGTTCTATTGGCAAAGATACTGGAGTGGTTTGCCATTTCCTTCTCTAGCTCATTTTACAGATGAGGAAACTTAGGCAAACAGGGTTAAGGGACTTGCTCAGGGTCACACAACTAGTAAGTGTCTGAAGCTGGATTTGAACTCAGGGTTTCCAGAATCCACGCCAGTTCTCTGTCTACTGCACCACTCTGCTACCCCAAACATATTGAGAACCATTGATCAATAAGGAATCTGTTTGGACTTTTGCAGTGTGTTCATCATGGCACTGATAAACGATTTGGGGAGAGTATGCTTTATGCGTTATTTGATATTGATGCTCAGAAGATCATTAAATCTGTCTCTTTGCATTTGTCATGAAATCTTAGGTCTTAAAATATGTGTATTTGACAGCTTGTTTGCTGAGAGCCTTTAAAACTATTAGACTTTGCTAAGTCAAATGTTTTTAGTAAGCATAAACAACAGAGGGATTATGTATTCTTAATGCCTTTCAGTCAGTTGTGTGACCACAGAAGTGTGATTTGCTCTAGAAAATCACTTAAGAAACCTGCCTCTCTCTCATATTTTCATCAAGGATACCCCTTATGCATATGTGGACCATTACCATAAAGGTTTTCTATTGATAAGAATGAGATAGGTCAGTTGCCGATGTCTTTCCGGTGGCTTCTTTTTTTTTTTTAATAATATCTTCTTTGATCTTTTCCATTCTATTAGAGTCTTCCCTTCTTTGAGATCTCTTGAAATTCCACTCCCTGGATGCTTTCCAAAGTGTTTTGCCTCAATGAACTTGTTCTGTATGTATCTGGTCAGGGAGAGTTGCTCTTCCTGACTTCATCTTTTTGAATACCTTAACTACTTACATTATACGTCAGGTACTGAGGTGGCAAAATCCAAACATAAAAGCTCCACTATCTCAACTAAGCGAATAGATGGCTTCAGAAATGCTAAAATATCTGTTCCGTTTCATACCAATTTATTGGTCACCATCCATTTTCATTTCATTTCATTTCAGATAATCTGGTTTAGTCAAGTCTCATGTTAAACTTTCTGGGCTTTTGACATTTCCGCCCTCCACTACTTTTCTGTGCTTTTTGAGGTGATACTATTTGGGCTTTTTTGTCATTTGTCCTGTAAAATTTTGTATATATGCATTTACTCTAAACTACTGTTATGATAGGGGCCATATTTTGCCTCTTGGCAAGGAAATCAAATGTTTGCCGGATGAGGTGGTTTCTGGGCTCCTGGCTTCCTCATTGTGGCAATTATTTAGATCGGTTAAACTTCTCTGTGAAATAGTGATAAACTTAGTGTCTTTCCTTTAATCCATTTCCACTCGTCAGTCAACATCTTGTTTAAATAGTTGGGTTGGCACTATGGTAATTACTTCCAGTGTTGTCTTCTTCACGTTTACCCTTTCTTTTAATCTGGTATTGATTTTTGACCTTTGCTCTAACCAGTCCATGGTCTGACTGCACACAGACAGCTGATTTGGAAATGACTCCCACAATGGTAACCAGTCATTTCCTGTCTGTTAAGATAGAAACAATTTAATTTTTTGTGATGTCGTTTGATGCCTGCCACATCCAGTGCCTTCTGCCTCTCTTATGAATACTTCATTCAAAATGTACAGGTGTGGAAGGCTTCTGAGTATTCTATAATTCTTTGGCCTCTTTCAAACATGAACCACATGTTTCAGGATTTAGGGGATGATTACTGCTGTCTTCGTATTGGAGTCACCAACAGTCAAGTTCTATGTTGACTTCATTTGGCACCCGGGAGTGTTTGGTGTCATAGACCTCTTTTGGTAACTTGGTGGACCCTCACCCCTTTCCCAGAATAATGTTTTTAGATGTCTAAAATAAAATAAACAAAATTACAAAGTAAAGGAGTTATATTGAAATATAGTTATCTAAGCATTTTTACCAGAGTATTTTAAAAAACAATTTCACAGACCCCAGGTTAAGAGCTTTTGATGGAAGATCATAACAGATTCTGCCTAACATTCCTCTACCATGTCCTTGGACATCTGTAACAGATGTTAGTGCCATAAGCTGAACTTATCTTTATGGTAGACTGTTTGTTCAGGCTCACTAAGAGCCTTGCAAGGTGAGATGAAAGAGTGTACAATTCAGAGATGCTTCATAAGAACTCTCGTGTGACAAACCATGCTTATGGTTCCTGGTTTCAGTTATAGTGGCAGTTTCATTGGGGGAGGGGTGTTGATTCTTCTGATAGGATATCAGCTTTAATCATTGGACAAAGATCTCACCGAATTAAATTAATGTTTGCAGATATTCTAAAAACTGTGAGTATTAGCACTCATTAACCCCCCCCACACACACACATATACCTTTTTAGCCATTTTGTCACTGTCATTAAGGAAAAGGAAAGGAGAACACAGGTCTGAGGGCCATTTTGCTTGTCTATCTCTTTCAAGTGTTGTCTTGACCAATTCCTGGATTTATCACTTAGTCTCTCATCGCACAATGTTGTCTTTCTGCACTTAGCTAGGCTAATCCATGGGTAGGAAGCACAATCTGTTGCCTCAACTCTCCTCACAGCCTTGGCAACTTGGTAGCACCCAACAGAGGACTTGGTAGCACCCAGCAGAACTCACTTTTCACTAGCATAGGCTTCAATGATCCAGGTCCACTTCTATGACACCATGAGAAATAGG
Source organism: Vombatus ursinus (assembly GCF_900497805.2). Classification (NCBI taxonomy): domain Eukaryota; kingdom Metazoa; phylum Chordata; class Mammalia; order Diprotodontia; family Vombatidae; genus Vombatus; species Vombatus ursinus. Next base: position 10,606,629 of record NW_020940527.1, read on the forward strand.
ATGAAGACTTTTGTAGAGTGCATGATAGGTACCACTTCCAATTTACAGGTGGAGAAATGGACATACTTAACAATAATAAATAAATACTTAAACAATAATAATTAACGTATCCAAGATCCCGTAGCTAGCCAACAGTAGATCTAGACTAAGGAAATACTGAGTTCTAGCTTAAAGGTCCTTTTCATCAACACTGTCAGTCTAGTGGGATTGGGGAAGAGGAGAAGAATACAGATACACTAATATTGTTTGTTTGTTTGTTTGTTTGTTTTTGAGGAAAGTGTGTAGTCATATCTTTTCCCTAACATTTTCTCTTCACTGGTAAGAAGCAATAGGCAAATTGATTTTTTAAAAGTTGCAATTAACAAATTATAGATCCGTAAAGGCATTTTAAAAGAAAACTAGGAATGTTGGGGGGTATCCAGTCATTGAACTTAATGTCAGGAAGGAAACCCCAAGAGTCTTTGATTGGATGAACCACGGTGTCAAATCTGATATCCTGATTGATTTAGAGTGATTGGAGTTTATAGAGCACCAGACCAGGAATCAGAAAGGGCTGGGTTCAATCTCATTTCAGACACTCACAAATTTTATGACCCTAGATAAATAACTAACCTCTCTGAGCCTCAATTTCCTCATTTGTAAAATAGTAGTAATAATGGCATCTATCTCAGTGGTGTATTGGGTGGACCAAATGAGATGTTTGTAAAAGGCTTTCTAGAGTGTAAAATATTATGTGAATTTGAGGTGATGATGATTATTTAAAAATGTGGTATTTTCCCCTCTTCTTCCTGGGTTCTGTGGAACAGCTGGAGAGCTCACTCTGTCTTCTTAGAGCTGATTGCTGGCTTTCTCCAGCTTAAGTGAAACTGTACCAACAATGCATGGCCCTTATTGGTGCCAGTTTGGTTCTTGTTGTAAACATAAGAATTTTTTGTTTTGCTTCCAGACATACAGATGTGGAAATAAAATCTCTGCAGGCCAATTGGGGAAAGGTGGGGGGAGAGGAGGGGAGGGGAGGGACAGAGAGACTGAGAGAAACAGAAACAGAGACAGAGAATGTGTGTGTGTGTGTGTGTGTGTGTGTGTGTGTGTCTGGAGCATTGTGGGGTGTGGACCAAGCACTATTCCAGGACTAAGTCTGGCTTTTTCTGGTCTGTTTTTGCTCAGAGACCGGCGTTTAGTTTAGCCTTTTTGATCTTGGACAGAGTGGGTTGTTGTTAGGGTTTTTTTTTAAATTTTTTTAATTGAGGATGGGGGTTGACTCTGGACAGGAAGAAACTTCCCCACCACTCAGGGCCTCAAGCCATACCACCTCTGACCATCTCTTCAGATCTCTGAAATGATTGGGCTGTGAACTGGACCTAGAACAGAGGGTAGCCGCAGGGGGCAGTGTTGTGGGTGGTCAGATGGTCCTCTCCTGTCTCTGTGTTCATTGTTAGAGGGCCAGGCTTCTCATGAAGACTGAAACCACAGAGTGCCTGCCATGGTGGTCTTCTCAGAGAGTACCCCGTTCTTGCTCTTAGCACTAAGTGCATAACTATTGGATACATACTTGTTGAATTGAACAAACATTTACTGAACACTTAATGTGGGCCCCAAATTGTGCTAGGCCCTGTTACAGGCACTAAAAAAACTCCCTTGAAAAGGTCTTGCTGTGGCATATTAAAAATTAAGGGTGTGATAATAGACCGGAGAGATTCTTACCTCTGGGCCCATTCCAGTCCAACAATTTCTATTCCAATGGTCCTTCTCTTTACTTAAGACCTTAAGAGGCAGTTTGATGCTGAGGGAAAAGGGCCAGGAGATGAGGAATTCATTCCCTCTGTGACCTTGCTTGGCCAAATCACTTAACCTCTGTGGGCCTCAGTTTCCTCATTTTACAAATTAGAAGGTGGAACTATACTAGATGACCTCGAAGGTTCTTTCCTGCTCAGAATCTTTGATCCAGTGATCACCTGGCCTATTAGTAGCTTTCCATCCTTAGAGACTGGCCCAGTTTGGAAAGCTAGGCAGCCACCTCCTCTCAATCTTCTTCCTCATACCCTTCCGCCATGTATGTGTACATACGTACATACATTCTATCATGTGTGTATATACACATATAAAGTATATATGCATATATGCGTGTATATATACATGTACATACATATACACATATAGTCATAGATTTAGAACTTGAAGGAACCTTAGACGCTCAATCTCTCCATTCTTCAGATGTGAAGCTAAAGCACAGAGGTTAAATAACTTGCCCAGGGTCACATATCTAATTAGTGAATGAGGCTGAATTTGATCTCAGGTCTTCCAGACTCCAGGTCCAGTGCTCTATCCATAGCACTTCTAATGGCCTTTGTATGTACACACAATACACACATGATATGGGAGCATATGAGTTTGAAGCCTGTGAAGATATGAACAAGTATCTTAAAAGACTCCCTCATTATAGTGGTCTGCATACAACAGGTGCTTAATGAATGCTTGTTGCAATGACTAGGGGAGAAAAGTCACATTGCACAATAGGACCAAGGTCACAAGCCTAGAGCCCTTGTCCCTGAAGTACTCGGCTTCCTGGATCTGGGAGGAAGCTGCCAGAAATCAGTCACTTAGCTCTTATAAGTGTTTAGGCTAGAAGTCCTCCAGGACTTGAGACCCTCAGAATCACAACCAGCTTGAAGATGTCTCAATCTTAGGATTGTTGAGAATAGAGGCCACTATACTTACTCATTTTAAAAACTGTGCTCCCTCGTTTCTGTTCTCCCTAAATTGGGTGATGTTTTCCATGCGCCTCTGTGGTATAGTGGCTACAGAGCTGACCTTAGATCAGATCCCACTTCTGAAGCACACCAGCCGTGTGACCCGGGGCAAATCTCTTAACCTTTCAATGTTCTAGGCAACTCTAAGACTACAGGTTGCAGAGGAGATACCAACCTGCATTGATAGAGAGATTTTCTCATTTGGGAATTCCCCATACCAGTGAAACCACAAGGCTGCCCCTTAGCTCTATCCCTCATCTACTCAGACCCTTTTGGATGATGGTAAACATAACGATCAGGGGTGTCAAACTGTGGGCACAAAAGTGCACCTGAATCTGATTGAAATGGAATTAGGAAATACTTAACAAGTGAAATAAAAATGCAGTAGAACATAGATAATGCCATTGTGTGGTTTTCTAAGTCAATATGGGACAGTCAGGGATCCTGATGTACAGTTTAGTGCCTCCCTTTATCTGTTTGAATCTGACATCCCTGCATAGTTGTAGCACTTCTGTGAGGCTTACATTAAATCAGCAGTAGTTAACTACCTTTTATTTGGCCCATTAAAGTGGTAGATTCACTGTATAGTAACACCTTACCTATTGTGAACACAGCTGAGAATGAGGAAATCAACTATAAAAACGCCTCTAGACAGCCTGGATGTCACAAAGTCCAGGCAGTTAAGCCCTCTTCCTTTATTGGTAGGAAAACAGCTCCACCTTCACCCTGACCTCCAAGCCCTTATTCAGAGCAGGAATACTTTTGTTCTACGAATAAAGCAAACTTGCCTGTTCCTCTGGCTGCCAAGTCCATCCCAGTTTCTATGAAGCAAGCTGGAAAGTGGGGGAGCTCTAGCTGACGAAATCTTTCATGAACTTTATCTGGAGATTTGGGCTCTGTTCTCTGTTGGTCCACTTTCTTGGTGAGTGATTTGGGGCCTGTTCCACCAGCCATGTTCAAGCCTCAGTTTCCTCAAATGAGGCTAGACGATGTGCAAAGACCCTTCTAGCACCAACATTCTATGAGACTCTGAATCCAAGTTATTACAGGCCTGTATATTGGCAGTGGCAAAAAAATCAGTACAAGCATATTAGGAGGCAGAGACTATAAAAGGCAGGCTCCCAAACTCAGCATGAGGTAGGGAAAAGAAGAAAACAAGCATTTATTAAGCTCCTACTGTGTGCTAAGTGCTTTACAAATATTATTTCATTCGACCCTCACAACAACTCCAGGAAGTAGATGTTATTATTATCCCCATTTTACAGTTGAGGAAAATGAGGTTATGTGACTTGACTTGCCTGTGGTAAATGTTTGAGGTCAAATTTGAACTCAGGTCTTCCTGATTCTAGCCCCAGGGAGCTATTTATTATATTTGAGCAACCTTAGGTAAGCTACTTCTCCCCCCACCCCCACCTCCATGCCTCAGTTTCCTCAGGTGTAAAAATGAGGGCATTGGATTAGATAGTAACTTCTAGTATCAGTGGTGGGGAACTTGCCCCTGTTCTAGTTCTTTTCGGATCCAAATCCTACAAACATATGAGCTGAAATGTCCAAGTCGGGCTGTTTGTTGCAGATGCAAACCTTTCTGCACACCTAAATGGTTTGGGGGGGAGCATTCCTTTATCAGAACACAGTACAATAATGAATCATAACCGTGCCGTGATTCCTCAAGGAAGGGTGAAGTTATGTTCTGCCAACTCTGTTTAAGACATCAGGGAATTATGAAATACACTTGAGAAAGATTTCTAGTCAAAGTTTTTTTTTTTTTAAAGAAAACTCAAGGACTATATACTTCTTCATGAGGGTATTCCTAACACTGCTCCCCCTCCTAGTACTTCCCCCACCCCCAAAAGATTACCTTGTAATGATTTCTATGTACTTATATGTATGTGTTCTGCTTGAATGAAAGGACTGTTACATTTGTGTCTTTGTATCATCAACACTGGTTACAGTGCCCAGCACACAGTAGGTGCTTAATAAATGCTTGCTGATTGAATGATTAATGAAAAAACCCCAGAGTTGGTAAATAAAGGAGTAAATCATTAGCTAACCAGCACCCTTAACTGTCTAGAACAACTCATACTCCCAAGATAGCAGTGACTGCTGTATTTCTTGATCAGGATTTATGTTACAATGTGTGTATGTATACACACACACACACACACACACATATATGTATATACAAAAGGGTTAAGCATTTTGCCTAGGGTTACACACACACACTTTCCCTCACTCTCTCTCTCTCTCTCTGTGTCTCTCTGTGTCTCTCTCTCCCCCCAACACAGACCTTTCCTGTCTTTGTACACCTTATTCTCTCCCACATACTGCAGATTCATTGACTCTGGCCTCCTTTCTGTTCCTCCAACAAGAAATCCCATCTCCAGCCTCCAGGCATTTTCACTGATTGCTCCTCATGTCTGGAATACTCTCCCTCCTAATCTCTATGTCCTGGCCTTCCTGGTTTCCTTCAGGTCCCTGCTAAAATCCCCTCTTCTCTGAGAAGCCTTTCTTGATTCTGCTTTAATTTAGGGTCTTTGCTCTTTTGATTATCTCTAATTTTTCCTGTATGTATCTTGTTGGTACATAGCTTTTTGCATGTCGTCTTCTCCATTAGATTGTAAGCTCCTTGAGGGCAGGGACTGTCTTTTGCCTTTCTTTGTATCCCTAGGGCTTATCACAATGTCTGGCACACACTTAATACATGTTTATTGATTGACTGATCAAGCAAAAAGGTAAATATACTAAATAAATACACTATAACACACATATACACATATATAATGCTGTATATAATAATTCACAGTCCACATCAGTTCACTTATGAAGTGCCTTATATGGGCCAAGAATCCAGTGAGAACCTGGGGATACAATGACAAAAATGATACCTCCCCTGTGCTCAGAAAGTTTACATGCTTGTGGCTTTTGTGGTTTTCAAAGCTCTTTCTTCTTTACAACTTTGTGAGGTAGTGCAGACTTCCTTACCCCCATTTTACAGATGAGCAAACTAAGGCTTAGATAGGTGAACTGATTTTCTTGCAGTCCCATAACTGGTAAGTGATTCAGATAGGACTTGAACCCAGGTCTTGTAAATCCCAAAGTTTGGGGCTTTTGCTTCTTAAAAAAAGAAGAAGAAGAAAAAAAAGCTCCAGCATCCCACCTACCTCCAATCTATTTGATTCCTTCTCCTAAGTGTCAGTCAGGTTCCCCAGCCCTGGTGCCTTTTGCCCCATATACTTTCCGTCCATTCACTTTCAGGACTCACGCTTTCTAAATACACTTTATGTTTTCTCCTTCCATTCAGTTAAGAGTATGATGCAATCTCATTTTCCCCACTGTCTACTAAAATAGCCCAAAGTTTCCTTTCTCTGTAGCTTTCTTATATGAATAGAATGAGAAAAATTAAAATTAAAAACAAATGGGAATAACCCTCAATGCTCTCCCCCAACCTCCTTCCCCAGCCACCACTATTTTGGGAAAATCTTTGTACCTGTATTTTATTTTTTCAGACTATTTGCAGACCAACTAGACCAGGCTGTCCCCAGACTTCATGCCTGGCCCTTTAATACCCTGTTCTTTGTGGTTTAGTTGTTCAAAAGAAAATAATAATTGACGTAATAGGATTGCAATTCCGGGACTCACAGACTGGCCTACAGAGGGAATTTAAAGGTCTCTGGGGCAGGAGCCCCAAATTCCTTTGTACTCCCCTCAACCTTCCCCCAATCTGTGCTGTCTTTTCCCTCCTAGTCCTTTAGTCTCTTCACCTGGTTGGAGGACAGGTAGACGTTGGGAAGCTGCTCCAGCCCCTGTTAGTGGGCTGAGTTGTTTTGGAGAAAGTTGCTAGAATCTGAGAACATGTGTGAGTCAGCCGTGTGCCCATGTTGGGCTGATTCTGTTTATGCTTCCCTGGAGAATTGGCAGGGGGAGGATGTCATGGGGGGGAATGGGTGCCGGGAGGCTGGGCAGACTTTGGAAGCCGGCAGCTGCTCCCAGGGGGCAATGGGGTGTAGGCAGGACTGGGGAGCTGGATCAGCAGCTCATTAGACCTCACTTATGTACTTTACAAGTCCTTGGACAAACGGTGGTTGAGGCTCAGATGGAGAGATAATAATCTAATATGCAGCAGGGGGACAGGCCAGAATCCTGTTGAGTAAACATGGGTGTTCTCAATCTTTAGAGACTCATCCCACACAATATAATTTAAGAGGGAGCATTATGTTGGTGCTCAACTGGTGTGTGAGTTTCAAGATGTCAGTGTGAGGGCTGTGCATTCACCTTCTTGGATGGAGATGGCGTTTCCCTGCCTCTCCTTGCATTTTGAAAGTGCTTTTACAATTATAAACAAAGGCCAAAGGCAGCAGGAAGGAGGGCCAGGGCTGTCATTCAGCAGAGCTGGTTTGCTTCTGGCTCAAGAGGAGGCCTCTTACTGGGTTTCTTGAGGTCTCTGTTTTCTTCACCTGCCAGTACAGAGCTTTTCCTGCCCCTGTGTGACCTTAGTCAAGTAACCTCTTTGGGTCTTAGTTTCCTTCTCTGTAAAATGAGAGGGTGCTACAAGGTGCCCTGAGTTCTCTTGTAGCCCTAAATTTGGAGGAGGCGATAGGAGGCAGGAGGAGAGGGGGAGGTTTGGGGAGAGAGACAGATGGGGGAGGGGGGACAGAGACACAGAGAGAGAGAGAAAAGGAGGAGGAGGAGGAGGGAGAGAGGCAGAGAGAGAAGGAGGGATGGAGAGACAGAGACAGAGACAGAGAGACAGAGACAGAGAGATTCCTTTGGCTCTTTCCCCACCACAAAGGACTTTAAATCTACCCTAATTAGAGGAAGCTGGAGGGTGAGGAATCATTTCATTTTGATACTAATGTGTAACAGATTTTTACAGTTTACCAAGTGTTTTTGCAGCCACAATCTTATTTGATCCTCACACCTTGGTGAGGAAGGCTTCGGGGCAGGGCTTATTATTTCTGTTTTTCACTTCATAGAATTTAGGAGGAGAAGAGACCCCTGCAGGTCAAGCATTCCCATCCCTTAATTTTATATATGAGAATACTGAGGCACAGTGATTTGCCCAAGGTTACATGGCAGTAGTGACAGGGCTGGAAGCAGAGTCCAGTTTTCTTAATTATGCCTTTTCTATTACGCCATGCTGTTAACAAAATCTGAATTTAAAAAAAAAGGTATTAAACCGTGGAGACCTACTTGTTTGTTAGATCAGTTAAGCGAATCACAGGCTAACAGATCTGGAGCTGAGAGGGAACGGCCAAGGTGATCTCACCATTCCAACCCACTTGTTTTTAGCTGAGGAAACCGAGGACAAGAGAGTTAAATGTCTTACCCAAGGTCATATGGGTAGCAAGGAGTAGAAGATGGGGTGTAAGCCATGGCGTGTTTGCCATTTGGAGGAAAGGAGGGGGTGTAAGTTTTTAACCCTTTAGATTGAACTGCCTTGGCTTTCATGAACCTGACTCAGAGAGATGGCCATATTCATGGGTGTTATTCCTGTACTGGCAAGCAACAGGTTTTATGTCATCTCTTGTTAAGTTGGTGGTAGGGGATATAGAAAAGGGGGTATGGAAAAGGACCTTGAGGGCTTTGAAATGACAATGAAAGGGGAATAGCCTTCATTTTCATGATACCTGATTCTGAAAAAGGAGACCTCAGCAAAGAAATCCTTTCTAATTTTTCTGCCATCACCACCATCCCACTACCCTCCCCCCAAAAAAGAAAAAGTCTTTGCTTCTAGCTGACTAGCTATGGTTTGTTGGTTGGTGGTAGTATGGTAGCATGAGGTGGCAGGAGGAGGGAAGGAGGAGGCGCAGTTGGGCTGGATAGCTCAGATGAATGAAGTAGCCTGTTTGGGGAGTTGAGGTGGGGAGAAGGCTGAGATGCAGATAGATGGAAGGTTTAGGATTCCTGATGGAAACATCATTAGCATCCTCTGGTTTCCTGCCTCAGTAGAGGGGAACCCTGTAAAGTGGGAGCAAAGGAAGGAAGGGGAAAAGGGAGTGGGTGGCTTCAGTTGAGAGAAGACTGTTTTGAAGAACTTGGAAAGGGTGGAGAGAATGCATCCATTGTTGGTGGCAGTGAAGAAAGGGCCCTGTGGGGTCAGAGGATGGCCAAGAGCCCCATTCTGTGGGCCGAGGGGTTTAGTAGGCAGGGGTTTATACTTGGTTCCTGGATTATGGTTGGGCAGGAGTGGGTAAAGCATGGGGCAGATGACAGAAATTCAGTGCAAGCGGGGAAGAGCTGCTGGTCTCTAGCCATTGCCTCTAAATGTTTGGTATGTGTTGGGTTTTTTTCTTTGGGGCCACACAGCTGGATGCTAGGTGAGCCTGGTTCAATGGAAGAAAACCTACCCTTTGGCAGTTCAGGAAACAAGGTGAGGACAAAGAAAGCAAAGAGTTCATTTGAAAATCAAGTGCCGCATTCTAGAAATACAGGTGGTGGCTTATTATATTTTATTTCTTCTTTTTCCACTTGCTTCGAGTTGTAATAAATTTCCACTACAAACCCAGGGGCCAGGAGAGGATGCTGCAGGCGTCTCTGAGCTCTGTCCTAGCGTTTAATATTTGGGGCTTATCTGACTCAGAAGGGAGGGACACCTTTAGGTTCCATAGGCAGAATGGGTGCCAGAGCCTGGGCTCCTTCTCTGCCGTGCCACACAAGAGGCAACCCAGACTGGGTGGAGAAATCCGGCTCCATCACTGCTTTCTGGGCCCAGCTGATGGGTGATGAATGAGCAGTCAGCTTCCAGATTCACCATATAGACAGAGCATTGACTCCTTCCCTCTCTCTATCTGACCCCCTAAATCTACTGCCCCTCTCTTATCCTGAGTCCTCTTAGCCATGGAAAAGGGAGACAAGGGGGAAACCGGAGGAAAAAGGTTAAACATAAATATAATTTGACTTTTGTTGCCCTCAAGCTGTCGTGATAAATCTATTTTATTTGTCATTTTAGAAAGCTTTAAAGTTTCTGTAATCATTTTTACCAGGTCCCGTTTCCCCTTTCTCTTCTTCCTCCTCCTAAGTTCCTCCCTCTTTGTAGTATACTCAGTATTTCCTTTTCTTCTTTACTTTCAGATAACTTTCAATGTAGCATGGTCAAAAGGAAAGAGTTTCTTTCAGTTTTCCTGATGCTACTTTCTAAAGGGGGTGTAATAGAGAAGGCCTCAGTCTCTTTTAAACTGCTGAGACTTTAAAAGTTAAATAACATGGAGTGTTGGAGTTTGAGTGTTTTTCCTATTGTCATGGGAGTCCTGGAAGAGCTCCCAGCGCTGTGGTTAGATTGGCCAACACTCCCAGGGCCTTATGTGTAGCCCTGCTGGAGAAAGCCATCCAGGTTGGAAACGGTTTCCTCTCCTTGTCCCTAAAAGAGAAATGAAGCTGCCCTCCCCTAACAACAGCAACAGATGGGGTCTCCATCTCCAAACAGAGGATGTCAGTTGTGAGCAAATGGTGGTGAAGAAGGACTTGGTTTGTGTAATATTCCTTTTTCCTTGGCCTGCCTTCAACATCCTTCCATGGGGGGATTGAGGAGCTCTGAGGGGGAAAGCTAAGTGTCATTTGGCCCCAAAACATATATATACACACATGCATATTTCCATTTACTTAGGACAGTTTTTAAATCCCAGAAAGAGGCCTTAGGATGCAAGCAGGGTGAAATCGTTCCCTAAAATGTTTAAATCGATGGACGGAGGCGATGAACATACAAATAAAAGCTAGCAGAATGAAATGGTGCATTTCCCATTCTTGCTCCATCTGGATAGGCCCATTAAAAGGACTGTGGCTAGGATTGCATTGTTCCGTCAAATAGGTCAGGAGAAAATTCGTTCCTGCTCACAAGTTTGTGGGCTCATAGCTTCAGAGCTGGGAGGGACCTTAGAGTTCAACACCTTCATTTTACAAACGAGGAGACAGAGGCCCAGTGAGGCCAAGGTCCCACAGCTAGTGCCTGAGGTAGGATTCAATCCTGGCTCTTTCTGACTCCCAAGTACAGTGCTCTATCCTTTGCACCACACTAGCAATTCCTGGATAGGCACTTGTTGAAAGTGTGATAGAGGGGAATTTTTGTTCAGTGGTTGGCCTGGAAGATTCTGTTACTAATAATAGTAATGACGACAGCAACTACTACTCACATTTTTATGGTGCTTACCATGTGCCAGGCACTGTGCTAAGTGCTTTACGGTTTTCTCATTGGATTCTCACAGCAACCCTAGGAGGCAGGTGCCAATGTTACCCCCATTTTACAGATGAGGTAACTGTAGTAGACAGAGGTTAAGGGCAAATCATAACTAGTAAGTATCTGAGGCCAGATTTGAACTCTGGTCTGCTGACCCCAGAACAGGTGTTCTATCTCCCTACCTTCCCCAACCTCCCAGCTGTCTTAGTGATTTCTATGAATCCAGCTTCTTCATTTTTAAGAGAGAAAAGGCACTGTTAGGAAAGACTGTTTACTTGGGAAAGACTTCATGAAGATTTGGAGTCAGGGCTTTCTGACTCCAGGTATCATACTTTCCTCTTTTGCACCAGCTTGTGGTCCTAGTTTTGAGTAGACAAAAAGGGGCCTCCTTTTAGAGACAACAGCAGACACCCATGAAATGACAGACCCTTGAAGTATCCAGAAAACACTTGAGCTGGTATCCATGAATCACCCACAAGGGAAACTTGGTTGTCTGTCTGTCTGTCTGTCTGTCTATCTTTATTTTACTATTACTTTTTATTATTATTATAATATTGTTTCTTTGCTTTCTTTTTCTTTCTTTCTTTTTTTTTTTTTGCTAGACACCTGGTTTCTTTTTCCTTTGTACCATCTTGCACATGTAACCTAGGACATGACCAGTGTGAGAATTTGTTTTTCTTGTCTTTTAGTATATTATGTATATGTTAGAAGTGGATTTTTTTTCTTTTAAATTGGGAAGTGGGTAAGAGGGAAGGAAAATAAATAAAAGAAAAGAATTGCTTGTTAATTGAAACATTAAATTATTTTAATTTTTAAAAAATACAGCCTGGGGAAGGGAGGGAGCTGGTGTTTTTTCTGGTACCGTGGTATGGTGGAAACCAAGCTGGCCCATGGACTCTAGGGACTGGCTGGGTGAGTGTTTGCCTGGTTTAAGGGAATCCTAGCATCCTGTACTCTGTTAGAGTGACGTCAGACCTTGGAGACCTGTACTGGTTGACCCCCAGCCCCCTCAGTATTAAGCACAAATCCCTTCTTTCCACATCCTTGACAAGTGATCATCCAGGCACTCCTTGAACACATCCCCAGACCCATGACCTACTCATAGTTCACATTTCTATAGGACTTGATGTATTTCAAAGCCCTTTCTATTGAAAAGTGTTATTGGTACTCCAGGCGGATCTCTTCAGTGTTTCATCAATACCATCATCTCTAGTTTGGTTTCTCCAGTGGACCCCACGGTATCACTCTGTTTCTCCGGGTTCTCAGCTGCTAAAAAGAGAGGTGGCAGGGCATTGGCCGGAGGTGTCAAATACGTGACTTTGTCCACTATGCTCTTGAGTGAGGCCTGAGCCAGATTAAAATATAATCGGGAAACATTTAATAAGATACATAAAAATACAATGAAAGATAGGTAATGTTAATTTGTGGCTTTCTGAGTCAGTATTGGGGCCAGCAGGGATTCTTATGTATGCCTTAGTGGCTGCCATTTCTTTTCCAGTTGGACACCACTGGCCTGATAGATGGGGGGGCTAGGCTTGGGAGTCCAGAAGATTTGGTTTAAATCCCACCTCCTACACTAGCTAGTGTGACTGTGGCCAAATCCCTGAACCTAGTTTCCTCATCTATGAAACGAGTATAATTGGGAGACATTGCGTGGGAAGCATTGGGCAAATGTCAATTTTTAGTACCAATAAAGAGCATTCATATATAGCTAAAAGAAATTAGCCTGAAGTGCTCGGGTATTTCTAATAAAGTAGGATTTACACCTGGAACAGACTTTACAGATCGTTTTGTCCATTCCACTCATTTTACAGAGGGAGAAACTGAGGCTCACTAAGGTTAAAGTGCCTTGACTAGCACATAGCTAGTAAATAGTAGAAATGGGATTTGAACCCAGATGTAGCATATAGTTAATAAACAGAGGAACCAGGATTTCAACCCTGTTACTCTGACTGCAAATCTACTCCCCTTTCCACTATACTCTAGCAGTTTGTTAATGACAATAATATACCTGTTTAAATGAATCATTAGCAAAAAATGACAGCAATGGGAACCAGTGCTTTCTGACTCATAAACTATAATTTAAGCATCAAAGTGAAGATGTGTCTTAAGCATACTTTGCTGCAGCTTCCCGCAGCTCAGAAGCCACTCCAGTGCTCCATACAGAACTAGGGGAGGCTGCATGTTTTGCGTCTCCAAAGGCAGTGGTCATTTCAAGAGCTAACCAAGACCCAAGGCCCTCCAAATAGGTCCAGCCCTTCTTCTGAAACAGGAAAGACTAGGCTCTTCTTACTCAGTGGAAAGAGAAACCCAAGCCGGAATACTCAGGGGACAAACCAACCAAATTAAATAAATGCTAATGACTTGATTGACAGAGTTAGGTAGCAAGGGGAGAGAGTGACATCAGGACCCCCTGCTGGGAGATAGACTCCGAATAGCATCAACAACTTATTCGATTTGAAGGAAAGCTAACTCTGCTTCTGCCTCAGTTTTCCCCATCTCTAAAATGGGGGAGCCGAATCCCTACCTGCTTCAGAATGACTTAGTCAGGCATTTTCCTGACTCCTAGACTTTCAGGTCATCCCGGAAGGATGCTGAGAAAGTGATGATGATACTATTGCTGTCGTCATCGTCATCGTCATCATCATCATCATCATCGTTACCCTTGTTCCATGTCTGTTTGTTTGCCTGCTGCTTCTTTGTTATGTGGTGCCTGGAGGTGGGGGGGATGACAACTTCGCTTACATTGTGGTCCAAACTTGGTTGCCATGACAGCATCTGAACACCTACTTATAAGTTTCAGGATGTGAGCCAGTGCACTACAGCTCCTTGGTTTATGGTGTCTCCTAGGGCTCATTTTGCATTCATATACTTCCTGTCCAATCCCAGAAGGCTCATTATTATTCTAATCTGTAATAAAGCCTTATCAGATTCCTATTCTCCCCATGCAAACTTTCCTTAATGTATATTAGTTTCAAGTGATGCTCCATGGTTTATTTAGATATCCAAACGCATGTTTTTGCATGGTTGGCAAGGGGACCGTGCGTGATATTTTTTTAACCCTGTTTTTAAATGAATTTTTGTTTGCCTGAGACAAGGAATTCTTCTTAGAGCACACTGCCAATGAAGGCTCTCTGACCATACTTTTGACCAACGACTCCCCTAAATGAAATATGTGGTACTGTTACCTTTCTACTTTTTGGTACAGCAGGAATGCTATCTTGTCTCCTTTTTGCTTACTTGAAAAATGATTAGATTCACTATGAGAGGCAACATGGTACTGCAGAAAAGACACCAGATATGGAGTCAGAGAGTTTAGGTTTAGATCTTGACTCTGCCATTTACTAGTGGTATGATCTTGGGCAAGTCCCTTAACCTCACTAGCTCTCCATTTCCTCATCTGTAAAATGGGTGGGTTGGACTAACTGGTCTTTCAGGTCCCTTCCTGCTCTAAATCTATAATCTTATGTCACTGGGAGGAGTATCACAAAAAGTTCCTTCATGATTGGAGTGGATGTACAGTTAGGTGAGCTCATAGTGGAGAAAATAGCAAGAGAATGAAGCTTTTCTGTATTAGGTGAGGACAAAGCTCAGCCTTCGGACTCTGAGCGGCTCAGGGTGGTGGGATAGCTCTGTTTCTAGCATCAGCACAGCTGTATTGGGAAGATAAACCGACTTGTTGAGGGTGATTTCTATCAGCTTATGCAAGCTAGGTCTGACCTACAGGAAGAAGTCAATTTGCATGTTGGAAATCAGCTGAGTCTAAATGGCACCCTTAAGAGTTGAGTGGATTCATAAATAAATAGTGGACCTAGGGTATCATTGTATTTTCCCAGTCACACAGTACTGGACTAATATTGACACTTGGTGTTAGGGCTATGCCCTCATCGAAGCTGCCCTTTTGGCATAAAGGGTCCAATTGAATAAGAGATCTTTGTAATTGAAATACCACACTCCTTGTCCTTGTGGTCTGCCTTCCGGGACCCTAAAGGAGAGCTTGGTTATTCCAGATCTAGCCAGTGACAGGTTTACCTGGTCACCCATTAACTGGCGCCCAGAGTTATCACAGGGCTTCTGAGTATGGGTGACGCTTGCTGTTCCCCTGGACACAGGCACTATTCAGTGACACCTACCTGTTTTCCATTCACTTTAGAAGGCCATTGGGGATTTCATAACCTTTTTTCTCCAGGCTTTGGGATCAATCCATGGTGAGAAAAAATAGTTCCCATTAAGGTGAAAAAGGGCTGCTGCACAAAACTTCTGTATCTTTGCACAGATTATCGCCCACGCATGCCTGGAATGTACTCCTCTTCACCTCCACCTTAGAATCCCTATTTTCTTTCAAAGCTCAGCTGAAACACTCCTTCCTACAGGAAGTCTTTCCTGAGCCCCTTGGCTGTTACCCCCCCACCCCAGTTATCTTCTATTTGTTTGTCAAATGAGATAATATTTGTCAAGCATTTTTCAAAACTAAAAGCACTTATTCTAGCTATTATTACTGTTTTGTATGTATATATTGATATGTACATATGTATATGCGTGTATTTTCTCCCAGATAGACTATAAGCTCCTTGAGGGGAATGAATGTTCCATTTTTGTCTGGCACATAGTAAGTGCTTAATAAATGCTTCTTGACCGATTTATAGTAATAACATTGATCATGACAGTTCATATTTATGTAACCTTGCATTTTTTCTTAGTGCTTCATATGTAGTATTACCTCTTTTGGTCTCCACAGTAACCTTGTGAAATGTGGTTAGGACAAATAGCATCATCCCTCTTTCACAGATGAGACTGAAAACTCAGAGAGGTTTTGACGTAGCCATAGTCACATAGCTATTGAGTGATGGATGGAGCTAAGACTTCAGTTCAGGTCTGTTGATGGCAAGCACCATATTTATTCCACTGTGTCATGCCAGAGTTCAGTCATGTCTTCCTTTTACTCCTTGGAACTTCTTCTGTATGTCTTATCTGTCTTCCCTTAATATCCTTAATAGATCACCCCTTGGTAAGCACTCCACTGGGAAGAGCAGCAAGGTTGACATTGCCTACATTGATTAGTGAGTGCTTTGTCTGGGGCAGGGGTGGGAAACCTGTGGCCTTGAGGCCACATGTGGCCTGCTAGGTCCTTTGGTGTGGCCTTTTGACTGAGAACAAATCCTTTTATTAAAGGGTTTTGTTGTGTGAAGTTTGGATTCAGTCAAAGGGCCTCACTTGAGGACCTAGAGGGCCACATGTGGCCTTGAGGCTGCAGGCTCCCCACTTGTAGTAGGGTATCTGTTAAGCACCTTTAAGGAGTCTTAGAATTTTGCATCATAGTCATAGAATTTGAGAACTGAGATGGGCTTAGAGATCATTTAATCCAACCTCCTTCATTTATGAAGATCATGTCTCTTGTCCAAGATCACGTGACTAGCTAGTAGCAGAAACTGCATTACTTCCCAAGTATGCTGACTCCAGAGGGGTGCGGTAGTAAAAGAGCTGTAGTTTGGGGAATCAGATAGGGCCTGGATTCAGATTCGGTCTTCCACTTGCTGCTTGTATGACTTAGGGCAATTCACTAAGCCCCTCCTGGCCTGGGTTCCCTCATGGCTAAGATGCGAGGGTTGGATGCTCTCCTCTAAATCTATGATCCTAGTGTTCGAGCAATCCAGAGAGGCTTCTGGGAGGAGAGTAGGACTGAAGCTTGACCTTGAAGGAAGGATAGAATTTGAGGGTGGAATTTGGATGGGAAGAGGAAGCTAGGTCAACCTTTGAGTGTGATAGGAGGATAAACAAGCATTTTCTTGACTCAAAGCCATCTCAGATAGAAAAGGGCACATCCACTTCCCCTCCTGTCTTCCTATATTTATTCCAGTAGTCACTTAGTAATGTAATCCTTTTTTCCTTTTTCCTATTTTGCTTTCTTCCTCCCCCCTCCCTTTTACTTTGTAGGAAGATAGATTTGTGATGGAATTTAGAATGAACTTGTTTTGTCCCTGGAAGATGAAATCGTGCCCTGGGTAAAGAGATCACTTCCACGCCTCACTTTTCCCAGCATGCTCAGTCTAGAGATTAGGCTGATTCAAGGCCGGTAGTGCAGTTTTTGCTCTTTTGACCCTTCTGTTTACAGTCCTTAGGAATGATTCATTCAAAACTATGAGAAACTTCGAAAGCGTGAGCAAGAATAACCTCCCCTGCCCACTCCTGCCCACTGGGTTTGCTGCTTGCTCCAAATTTCTGTCTCTGCAGCTGGTTCTTGGCATTTGCTGCCCCGATTTCATCTCTACAACATCTCTGAAGTATGTCACCTTCTCTTCACTCACACTGCTCACTGCTCTGATTCAGGCTCTCATCTCCTCTTATCTGGACTGTTACAATAGCATGGTATTGTAACATACAATACAATAGCATTTCTCTCCCCCCCCATCTCTCCCCTCTCTAATACGGCATCCATAGACCTCCCAAATTGATATTCTAAAAATGCAGGCCTGATCATGTCACTCCCATGCTTAAGGAGCTTTTATGGGTCCCTACTACCTCTATGATAGACCATAAACTTCTCTTCTCACCAGCCTCTTTTTCCTAACTGATTTTACATTGTTCCCCTGAATGTCCTAGCTAAATTGGCTTACTTGCTGTTCCCTGAACAGGATATCCCATCTTTCTTAGAATCCCTAGATCTTCTGAGGCTCAACTCAGGGGCTACTTCCTTTGTGAGGCCTTTTCTGATCTCTGTGCTTGGCACAGTGCCTGGCACATGGTAGGTGCTTGATAAATATTTATTATTGATTGATAGTTATTAGAGCTTTCCCTTCCTGGATTGTATTTACCTTGTATAAAATGTATATTTCCTTATCTGCACATATATTTTAATTTTATACATATAAATATATATTCATTTTATAAATATATGCGTATATTTATATATATTGTTTGTATATAATTTTATACATATAAATATATATATTTTTGTTTCCTCTATTACATTGTATAAACTTCTGAGGCTAGAGGGAGGGATCATGTCTTCTCTTTCAATCCGTCACAATGTATAGCACACATCCTCTTCGTAAGAGTTCTGTTTGAAAGTACCATCCTGTTGGATAGCTCACTTCCCAGCAGACTAACACTGTGATGTTTTTAAGCCTTTGTATAGATCAAGAGGTGATGGGAGAGTGACTTTAGCAGTGAGCATATTTCCTGTAAGTGAGTCTGACTACTTCATTTGTATATCTGCAGGAAGAGGGCTGGAGGGGACTTGATGAGACCACCTGATCCATTCTTGTCCTCCATCCAGGTGATTTCTATACCTGACCGCTTTGTAATAGAGAGAAATCTCATCTTCTTTTAAAAGGAGACTCTCTTCAGGGGTAGAGCCTCCGGACCCTTTCTGTTGCCCATTCCAGCGTTCAATACCCTCTGTCTACGGGAGTTGTTCATTAGATATGACTCCGGTCTCTGTTTCCGTGTCATCTTTCTCTTGTATGCTCCTCTGCTGACGTCGAAGATGCCTGCACCTCCTTCCAAGCAGCACCTTGTGTGCTGGAAGACAGTAACTGAGTCATCCCTTGTCCCCGCCTAGGAAATGGCTCCCATCTCTTAACCTTTCCGTGTTTGCTGCTCCTTCTGTCTTGTGGTTTGACACTCACTTGTCACCTCCTCTTTATTGGATTTTGTCGTGTGTATTTTTCCTGTCATGGATGGTGGTATTTAAGTTCTGGCTTTTTTCTCTTTCTTTCCCCTAGCCCTGACATAGGTCCAGTATCATCAGTCAGGGTTGGCATTTGCTAGTCATATTTTCATGTGTCCTGTCCTCCCACAAACCATTAGGTCCTCAAGGGTAAGAAGGAAGTGTGTTGTTTCTCTCATGTCCCTCTTGGCACCTAGTGGAGGGATAGACACATAGTTGTACCCAATAAATCGGCTTGATTGGGAAATCATTTGGTTTGTCCTATGGTTTCAGAATTGAAATGGGTCATAGGAGCATAGGGTTAGACATTTAGAGCTGAAAGGGGTCTTGGAGGTGATCTAGTCCAATCTCCTCATTTTACCGATGACAAAACCGAGAACCGGAGAGTAATTAATAATAATAAACAACTATTTTAGCTAATATTTGTATGGTGCCTTAAGGCTTGTGAAACGCCTTGCATATAACACATTTGATTTTCACAACATTTCCGTGAAGTAGTTCCCATAATTGCCCCCTTTTAACAGATGGGGAAACTGAGGCTGAGAGTATCTGAGCCTGGATTTGAATTCAGGTCTTCCTGAGTCCAGGTCTGGCTGCCCTGTAGTTGCACCTGTGGAAAGAGAGGAGTCCTGCCCTGGCCTGTCTTTCCCCATAACAGTGGTGTTTAACGCCCCCCCTCTCCTGAGCTGGGAAGTGAGATTGCTGATTGCCTGTGATAAGGCCGCATCATAGGTCCTTATCAAGTTAGACCTTGAGACTCTAACACTGAATGTGTGAGCGGCGTTGCCTTTTCTCCTGCTGATGCCGGGTGTGGGTATGGGGCTGCCTTGGATTTCCTGAAAGGTCTGCTTTCCTTGTGCCTTCCAAGGGCTCGAGAGCGCGTGATGTCATCACCGCTTTTCCTCCCCCAGCCTTTGGGTCGGTGGAGTCACATCAGCATCTTTGCTGAATGAATGAAAGTATTGGGGCGAGGCTGTTTATCACTTCACAGTAGATAAACAGTGAAATGGTCATGGACGAGTGGTTTGCTGAGTGGTGTTTCGGTGGCTCTCATGCTGCCGTGGAGGCAGAGCGAGGGAGAGAGGCCTACCTGGGTGATGATGGTCCAGAAGGCTAGTCAGGGTAACCTTCCCTTCCGGGTCTTGGCTTTGTAGCCAGTCATTTGTTTGTTTGCTTGTTTTGTTTACTTTTTTATTATTTATTTTTAGTTATTGCTATGAACGGTGGGTAGGAAGCTGCCCAAAAAATGAAATGTGAAGAACTCGGTATAATAATAAAATCAATTGGACTGTTTCCCCAGTAATCCTTGAGACTGATGCATCATTAATGTTGGTAATACAGTGCCTGTCAGATCACAAACTTCTCAATAAATGTGCAGCTGGCAGGCTTTGATAGAAATTGGAGGCAAGCAGAGAATGAGATTTAGGGCTTTGATATATGGGGTGTCAGCCATGTGATGAAGTTTTTATCAATTTCTGTCACTTCTATCTTTTGTGCTCACTCCATATGTGGTCTTCAAGGCAAATCTCTCTGGGTTGCTGAAATGCTAACTGTTCCTCCTTGCCACCCCCCCACCCCAGTCCCTTTCCTCCCCCCAATAATAAAATTTCAAGGAGGAGCGATCCTTCTTAGATCCAACCCATCTCCATTTTATCTGAAAATTTTCCTGTATTAATTTAATGCCCCCTCTCTCTGAATCAGCAAAGCATCAATTAAAGCACCAAGCAGGAAGTAGGAAACAAACTGGCCTGGGAGTCAGAAGTCCTGCGTTCTAGTTCTAGCTTTGCAGCTACCTAGCTGTGTGACCTTGGGAAGGTGATTTTCTTTCTCTGGGGTTTAGTTTTTTCAACTGTAAAATGGGGAGATTGAATCAGACCGTTTGGTCAACAAGTATTTATTACAGGCCTGCTAAGTTCCAGGCACTGCACTAGAGAAAAACGAAACAAGTTTCTGCCTTCAAGGAGCTTACTGCATTCCATTGGATTTTGGTTTATAAGGCTTGAAGGTTCTATGATGCCAAGTGGCATTTTTACAGATGAGGAAACTGAGGCCCTGAAAAGCCAAGTCTCATAGCTAGGGAATTAGAGCTAGGATTTGAACCTAGGCCTTTTTGTCTCCCATCACAGACATTATCTTGTTTTTATGTATTTATTTTATGTAGACTTACATTTTGACAGCTGGGTGGTGAAGTAGACAGGGTGATGGGCCTGGAGTCAGGAAGACAGACCCGAGTTCAAATCCAACCTCAGACACTTACTAGTTCTATGATGCAGGACCAGTCACTTAACCTCCATTTGCCTCGTTTTCCTCACCTGTAAAATAAGGATAACAATAGCCCCTACCTCACAGAGTTGTGAGAATCAAATGAAATAATAATTGTAAAGCACTTAGCACAGTAGTAGGCTCTGTATAAATTCTCATTCCTTTCCCTTATCTCCTCCAATAGAATGTAAGCTATCGAAGGCAAAGAATGCTTCTTTTTTAGTCCCTGTTTCCCTACTGCTTAGCGGAGTGTCTGGTACTTAGTAGATGTTTGTTGATGGCTCTGTTTTTTTACTGTATTGTCAGTAAACCTCAAGGTGTTATGGCAATGGGAAGCTTTGGTTGGGGTTGAGGGTCATCCAAGGTCTGGGCCTTGGCTGGAAGTATCTCTTCGGTTCCCTGGAGTCTGGGGCTGTTCTTTCTGATAAAGCAGCTCATTCTGTATCTTGCAAATGAAGTTGCTCGGTCAGAAGCTTGTTAGCTGCTGCTCTGAGCAGCACTGGCTGGAGCCAGGAACTCCAAGGCAGAGCCAACAGACGCAATTTGCTCCCTGAGAAGTGGGCTCTGGCCTGAGTGCTCCTGGAGATTGATTCCACTGGAGAGGGCAGGAGGAGAGAAGGGGGAGGGAGTAGCCTATGTGGGTCTGTACCCTTCCAGGTGACCCTGAGAGCTCAGGCCACTTTGTCATTGACTCCTGCCTCAGCCCTCCCCAGAGGCTGGCTGACAAATAACTCTCTCCATAAACAAAAGTGGGAGGTCTGCCATGGTGGTGGCAACTCCTGGAACTGTTTGCTTATTATAGTGGCGGTGGCTGCTAGCCAAGCCAGGCTGGAGTTTGCACACCCGAGCATGCCCTCTCTTGAGTTGCTGGGTTTTAGGCCAGGCTGGTGCTGAGATGGAGGGCCCCTGGAAAGATCCCTCCTCTTCTCTGCTCCCAGGCCCTAGGATTAAAAGGTTGGGAGGAATCTTTTGTTCTTGGCCTTGAGTAGGCTGCCTGGAACACCATATTCGTTCTCTCAGCTGAGGGGAATGAAGACCAGGTTCTTACTTCCAGAGTTCCCAGTCAGGCCAGAGAGGACTGGGTAGTCAAGTGAATATACTGAGTGTGTCCCCAAAAGTTAGCTTTGCCTCTCCTGTTTGTGCTTCTGCTGGTGGAGTGCTAGTGAGTTTTGTGAAGTTTGCTCTGAATTATTATTATTAATATATAATATAATATATGATTCCTATAGATCACATATGATATATTAATAAAAAGAATAAGTAACTGATATTTACATAGCATTTTAAAGCTTGCAATGTACTTTTATGCATTCTCACTTGAGGTGGAAATTGTAGCTGCCAGCATTACTCCCATTTTACAGATAGGGAAACTGAGGCTCAGAGGTTGAGTGACTTTCCCAAGGTCACACAACTGATAAATCCTGTTTGGAAGTAGGATTTTTGCCCAGTTCCAGGGTCCAGCACGGCATCTACCACATGCCTTCCATACTGCTTTTCCATTAAGCTGTTGGTTTTTAAATAGAAATTTAAATATCTACATAATATAAGTACATATTTGTATATAATACATGATACATAAATTTAGAAATAAATAAAAATTCCTGAATTGATATTTACTGTCAATGTTGTGAGGATGCCCAGGATCCCTGGGATAAGATTTCCAGTAGACTGCTCTTCATATTATCATAGAAAGACCACTAGCTTTGGAAATACGGAGGCCTGGGCTTTCTGTCTCACACTAAATTCACTGTGTGAACTTGGACCAGATCTTAGGACCTGTCTGACCTTGGGAAAGTCTTTTTACCCCTCTGGGCCTCAGTTTCTTTCTCTGTCAAGTGCCTTTAAGTCAGGAAATCATAGGTTTAGAGGTGGAAAGGACTTTAGGGGCAGCTGAGTCCAGTCCCTTCATTTTTACAGTTCAGGAAATGGAGGCTCAGTGAGGTTAAGGGACCTAAGGCCACACAGTTTCTAAAGTCCTTCCCAAATCTAATATTCAGTGAATCTATAAATCAAACAGCACTTAAGTATTTGGGGGCTTTGACAAGTGAGCGGTAATAGTCTTGTATCTCTGGGGGCCGTACCTCTGCTCTCTGGAGAATCTTGTCCTTCAGAGAAAACAGTCACAGACACAGTGTCGAGGTGGGCTTGGTTTCTGAAACGCTGCCGGGAACAGATCCCTGTGATGTGTGCGATCACCTATGACTCACTGGCTGGCAAGGAGGCAGAGGCAGGCCAGAAACCCACTGGTCTTTTGGGGACGTGTTTATTTAACTCTGAGCCGGCAGAGGTAGCTGGTGGGTAGCCAGCAGCAGCGACTTCAGAAGAGTTGGTGGTGTCTGTTTGAATGGACCAAAAAATTATGAAATTATTTCTCATTGTCTAATCTGCTACCCCAGCTTTGCCTGTTCTGGGTGACAAACTGATATGCCGGTACATTTGACAGCTCTCAGTTTTCCAATGTAGCTTTAACAGAAATGGCCTGAACCATTCCCTGTGGAGTGATGGTTCACAGATAATTGTGAGGAAGGAGAGAAAGGAAAGGTGCCTCCCTGGACTTTGGTGTCTGGGTCCAAGCAAGCTCCAGTTTGACCCCAGCAGTCAGGGCTGCCAGCCAGCCAGGTGACTGGTACCCTCCTTCCTTCCTCCACCTCAAGGTACAAGTGTTAAAGTCCAGCCCGGGAGAGCTGCTGGGTGTGACTGGCTCCAGAGAGCCAGGTGTCTGGCTCCAGGTGCTCCTGGCAGGAAGAAGGCAGACGCTGGGGCCACAGCTGCTGGGAGAGGAAATCCAGCTCAGAAGTTCTCAGGCCGAGGCCCTGCCCCCTCCGTTCCCCCAACTTCCCTTGTTCACGTTAATGGTTAGAGTAAATATCCAACCCCATCCCTTTTAATTACCCCAGCACTGGAGCAGCCTAGGGTAGACAAAGTAGAGGCTCCTGTTTGTCTTTGGACCCCAGGACCTAGCACGGTACTTGGTATATAGTAGGTGTTGTTCAGTTGTTTCAATCATGTCTGAATCTTTGAGACCCCATTTGGGGTTTTCTTGGCAAAGATACTGGAGTGGTTTGCCATTTCTTTCTCCAGCTCATTTTACAGATGAGGAAACTGAGGCAAACAGAGTTAAGTGACTTGCCCAGGGTCACACAGCTAGTAAGTGTTTGAGGCTTCCTGACTCCAGGCCTGGCACTGTCTCCACTGTGCCACCTAGCTGCCAATATAATAGGTTATCCATAAGTATTTGAATGAATGAATGTTGTTGTCCTTTGTTCTTGAAGAGGACCATGACATCAGGAAGATGATGCCATGACTTGCAAGTGAATTGGATTTAAGTGAGGGAGGGCTGTACAAGGTCACCAGCCTCACTTTCTCCTCTGGAGCCATCTGGGTCCAGTGGCCAGATATAGATCAGGATGACTGGAGATGGCCCCCAAATGAATGAATGAATGAATGAATGAAAACAGTTGAAAGATCACTGAATTCTGAGACAGAGAACCTAATTAGACTGGGTCCATGACAAGATTTAGATCAGTACAACTGGAGATGGCCTCTGAATGAATGAGTGAATAAATGAATGAATGAATGAAAATAGTTGAAAGATTACTGAATTCTGAGATAGAGAACCCAATTTAACTCCTGGCCCTGGCACTCACAAACCGTGTGACTCAGAAACAAGCCACGAAACCTCTGTGGGCCTCAGTTTCCTCATTTGTAAAATGAAGATAATAACTCATTCACTCCTTGGGATCTTTCAGGACTGTTGTGAGGGAAACTCTTTGTAGACCTTAAGGTGCTATAAATGTGAATATCATAATTCTCTCCGAATATCCCCTTCAGTCACAACATGGTAATACTAACTCTCCATTTGTATAGTGCTTAATACTTTTCTGACCATTTTTTAATCCATTATTTGATTCTTAAACAGTTTTATGAGAGGGCAGGGGTACTTAATCTTGACTTTACAGATAGAGAAACCAAGGCACAAACTGGTCAAGAGATTTGTCCAATGTCAACCTTGGATAATCACTGGCATGGCTGTGTCTTGAACCTGGTTTTTGGAGTATGGTCTTGTTAGTGATTTTGCCATGATTTCATACTATTTGGGCATTCCTTCTCCACTCCTCTCTGTCCCTAAATCAGCTTGAGGTCAGTAATAGTCTTTCCTTTTGTCTTTCCAGCCATCTTGACCCTCCATGTCTTCTTCTTTGTTTGATGCAGAAAGGGGCTTTGATGCTTATTCCTATGGGGATTCAGAGGCCATTGAATCTGGTTCACACCTCACAACCAAGTCGTTCTACAATAGATCCAACAAGTGGTCACCCAACCTTTCCTTGAAGACCTTGGAGGAGGAAGAATCCATCACCTCCTGAGTCTTTTCTACTTTAGAGAAGCTTTAGTTAGCAGAAAGTTCTTCCTCATATCAAAACTAATTTCTCCTTCTGGTAACTCCACTCACTGTTTTTAGTTCTCCTCTCTGGGGACAAGAATTTTTCCCTCCTTTCATTTGACAACCCCTCAAAGACTTGAAGGCAGCTGTCATGTTTACCCTAAGTCTTATAACTTTTCCAGGCTAAGTATCTCCATTTACTTCAACAGAGCTTAAGATGGCATGATCTTGAAGTCTTTTGCCGTCCTGGTTGAAATCTAGTTGACATTCTTCAGGTTCTTAATGTCCTTCCTAATTTATGAAGTTGATTTCTTGAACCCACATTCAAGACTTCGCATTTATTCCCATTTTTAATCTCCTATGAACTCAGTGTTCTCGTATGTTAGGATCTTGACCCTGCCACCTGTGGTGTTAGCTAGCCCTTCCACCTTTGAATCATCTGCAAATTTGACAAGCATATAAATAATATACTTTATCTTAGGCATCAGTTAAAAAGTTATACCACAATCTAAGGACAGATCCCTGAGGCCCTCCACTGGAGACCTCCTGTTAACATCAAACCTGTTAATGACTATTTTTTGCATCCAGCTATTCAACCTGTTCCACATTTACCTAGTTGTTCTATTATCTTATCTCATATCTTTCCATCTTGTTCAAAAAAAGAACACAAGATACTTTGCTAACATCCAGGTGAACTATATCTTGCAGCATCCCCCTTAGTCAATAAGCATTCGTTAAGTGCTCACTATATGCCAGACATTATGCTAAGCACTTATTTGCAGCCTCACGTTCATGTGAAAGAGGGAAGTGCCGTTAGTCTGACACGAGCTATTCCTGATGAAGCCATGCTGGCTTCTTGTGATCGCTGCTTCCTTTTCTAGATGTCCACTAGGCATCCTTTGAATATTATGTCCTAAAATTTGGCCAGGAATAAAATTACACAGGCCCAGTGCAGACTTCAGTCTCTTCCTCCTTTGATAATCAGATGCAAAGGAAATATGAAAGGGAGAGTGTATGCACTACTTCCTTTGAGTCTGTTGTCTGATTTTGGTCTGGGCTAAGTTGATTGCTTATCTTTGCCTAGTTATGGGTAATAGGGCTCATTTTAAACCTTAGTAGGGTCTGTGTTTTTGAGTGTGAATGTGACTGCATGTGCACGGAGGCAGAAATCATAGCTGTGGGGATGTGTTTGAGAAAGAGGGAGAGATAGGATTTATGTTCCTCTCCTTTTGGAGGATTTTTGCTTCTGATGCCCTCTCTTCAAGAGAGGTCTGACCCTCTGGAGTGAGGAGGCATCAAGTTTGATTGTATTTAACCTTAGTTAATGGCCCTGGTCTATGGAGAGAACAGTTTAGGGCAGGATCTTTCCTCGTTTCTTATCTGAAGCATTCTGGGGGGCCCAATTCAATTAAAAAAACTTCGATCAAAAACCTTCTAGGTGATGGTGGTATCCTCCTGCCTTCGGCTGGTGCTGGAGGCTGCCTTGGAATCTTTCCCACCCATCCATCCTCTGAAACTTTGTGGAAGAGTGAAAAGGGTTCGGGGAAGAGAGACTGTCATTGACCTTAAATGGAGGAAGGCATTAGACCTGATGCTTTAAAGGTTAGTAGTCTAACAGAAAGGTTAGTGGTCCAGCAGAGAGACCTTGAGTTGTCAGGACAATACAGAATGACCTTGGATGAGGCATGTAAGCTCTGTGGGCTTCATAGGTAGCCCTGATAATATTATATCCTATAAACTCCCCAGGCTGGCATTTAAAGCCTTCATAATCTAATGCCACCGGAACTTTCCAGGCTGATTTTGCCTTTCTCCCCGTCACACATATTCAACCTTACAGCCAGATTGGCTTATCTGCTGTTCCCATAACTTACCTTTCCTTCTTCAGCCTCTGCACCTCTGAGTAAGCTGGGCCTCCTCACTTTTTAGTCTTTTATTATCCTTAATTTCCTTAAAGACTTAACTTGGCTATCACTTCCTGTGGGAAGCCTCTCTTGACACCCTCTTAGCTGGTAGTGGTCTTCCTTCTCAAATGCTATTGGGTTTATTTATCCATTTCTCCAGCCCTCTGGTAGAATGTAAACCCCTTGAAGGCATTTTGTTTTTGTATAGCCCAGCATCTGACATACAACAGGTGCCTAATAAAATGCTTGTTTAATATAACCCTTCTCCTTCCCTGGTGTCTAGGAAAGCAGATGCTCTTTGGGGTTTTTAACCCTTTTTGTGTGTTCTGGACCCCTTTGGCAGACCGGTGAATCCCACTGAGTCCTTCTCAGAATCACATTTTTAAGTACATAAAACAAAATACATGAGATTTCAAAGGAAACCAGTTATATTGAAACCCAGTCATCAAAGTAGTTTTAAAGAAAAGATAAGTTCACTGATTCCAGGTTAAGAACCTCTGCTCTATCAGATCACAGACATCAAAAGGTTTTAAGGCTGTTGGTAGAGAAAGATACTCTGGCACTACCAGGTGGTCATGGATATTACTTAATTGGGTAGTTTAGAGGCTGGCCTTCCACTTTCTTGGCCTAGGGTAGGGTAGGGTAGGGAGGAGGAGTGAGTTTGGGAAAGGGTGCTTCCCTCAGAAATGATTTCCCATGATATCACTTTACTCCTTCCTAGAAAACCTCTTCCACAATTTCCCTTTTTTGGGGTATTTTTGGTGTTTTCTCTTTTTTTTTTCCCCTTTTTGTAACTAACTGCAAAACCTAGACCCTTCCTTTGGGTTTTCAGACATCCTGATAGCACTGGTATTTAAAAACTCTAAAACAGGGGTAGGGAACTTGTGGCCTCAAGGCCACATGTGGGCCTCTAGGTCCTGAAGTGCGGCCCAGTCAAAAGGCCACATGTGGCCTTGAGGCTGCAGGTTCCCCACCGCTGTTCTAAAACGTACCCCTATCAGAGTAAGATCTGCTCTATGTGTCAGCATGCATCTTAGATTGTCCATTCCTCCACTGCCCACGTGAAGAAGCTTACATTTTTTTACCTGTATTTGATCAGACTCTTACCCAACACAGAGCAAAAGGTTTGGAGGGGCAAATTGAGTGTATAGTTAAGCATAAAAATCTCTTTTTTAGGAGGAGGCAGAAATCATAGCTGTGGAGATGTGTAAACACTGTTATTTTTAGCCACATAGAGTGCTGGGGTGAGCCGGTCTGACACTCACTTGGCATAACTCTCCTATTTATATTCTTCTCCAGGAAAAGACAGTTCATTTACCTCGTCCTTGTTTCTCCCATCCCCATACTGAGTTGGAGGGGACTGGGGCCATTAAGGGCTAGGACTAATTAAGAGATGGAATTAGCTTCTCCGTGTCTTGCATTCCACGTTTGTGTTTGGCCTGGCCTGGCAGCAAACAGTGGGGTTTGGGGTGGGGGTGGGGGAAGTGAGCTGAGAGTTTCTATGGGATGGGGAAGCTTAGAGCTAAAACAGCACAAAGAGGGGGAAGGATGTGGTTTTCAGAGATCCGACTTTCTGAGTAGTAAAAAAGAAAGACTGGTAGCCTAGAATTTTAGAATTCTTGTTCTGTAACTGACATACAGGTTAGTTTTGTCTTCCCAACTAGATTTTGAGTCACCTTCTTGAAAGACGTACCCAGCCCATGGCCCCTCTCATCCTCCCATCTGCCATTATTTGGCCTTGGGTATTGCTA
>NW_020940527.1:10635522-10694785 GCF_900497805.2 Vombatus ursinus
TAACAGGGGCTGGAGAAAGCCCAGGTTAAGTAAAAAGCCACAGATAATCCCCCACATCTCAATTTTCACTTTCCAGGCATTTTCTTGGGGGGGGTCAATAGTGACAGAATTCAGTTCTCTCCTCTTCCCCACTGTCTGCTAAAGTTATCGGTGAACACAGAAATGTTTTCATGGTAGCAGAGAGAAGGAAAAAGGAGGAAGAATAAAGCCAGGGTGTTTCATGGGATATTGGACAGAGATCAGAGCTCAGAGAGATCAGAGGTACTCCCTGTTAAAGGCCGAGCCCAAGGGTGTGGCTTCGAGCTATACCAGTCATCCCAAAGTTCTATGACTCAGTCCGTCTCAATGTGGCGTTAGTGGGTTCACATGCTATCAAGGAGACATCATCAGAATCCCCAAATCATGTCAGCAGGGTTGTCTGTTCTCTTTATAGAGAAATATCCTTGATGTAGACTTTTTGCAACCTTATCAGTGGTGACCAGGACCCTCCCCCTCACACTTGCTCAAGGAAGCGTACTGTTGGGTTAGCAGAGTGTTCAGTCCACGTATACATAGTCAAGGTGGGTAATCTACGACTTTAATTATAACCCTGAATGATCCTCTTTGGCTGTCTACACTCATCAGATTCACCAGATAATTGTTCTCTTGGACATCACCCTGCCATTGTTGGACAGTCAGGCTTTCTTCTTAGCTCGTGTACTCCCAGAGGGAGCCAAATATACTCTTGACTGGGACTTCCTAATTCCCTGATTTGGGGAACTTAATTGAGCTTAGAAGGTTTGTAGTTTGGGAGCTTCTGTACATTTCTGTTTCTCTAATAGAATCATCTAGTCCAGGGGTCAGGAAACTATAGCCCATGGGCTAGACCCAGCCCACCACTGGTTGGGGCCCAGAGAGCTATGAATGGTTTTTACATTTCAAAATAAAGTTTTATTGTATTTTAAAATGTCAAAACCATTCTAAGCTCACTGGCCATACAAAACAGGTGGCCTTGGTCCAATCAATTCCCTGCTTTTAAGAGCTAAGACTTATTTGCACTTTAACAAAGGTGTGCCACGCATTTTCGATAGATTATCTCTTTTGGTCCTTACACCAACCCTGTGAGATTTAAGTGCTACCATCATTGTTTCCCCTGTTTTACAAAAGGGGAAACTGGGGGTTGGCTATAAAACTGGTCCTCAAGTGACTTGCTCAAGTTCACACAACCAGTAAGTGTCATAAGTGATATTCTAACCCAGGACTTTCCATGACCAGCCTTCTTTCTATGCTGCTTCCTTTTACAGATGATCAGAGTATTGGAAATTTAGAGCTAGAAGATGCCTCAGAGGCTGTATTGGACAATCACTTGATTTTATAGAGGAGGAACCTGAGATCTACCCACTTGCCCAAAATCACATGGGTGGTAAACATCAGATAGGGGATTTGAACCCATGTCCTTTCGAATCTCGGTGCAATGCTTTTGCCATCATAGCACAATCTTGGGCACTGTGCTAGGCACTGGGCTTACAGTGACAAAAGTGAAAACCCCATGTCCTCAAAAAGCTTCCGTTCTATTAAACCTACAAGTAGAAGGGAAGCAAAATTCCCATTCACCTATGCTCAAAAGAAACAAGGGATCTGATGGAATTTTTATTGTTGGTGTTTTTGAGGAGGGGCAGCTTTTTGAGTCTGTAGAAGGAAGCACAGAAGACCTCCAGCACGCTTCATAAGATCGTCATTCAGATTTCTGCAGGAGGAAAGTTCTCAGAGTACATCCCAGAAGGAGGTTTCAGCTGGAATAGTGACACCCAGTGAGCCGTCTGAAAATATATTTTTGGAGGTCAAATTTGAAGGTCAAAGTCCCTCTGAGAAACTGCCAACTACTGTTGTTTGCACATTGAAAATCAACCAATAGGCAGTGAGTTTTGTTAACCCAAACTTTTGGTATTGATAGTAAATACTTATTGGGATTTAAAATAGAAAACAGTTAATGAGCTTTCTGAAATTACCATGCTGTCAAAGCCAGCTCTGCATTTTATTTCTCAAAGAAGCTATAGGCTCCGTATTTCATGTCAAAATTGATGGGTGTATTTTTTTTAAACTGCTTTTGGGTTTCAGAACTGTTGTGGAAAGCAAGAAAAAAAGCAGATGCTGTATCCAATTGCTACCAAACTGTCTTGAAAAGCTATAAATATTTTCTAAAAAGACTAGCTCCAAGGGCAGGAGATATTTGTTATCTCTTCACCAAGAAAGTTTATTCTGAAAATTAAGACAACCTTTTGTGTTATTGTTAACCTCAGGTAAAGAAATGGCTAACACAGATCAGTTGTCTTTCCCAGTAGTTTTTTTTTTCCTCTCCTTGGGAAGGGATATTTGCTATTTTGCCATTCCAAGTTTGCCCCCAAGTATGCCCAGTTTTCCTAAACCTTAAATGATTTTAGTCTTTTCAAAGGGGTGGGGCTGGAGGTGGTTACAGTTTCTGGGAGGAAGAACAAGCCCAATTAGACATTTTGGTTGATTGTTTACCTTGTACATGCCACTGAAATCCCTGAGCAGAGTAGAACCAGTGAAATCTTGGTTCCAGACAGTAAGTGAGTATCTTCCCTGCTCTGTCCTCTCCCCACCCGGCTAACCCCAAGTCACAGAGGGAAGGAGGACCATAGGTGCCCTGTAGTTGTTGAGAATGGCTGTCTAATGTAGACACATGTGCCTGGGACCGACCAGAATCCTAGTTACTTGATAAATAGCCCCTGCAAGATATCAACTACTTAACTCCATGAAGGAAGACCTTCTGGTAAGACCAGATACAGAACAAACAAGCTCTGCCTCTTTTCTGAACAATCCTGAAGAGGACATGATGCTATCATACTGGATTAAAGCAGACCTGTAGGAGGCTGTCCAGGGGTGAGCGGTGATGACTGGGCTAGCTTCTTTCGCAGAGGTTTATAGAACAAAGAGATGCTACAGGGGTGGGGTGGGCAGAACTGAAGGAGGGGACACCCAGGGTTGGGTTGGGTTTTTTTTTCCCTAGTGTGTAAGGTTTTTTTTTTTTTTTGTTTAGTTTTGTTTTTTTTGTTTTTGTAAGTTGGGGGTATGAGAGCACTCCCTTCCTTTCCACCAGCCGAAATCCTCCACGTTCCCCTAGGACCAGTTCAGTATCACTTCTTCGATGCTTTGCCAGGGTGATCTGTCTCCCTTCTCTGAACTCTTTGGTCATTTTTGATTGGTCTTCTTGATTTGACCCGGCTCTGTGTTCCTCCTTCTTTCACATAGGAGCATCTGATCTTGCCAAGGTCATAGACTTTTTGTTGCCCAGGTGCCACTCATTTTTGTGTTTTCTACACTACCTTTCATTTGCAGTTGTATATTTTTTATAGAGACTTGTTATCTCCTCCATTAGAATGCAAACTCTTTGGGACTGAAGATTATTTCATCTTTTGTGCTTAAATCTGTAGCCCTTGGCACACAGTAGGCAGTCGGGAAACACTTGTTGATTGATGAGTTGGTAGTGTCCCACACGTAGTAGGCATTCAGTAAATGTGTGTTGATTGATGGCCTGGATTTCTCCAGCTCCCAGTCCTCTGCTGTCTACTTCAATTATAGCTCAGGAACCACAGCATTTCATGGGTGGGGAGTTGAGTCCTCCGGTGTATTTTAAATTCCTTTCCCTAGGGCCTGGCCTGAGTAGGATTTAATCTTAGACCATTCGGCTCTTCCTCTCTCTTCCTCTGTTTGTCCCCCCTCCCCCAGTTTAATTTCCCTAAAGGGGGAAGAAGGAATATTTGTTTCCTTCCTTCCTCCATCCACTTGTCACTCTCTTCCTCCCCTACTTCTTCCCCGCCGCCACCCCCCAGCCCTGGAATGATGGTGGCAGAGTAGGTGGAAGTCTGTTTTCTAGCAGGCCTCTTTGTCAGAGTGCATTTAAATTCCTCAGGAGTTGTGTTTGATGATATTTTGGGTAATTGCCTATTGTTCATCAATCCCTAATCTGTTCTGCGGTGTATAGCTTTGCTTCCTCTCCCCTTCTGTTGAGGTAAACAGTCTTTCCCCCAGGGGAGTGTATTTCTGCAGTGATTCTCAACCCTGGATGTTTCCACTGGCTGGGTTGGCTGGCCCTCCCTATCAGGCGGCCTGGGGCAGAACAGACCAGGCTGGGGCTGGCCAGATACATTTAGAAAACCTTGCAGACTTTAGGGAGGGGACTGGGGAGGGGGATTGGTGCTGGGAGGAAGAGGGAGGGTGGGGCAGCTAGCCACAAGGCAGAGACACTTTCATTCGTGGCTTTCTGTCCCACTGAACCACCAGTACAGGGAGGCAGAGAGGCTTGGAGGAGGACGGTGGTAGTCAGACCAAAGCCAGTGCTTCTGGGATTAATCCTGGTGCATTGGACTCTGGACTCAGAAGAACCGGATTCAGATCCCAGTTTGGCCTATTATTGGCTGTGTCACCTTGGATAAGTCATCTTTCCTGGATGACCTCTGAGGTCCTTTATGATGCTATGAGGCCTCAGCTTAATGATAAGAGAGGTGGAGCCCAGTTTGCTGCTGACTGGTACTGATAGATTCCCCCGTTGTCTTCTCCACTAGGTCCTTGTTAGGAGAGTCTATGTTTCCCTTGCTTTAGCTAGCCTGGGGTTCCTGGATGTGGGCTTGAGCAGAGCTGATCTCCTTGAACTGAACAGTTAGGGAAGATAAGAAAATATTAGGTGGTGCCATTTCTAATGGCTTCTACCCTTTGGTTTGGAGGAATTGGCCTTTTTGCCTGAAGTGGTCAGCTTTATCTCTTGATGATTCTTCCACCGTTCCCATGTTGGGTTGATATTTGTTAGAACTTCAGGATGTTAGAGCTAGAAGGAATCTTTGAGATTATCAGGTCCAGGGGGTTAGAAAAAAATAACATTTTATTAGACTCTAACTGAATCTTAGTATTTCTTTCAATCACGAATGTAGACAACAAATGCTATACAGAAAAGGCTCTGTAGGCTTCCACGGGAGTGCTGCTCAAGGGGCCTGCCTGGACACACACACACACACACACACACACACACACACACACACACACACACACAAAGTAAAGAACCCTTGGTCCAGTCTAATCTCCTTATTTAATGGAAGGGGGAACTGAGGTCCAGAAAAACTGAATGATTTGCCTAAGGTGACAGAGGTGGGGTTGAATCTATGGGTACTGTCTCCTGTTAATGTTCATTCCATCGCACCAGTGACTTGCTTCCATCTGGTCTGGAAAAATGGGGGAAATGCAGGGAGTTGAGGTAAAGGAAGAGGGGAAAGAAGGAAGAAAAAATCCCTGGTGAGTTTCTTAAAGCTAGAAGCCATTGAGTGAGGCTGGGTCAAGGGAGTTCAGCTGCCTGGCTCAGGCGTGCTGGGGTGGGGGAAATAAATGATACCGGGCTGCTCAGGCTGGGTAACAAGCCCAGGCTGCTTGGTGATTCTCGTATTTTAGTACAAAACGCCTGTCGACTTTAGGACAGTGATTTAAACGTTTGCGGCAAGCGCCCACTGATTTATTGGGTTGTTTTGGAAGGGCCTGACTATATTAGCGGGCTCCTCAGAGCTGAGGGTTCTGCAGATGGCAAGCCCTGCTTCTCCATATCATGTGAGAGAGAGAGAGAGAGAGAGAGAGAGAGAGAGAGAGAGAGAGAGAGTGTGTGTGTGTGTGTGTGTGTGAGTGTGTGTGTTTCAACTGAATCAGGCTGATGTGTATATATACTGGATGCCAAGAGAGTATGTAGCCTATTAGGGCACCTCAAGTCCTGAGCCATTTAGAGGGGCAATATTATTCATTGTGATCACGTAAATTAATATTTATTGAGCTCCCACAGCAGACTAGGATATGCATAAGCCCCATTTTGGTTGCATAGAAAACATACCCATTTCACGCATGCTAACAAAAGACCCTGTGTGGCTAAGGACACATGGAGCCTTCTTGCATGTAAAATTCTTGCATGAGTTTTGTTGTGATAATTACCCTTTGCAATTCTGCCCTTCCAGATCGAAGCTCTTAGTTTATTTTTTATCTGTCTACCATCCCTGAGAGGTGATGGTCATAATAACAACTCCCATTTACGTAGATGGCACTTGATAGGGTTCAAAGGGATTTCCTCACTCACGTGGAATGCAAGTATAATTTCCATGTTTTACAATGACAGAAACTGAGGTTTGGAGAGATGAAATAAATACTTTGTGTCACGCATGTGCCTGGAGTCAGAGCTAAGAGGCCCAAGTCCAGTGATCCTGCCTCTCTCATCCTGTCTCTCTTGTAGCTTGGGAGATGTTAGGAACAGCTGATGGCTATTCTTTACAGGCACTATTATTCTTTCCCTGTCAGGTGTTATAATATAATGATAACAATAGTGTTTTATAATATTATCTTTTATATTATGTCCATGGCTAAAGACACCTGTAAGCTCTCCTGCTCTGTCTGTGCCCTTTCTCTCTTTGGGAAAATTTTCATAACTCTTTTAAGACCATGATGATTTTGGGGGGAGGTGGGGGGTGGGAAGGGCCTTGACCTGTATTTTTATTGGTATAGGGAACTTTGTTGTTGTTCAGTCTTTTCAGTCATGCCTGACTCTGTGACCCCATTTTAAGGTTTTCTTGGCAAAGACACTAGAGTGGTTTGCCATTTCCTTCTCTGGCTCATTTTACAGTGAGGAAACTGAGGCAAACAGGGTTAAGTGATTTGCCCAGGGTCACAAAGCTAGTAAGTTTCTGAGGTCAGATTTGTACTCAGGTCCTCCTGCCTCCCGGCCTAGCACTCTGTCCACCCTACTGCAGGCATTATTTGTAGTAGAGCATAAACTTCTTGAGAGTAGGAGTTATTGTGTTTTGGTGTCCCCATGGTGGATGCTTTATGGAAGCTTGTTGAGTTGACTTGAATCCCCATCTTACAGAGGAAGAAACCAAGGCTGGGTCAGAGGTGATGGTTGACTTCCCTGTGGTCACAGAACCAGTAAATGTCAGCGGTGGCATTTTTGAACTAAGATGGGCATAGAGGGGTGGAGATTATTCTTTCTCCTTCATAGATGGGGAAGCTGAGGCTGTGGGACAGTAAGTTCCTTGCCCAAGGTCACCTGTCTAGCTAGTAGTGGAAATGGGTTTTGATACATAAACCATCTGGCTTGCTGCTGTATGTGGAGAGAGAAAGGAAAAGAGAAGTGGGAGAAATGATGGTCTTTTCTTTAATGACTTGTGTTAATTTCTTTACTGCCTGGCCCTACAGAGCCCTGTCTCTTAGAGAGAAGGTACCCAGACAGAGGGGAGGACTTTTTGAGTATCCAGGTGTCTGCAGCCTCCGTTGTAGCTCTGGACACCCAGACTGTGTCCCCCCAGTCATTCGCTGATTCATTCACAGATATCATCAATATAAAAAGTACGTTCCTGGGTGCTGGGGGAGGGGGTGGGGAGATAGATACAAAGGACACCGTGGTGTACTGGGGAAAAGAGTATTGAACTTGGAGTCAGATGGCGTGAGTCCAAATCTTGGCTCTGGCCCTGTATGACCCTGGACAAATCACTTTACTCTGATCCTTAAATTCCTTTGCTGTATAGCAGGAATAATCAGACTTAGCCTAACCTTCTTCACAGGGTCTCTTTGAAGGAAATGTTCTACGTCAAAGACCTAGACCAAGGTGAGTTGTTACTATTACTATAAATAAAACCCAACCTTTGCTGTAGAGGAAGAGACTTTTCTACTAGGGTCCTCAGATGAACTGCCTGTGGCTGAAGGAACTTTCTTTCTCTCTCTCCTCTCTCTCTCTCTCTCTCTCTCTGTCTCTCTCTCTCTCTCTCTGTCTCTCTCTCTCTTTCTCTCTCTCTCTCTCTCTTTCTCTCTCTTTCTCTCCCCCAAATTCCATTGGTCCTTAGAAAGACCTGTGAGGCCCTTGGCCAGCTTGTCCCTGTGCCAGGAAGGATGTGGTGCTGTTTATCGATATCCAGCTCTGTTGACCCAGGGATCAGTCGGCCGTTTGGACTCTGACAATCCAATCAGCTCCCACACTCATACAGATCAGCCTCCTCTACCCCTAAAACAGGGGACAGGGCTCCTTGACCCAAGGAATTGGTCCATCAGGCTGTGAAAAATGCCACTCTCTTTTTCAGTCCTCCTTAATAAAGGCCTATTAGTGAGTGGTTAGAATTAGGCCAGAGTGACGGTTCTGACACCTCATTAGAGATCAACTCTAGGTTCCCAGGATCTCTGGGCTGGGTGGAGACCTCAGTTTGTCCCTAAACTATGGATTTCTCCAGTGTCTTCCCCTGACTCCTCGACAGGAGAACTTGAAAGTTACCATTGGAGATTCCTCTTGCTCAGCTAACCTTGGCTTCCTGGGACTTCACAGTATTAGAGGCATTCCCCTTAATGTGGTTTATTATACCCACTGTATATGGCCTATGTGAGAAAGAGCCTTGGCTAGGAGTAAGGGGATCTTTGCTATTGTGATCTTGAGTAAGTAATTTTATCTCTTAATATCTGTTTTTCTCATCTGTAATAATTAATAATAATAATAATGATAATTATAGCTCACATTTAAGGTTTAAGGGTAGCGAAAGCACCAGGCCTGGAGTCAGGAAGACCTGAGTTCAGATCTGGCCTCAGACGTTTACTAGCTGTGTGACCCAGGGCAAGTCGCTTAACCCTATTTGCCTCAGTTTCCTCATCTGTAAAATGAGCTGGAGAAGGAAATGGCAAACCCCTCCAATATCTTTGCCAAGAAAACCCCAAATGGATCACAAAGAGTCAGAAACAACTGAACAACAACAACTAGGGTTTAAAACCTTTAGGCTTTTAAAAGGCCTTTCTCAGAACAACCTGGTAAGGAAGGTAATGTAAGTGTTAATATCCCCACTTCACAGATGAAAGACTGAGTCTCAGAGAGGTTGAAGGTCATAAGATGGCAGAACTGGGGACTCCAATCTGGGGTCTTCTGACTCTGACCTTGAAGGCCCAGTGGATAGAGCATTGGGCCTAGAGTTGAGAATATCTGAGTACAAATCTGGTCTTCGATACTAGCTGTATGACCCTGGGCAAGTCACTTAACCTTTGGCTGCCTCAGTTTCCTCATCTGTAAAATAGGAATACTAATAGACCCTAGCTCCCAGGGCTGATCAAATGAGATAATATTTTGTAAAGAACTTAAGTGCAGTGCCTAGCAAATAATAGGTGCTTAGTCAATGCTTGTTTCCTCTGTTGCTTTCCACTGCTTCTTATTATATCTGCAATGAAATAGTGTAATAGTTACATGTTAAATTTTCTGAATTGCTAGGGACAGACCATAAATACAGTCGGAAGGCAGAAAGAAAGGAGACACTGGTGTGACTAGAATATTCGGGGGAGGTTTCGTGGACTTGGTAGAATGTCGAGAGTTGGCATTGAATGATAGCTAGGGTTTATTTGCATGGATGGTAAGGAGTCTGTGAGGAAGAGACATTCATTCCAAAGGAAGAAATGGGCATGGGGAGCGTTAGAGAGTTAGAATAGAAGCCTGAAGAGTTCCAGGAGGTAAGACTGGAAAGAGAGGGTGGGGAGAATTATAGAGTTTTAGACCTCAGAAGTCATTGGGTCCAAATCCCTTGCTTTACATGTGAGAAAACTGAAGCAGACAGAAGTTAAATGACTTGCCCAGGGTCACACTGGTAGTAAGTATCTGAGTTGGGATTTGAATCCAGGTCTTCCTGATTCTCAGTCCAGAGCAACTACACAGAAGAGGGAGGCCAAGCTCACAGATGGCTTAAGCCCAAGATTTTGGCATCATTAATACTGTGGTCTGAGAATTTAAATGATAATGATTCATTTGTGGCCAACTTCTCTTGGCCTTTGGCTGGGAATTCCTTCACATCAGATTGAATAGCTCCAGACATACATTCTCATTTATTTTTGGCTGAGGAAAATCTCTTTGACTTTAAATTAGGTCAATAATGACTTCAGTTAGCTATTAGAAAGAACTTACAAATAAGGGTTGCATGTTGCTGACTGAAGCTTGATTTCCTAGAGAACAGGGCTCCATTCTGGGTTGGATTTGAGCCTTGCTTCCAAGTGCCCATTTGGTGGCGACACCTGAATTTTCTCCTAGTACTTCAAACTCAACATGTTCCCCCCCCTCCAAATCTCCTCGTCCTAATCCTCATAACCTGGGAGTCCAGTTTGACCTCTCCCTCCTCCTCACTCCCACTCATCCAAAAAACCAGGCAAATGACATTGATTTTTAAATCTCTTTAATGCCTCACGTTCTAATATACTTACCATTCTGATCATGTCCTTCCATTCAGAAACTTTTCATGGCTCTCCATTGCAACATATCCTGGCATTGGAGGCCCTCTCCAAATTACCTACTGCCTGTCATTCTAATCGTCTATCATACTCTCTCCTTTACATTGTAATCCAGCTAAACAGTCCTACCCTATCTCATTTGTACTCTTTTGTACACATCCCAGTCTCCATCCGTTGAATTCCTACCTTCCTTAATGGTCCAACTCTTGTCCCCTGGGGTGATCTCCTTGAGATCTCCTTAGACTTCCCCTTCCTCCCCTCCTAACTCCAAGTGAAAGTGGTATCTCCTCAAATGTCTCAAATGAGCACTTTCTCTGGTCCTCTCCTCTGTACCAGTTACTTGTGTATTTCCAGTCTGGCCAGCATTAGGTTGTAAGCTCCTAGAGGGTAGGGGCTGTGCCATCATTATCTTTGTATCCCAGGCAACTGCCATGGAGACTTCCAAGGTTATATGTGCTTAGTCAGTTTTCGTGATGGGCTTGATGGGTTCTTCCAACCACTTGGTGTGCTATAGCTTGTAGGATTTCTCTATCTTGCCCAAATGCAGCTTTGAACTTTTAAACCTTCAGGGGCATTTTTTAAGGGGAATGTGATATGGGTGTGTGGTCAGTATCTACTTCCTGAATTAGCCTGTGAAGGAAATTTTAACAGTTATAGAGAATCATAGAACCTTTGAGCTAGAAGGGAGGCGATCACCAATGAGGCAGCTGGGGCCAATAGATATTAAGTGACTTGCCCAAGGTCACCCAGCTAGTTCAGTAGCTGAGTAGGACCCCCTTCCCCCCTTCCCTTTCCTTAATCTAAAACTCAAGTAAGAGGGAGAATTTCTAAGAAGTTTGGCTTGTCCAGTGCTGGATTGAAGTTAGAGTTTATTAAACTATTATTATTATTATTGTTATTATTATTTTAGGAAACAGGTTTTGATTGTAAACAAACACTCTCTTCAAAATGTTTTCCTATGACAGCAGCTTTTCCTGGCTAGGGCGCTATCAACATTTGGCACGCCTTCTCCCTGACTCCAGTTTTTTGAAAGGGATTCAAGAATGCAGAGCAGGCTGGCTTAGGGAGGAGAGGGAGAGAGGGGCCTTGAACCTCTTTGTTTCCAGCTGCAATGAAATGCTCTCTTCCCCCTGGGTTTGCTTCACAGCCTCTATTGGCCTTGCTGGTTGGTGGGAGCCTTCCCCTTTAAAATCCATCGGAGGAGTGGGGGTGGAGGAGGCAGGAAGAGCCTCAGCCCAGGAGCAGGTGGATCAGGTGTCCTGGGGAGGGAGAGTTCAACGGGGCCCTAGGGGCTGAGGGGAAGAGGTGAAGAGAAGCCCAGTTTTGTCTCATTGTCTATGAAGTCTCTGCCCGGGATTTTGGTGCAAGGTGATAGGGAATTGGTACTTGCGTGTAAGTTTTGCTGGCCCCTGAGGAAAGAGGTTGGAGTTACAGGTTAGCTGGGCTTGTTATAGGCATGGAGTATGATATTCTGCCATGAAGGCTCAGGTTGGTACAGGGACTGCGTTTTCAGGAAAGGAGGCAGCGTACATGGAATGGGGAGAAATAGTGATGGCCTAGGCCTAGGGAACAATCATAATAATAATGGCTGACATTGACATAGCCCTTTAAGGGTTATGGAATGCTTTGTGTGCATTATTTAATTGGGGAGAGGCTGAGGTCAGACATTCTGCTGTAGCATTTGACCAGGTGTTAGGAACCTGCGTCCTAATCTGGGTACTTCCAGGAACTATGTGACCTTGGGTGAATCAGGTCCACGACAATTGCCCAAGCCAACTACCCGACTATTCTCCATGGCCCATCTGCCCAATGAGGGAGCTCTGAGTTGATTTCTAAGGCCTTTTCTAGTAAGGGTCATGTTCTCATAGCCACGGGTTGGGTTGGCCCCTGAGCTGCCCATGACCATTTTATTAGACCTGAGCTGGATTTGAGTAATGGACCTTGACCCATACCCTTGTGATATACCCTGACTCCATCTAGCAATCAGTCCCCTCCTATCGCCCCACCTCAATGCCCTCTCTTTTCCCTCGAAGTGTGAAGTATTTAGGTAATTCCATAAGGAAGGACTTCCGAATAGTTGGACACTTGGGTTTGTTGGAGCCAGAAATGGATAGGTGAATTTGTAATCCGAATGTTAGGGAATCTTAAGACCAGGACACGGAGAGTTTCTGGTATGCAGGAGGCTGGGGTGGGGGAGGTGTTTATGTGGGGGAGTTTCTGGTTGGTGAATGGGTGTGGTGGCAGAGCAGTGGGCCCTGTGACCTCTTGGGCCCTCTCCTAGCCTTTGATTCTGTGCTGCTTCTCTTGGTGCCTTCTTAATTGCTGGGGGATGAAATCCCACCCCTTTTCCATCCATAGCAAATGAATTCCTGCCTGTAGGTCCTGGACTCTTTGCACTCTGCTATGTGATATCTGCCCAGGAAAACACCCCAGTGGAAACTGCATGAATGATTGATAAAAGCTGAGGGCTGTTTAATTTTTTTCCCCCTGTTTAATGGCTATCAATAATTTAATACGACTTCGTATATTTTTAAGAAATAGCCTCCTTTTGGAGTCTTCAGTTTAGCAGGCTAAATGATTGAATATCTAAACCTACATCCTCAAAGAAACATATTCCACACTTCAAAGAAATCGAGGATGCAAGGAGAGACATTTTTCTACTAAACCAACATCTTGATAGTTTTTCCCTCCCCCTCTTCCCTCCCTCCCTCCCCCTCTTCCCTCCCTCCCCCTCTCCCCCTCTCCCCCCCAGCTGCCTTTTTTTGTGGGGGATGGGGAGGGAGGGAGGGTTGAGGGAAGTAGGAGGAGGAGGGGGTTGGTTGAAGTCTCAGCTCAGAGGAAGGTAATTGCTTTTTTGGGTCTCATAGAGCAGTTGCTGAGCAGCGCAGGGGTGGACATCTGCTGTCAGCTTAGCCCACCCAGAGCTGGTGATGCAAAACACTCCAGGGTGGCACAAGGGAGACTCAGTTACATGCTTGGGAGGGGTGGAGAAGGACTTTGGGGAGGGGGTAGGGTGGGGTGTTGAGGTGGAGGTACCCAAACATGCTACCCATCTCCAAGGAATTTTCCTCTTCCTTCCTTCAATTTTTTCTTTCTCTCTCTGTCTCTTCTCCCTCCTCTCCCCCTCTCTTCCCCCTTCCTTCCTCCTTTCCCCCCCTCCCCCCTGCCCTCTTCCCTCTCCCCCCTTTCCCTTCTCTCTCTTCCCGCTTCCTTCTTTTTTCCTTCTCCCTCTCCTTCCCTCCTCTCTCCTCCCCCCTTGTCTCCCCCTTCTCCCTCTCCTTTCTTCTCCCTCTCCTCCCTCTTCTCCTTTGTTCTCCCTCTTCTTCTTTCTCCTCCCTCTTCTCCTTTCTCCTCCCTCTTTTCCTTCTCCTCCCTCTTTTCCCTTCTCCCTCTCCTCCCTTTCCCTTCTTTTCCTTCTCCTCTTTTCTCTTTCTTTCTCTTTCTTCTTCCCTCTCCTTTCTCTTTCTTCCTCACTCTTCCTTCTCTTTCTTCCTCCCTCCTTCTCCCTTCCCCTTCCCTCTCTCTTTCCCTCCTCTCCTTTCCCTCCTCTCCTTTCCTTCCTTCCTTCCCAGATCTCAGCACTCCTGGGAAGGTGGGAATCCACCTTGTTTATATACCTTTTCTCCCTTTTACTTAATAGTTTCTCTTCTCTGCTCCTTAGTTCCCTCTTGCTGACCCCCTTGGGTGATAGGGGAGGCTCAAGAGTCCTCTGTTGAGGAGGCCTGGTGAGTAGTAACAATAACAGGAAACTACTGTGCATTTGGGAGGCCGTTTATTTTTTTCTTTTGGATTCAGTAGCAATGACTGTTGTTGACCTTGGTGTCTGTCTGAGTATCCACATCGTGAGCACTGTCCTGGGCACACTGGAGGGAGAGAGAGGAAGGGAGAAGATCTGTCTCCGTCCTGGGGATGCCATCATGCTAACAAGACCCTGCATGTGAAATTACTAAAAGAACATTTGCAAAGACTCATAAAAATCAGGAGCAAATGAATATTGTATTGGGTTCTGGAGTTTACCCAGAGTGGTGTCCAAGAATTTAACCATAGGCTCACGGAACTACAAGGGGGCTTATAAAACATCTGGTTCGCCCTCAGCCCCCAGGCAAGGAGATTGAGGCCCAGAGATGAAACGATAGCACAGTGAGTTAGTTGGTGGCTGAACTAGTTCTCGAACTTGGGTTTCTAAGAACCTTAGTTCATGCCAGGCAGTGTCATTCTCAGTTATTGAGTATTTCTTAAGCCTCTTTGTCAGGACCTGTGGCACTGATACAGTGACCCGGTCGGACAGGCTTCCTAACCAGGACTTTGAAGGTGGCCAAGAAAAGGTTAGGCGTGGGAAGGAGTGGAAGGTTATGGGCATGCTAGGACGGACCTGCACATTTGGGCGTGTGGGAGTTAGTAGCTCTGGAATCCTGTTCCCCTGTTGTTCCTCACACTTGACTCTCCATTTCCCATCTCTGTGCTTTTGCACGGGCTGTCCCCTCATGCTGTGAATGTTCTGCCTCTTCACATCTACTCCGTTGGGTCGCTAGTATCCTTCGTTACTCGGCTGAAGCGCCATCTTTGAGTTGAGGCCTTTCCTGAACCCCAACCCACCAGATCCCTTGACTGTAGTGTTTTCACCCCAAATCCCCATGTATGTGTTTCAGATCTTTTTTTATGTACATACCTATGCACACATATGCTTACCTACCCCAGTTAATTGCAAACTTGAGAGGGTAAGGACTGTTTCCACTTTTGCTTTTGTATCACCGTCCCTAAGAACAGCACTTAGTACACAGTAGGCACCTAATAAATTCTTACTGACTTAACATCTCCCCTGTTCCCTAAGCCCAGGCACCTGAGGGCATCTGGTCTCTTAAAGCCTAAGACTGCCTCCTCCCCTCCCTGTTCAGCCTTAGTGCAGTCAATACATTGAGGGATTTTTAGCAGATCAAATGCATTCATCTGTCTGGCATTACAATTCTTAATTTGCTCCGGCTGGCAGTTTGGTTTGTTTCGGGAGAGATTTTCCATTGTAAGACTGTCAGGCGCCCTTGATATTATATTTTAATAGATAATTAAGAAGGAAGGAGCAGTACACATTTCACTGATGTCGTCGCCCCTGCTGAAAAATGAGTCCTTTCCTCCTTCCCCCTCCCCCACTCCTTTGCTGTGAAACATCCTTCTCCTCCTTCCCTAGGCCCTTCCTCCCTAGTTCCTGGCCAGTGCCAGGTATGCTGGGAACCACAGATCAGTGCCATGGCCTCTGGGGGTGTGAGCGTCAAAAATGGATTCGTCGAGACATGCTGGCTTTGGAGGGTCATTGCTGCCATTCCTTTCCCCTCCTTTCCTTTATAGGACTCCTTGTTGGCAGCCACTTGGCCAAACAGTAGCCCCTTTTGGTATCCTTTCCACCTCATCTATGAAGACAGGATTCCCGGTCCATTTTAGCCCACAGTGGGCTCTCCCTCC
The DNA here is from genome assembly GCF_900497805.2 of Vombatus ursinus. Lineage (NCBI taxonomy): Eukaryota > Metazoa > Chordata > Mammalia > Diprotodontia > Vombatidae > Vombatus > Vombatus ursinus. The sequence goes on from NW_020940527.1 coordinate 10,651,240, forward strand.
TAAGAAGTCTTCTAAAACTTTATTTGTGCCACTTGCCTGGCACTAACCACATATTACCTGGCATTACGGGGCACGTCTCTCGATCTAGACTGCAAGCTTCTTAAGGTTGGGGGCTTGGTCTCACATTTTATATTCCCCCAGCAGGCCTAGAAGAGGATTGGGCACAGTTTGTAGATTGGCTACTGGATTATTTTGGAAAAATGCCTTCATACATGGGTTCAGTTACTCCCTCTGATACTAATTAATTGTATGAACATGGTCAAATAACTCTACCTTGTTTGAGTCTCAGTTTTCTCTTCTGTAAAATGGGGATAAGGATATTTTCAGGATCTACCTCAAAAAGTGTTGTGAGTCTCAGATGACATAATGTCTATAAAGGGCTCTGCAAACTTTTTAAAAGCAATTTTACATATGCCAGTTATTTTTAGTTTGGGTCACTAGACACCGTAAAGAAATGAGCTTGTGGAAAAAGTGCTTTCATATTTGTTATCTCCTTTGATTCTTATAACTGACATATCTACTTTCCAACATTGCTATTAAGCTCCCCATTTGACAAAAAAGGAAACTGAGACAGATAGGCGATGAAGTGATTTGCTCATTTTCACAACAGTGTTCAAGCCTGTAATAGAAATTGAGTATTCTGCCCGCATCTGTTGCCTTCTCTTTTAGACTAATTCTGTTTATAAAGGATAGGGTGTATTTTAGGGGACTCTGGGCGTCTATTCACATCTATATTCTTTTAAAAAAAACACCCTGTTTTTACACTTAACAAGCCTTTACTTTTTTCCCTCTCCCAAAAAAATGAAAAAGGAAGAAAACAAAATTCTTGTGACTAATATGCATAGCCAAGCAAAACAAATTCCTGCATTGGTCATGCCCCCAAATGCATGTCTCATTCTACATCTTGAGTCCATAGCTTCTCCATCAGGAGATGGGTAGCATGCTTCACCATGGGTCTTCTGGAATCCTGGTTGGGTATTACTTTTATCAGAATTCCCAGGTCTTTCAAAATTGTTTGTCTTTAAGATGGTTTTATTGTATCAGTTCTGGTTCTGTTCTCTTCACTCTGCATTAGTTCATCAAGTTTTCCCAGGGTTTTCTAAAACCATCTCTTTCATCATTTTTTTTGAAAAAAGCATAATAGCATTCCATTACATCCACATAATTTTTTATTTTGCCATTTCCCAATTGAGGGGCACCCTTTACTTTCCAGTATGTGTTCTTTTGGTGTGAGGCAAAGAGGGGAGAGAGGTAAGTAGGCAGGAGAGGCAGGGAGCTGAACCCTACTTTGAAGTAGCATCTTTTTGGCATCTGAAAAGATATACTGGGCCTTGCCTGTTGGGTGATTGTTAGGTGAATTTAGGGTTCTGAAGTGGTGTGAGTGACCATCTATGTACTCCAGTAACCCCCTAGAGTCAAGTCTATGGGACACGGTGACTCAGAGTTGGAAGCACTCTTGTGTTGCCTCTTGGAAACTTTGCTGAAGGCCTGGGTTCTGCTGGGCGGTCACTCTTCAGTAGGGCGGCCCCAGTGTGGGTTTCTAGTTGCTTTTGTTGTATCTTCCCATCCTTCCATGCCTCGTTCTTTCTATTGCTGGTGTTAGAGAGAGAGAGTGTGTGTGTGTGTGTGTGTGTGTGTGTGTGTGTGTGTGTGTGTGGAGGTGGCTATACTGGCCCTTCTTGTCAGGTGAGAGGAGAAAGAATACCAGAATAGCAACAGCCCAAGGACTTGGGAATTATAAGAGTTGGCTTTTTTCTTGTTCCAGGTTAGCTGTTTTGTTCTCTCCAGGGCCCAAGTGAGTAGGGCTCATTGGTGCAGACAGTGCCTGTTGTGGTAGGGACTGAATATGTGATGCTAGCTAGTGCAATCACATGGTGGGAGACATTGGCAAGGTCCAACCTCTCCCTGCTTCTGCCCATCTGAGCTTCTCCCGTCTGTTCCCTGAATGGCCATGCTGTTTGGAGGCAAGGTTGGGATCTCAGCATGCTTGCATCCTGCCCACTGACCCCAGGCCCTGCTGGGGGGTCAGGGCCAGCCAGTGTCAGTGCACCATCGGTGTCTGCACTTGCCCACAACTATACAGATTTCTGACCCGTGGATCACGTAGCCCAAATCTGCTTTTCCAGCTCCATCTCTTCCTTCTCTCCTAGCCAAACCGAAAGGCACTTCCTAATCATGTCCTGTGCTTTCCTGCCACCAGTTTTGTTTTTTTCATGCTAAGTGAAGTGTCCTTCACTTAGAATGCCCTCACCTCATATTGGCTTATTGAAATCCTACCTATCCTTCAAGGACTAGCTCACATAGCATCTCTTCTGTGAAACCTTCCCTGATGTTATCATACCTACTGCCGAGCCATGCTAGAAGTAACCCCTCCCGCTGTATTCCCACAGTTCTTTGTACCTTTCTTAGATCATTACATTCTGCCATATATTAGGTATCAAGATACTAGACTGTCACTGGTAGAGAGAACTCCTGGAGGAAGATATCCACTTTACCAATACAGGTTGCCGCCTTCTCAGCCATTTATAGTCTTAGAGAGTTGTCTAGGACAATGGTGTCAAATTGAAATAGAAAGGAAGAAAGGAGAGGAAAGACTGCTACTCTGTACATAAGGATCCCCGAGGGCCACATCTTGACTTAGTTTTAAAATGTTATTTATATTTTATTATATTTTCATTCATTTTGCTAAATTTTTCCCAATTACATGTTAATATTATTTGGCTGTACAAGGGAGTATTAGGGAGGGGAGGGTGTTTGACACCTCTGGCCTAGGGCACCTAGAGGTTATATGACTTACCCAAGGTCACTCAACCTACACAATGTTTGGTCCGTTTTAAGTAATTAATAAATGTGTATTGACTGACTGGCTGGAACTGACATGCAGTCTTGGTGACTCTGAGACTAGCTCCGAATCCTCTGTGTAAGACTGCCTCTTGGTATGTCTTGCCTTTACTGAGGATTGGCAAGCTCTTGCAGAACAGAACCATGTTTTTTGTCTCCTTTCTATCTCTCATAGTCTTGCACGTAGCAGTGCAAATATGTATTGGATGCATGAGAGGTCATGAGAATCCAGAAAGTACCATGTCATCCTTTCCAGGTCTTTGTGCCTTCTCTCCCATTCACTATCTTTTCTGTTTTTTCTTTTTTGGGGGGGGAAGGGGGCAATTGAGGTTAAGTGACTTGCCCAGAGTCATGCAGCTCATAAGTGTCAAGTGTCTGGTCTGAGGCTGAATTTGAACTCAGGTCCTCCTGACTCTAGGACCGGTGCTTTATCTACTGCGCCACCTAGCTGCCCCTTCCCATTCACTATCATTCACCTGTATTCCATTGTCCAGAAACAGAGACAAGGGGATGAGGGCAGGGCAGAAGAGAGAAGAGTGAGCATCTCATTGGGGTCATTGATATTTTGGAGAATGCCAGTTTCAAGGTCATGTTCTTGTTCCCTCCCATAGACTCATTCCAGAATCCTAACACAACCTTCTGCCTAGCATGACCCAGGCACTCAATTCCTTCTTCCCTACTAAGCTTTGGAGGTTTTTTTCACTCATGATTGCCTGGCCTACTTCTCCTGTCTGGCCGTAACTAGCTGTAAGCGGGTGTCCAGTGTGGGCATAGACGGTGCCCAAGAAGGAGGAGTTATACCAGATTTAGCTATGCCTGGCTGAGCTGGAGGACTCTGGAACTCACTTGCCTCTCTTTTCTCTTTCTTCTAGGAAATCCAAGGCTTTTGGACATAACTTCCCTTCTCCAGCACCTGCTATACCTGTCTCCATTTCTCTCCTGACACAGAAGCTCTAGGAACATATTAATTGGCAGCGGCCTTGGGCAGGTAAGAAGGCACATTTGCCCCCAACCTGTCTCTTAGAATTCTCTTAAAGAAGCTATGTGCTTTTTACAAAATCTTTTTTGGCTTATGATCTATGAATCTATAAGGGACAACCCCACCCTGCTATCACTTGGGAATTTCAGAATGGCTTTTAGAGATAATATAGTAGGGCAGTAGGAATGAGTCAAAGTGCCTCAGCCAGTGATAAATAGACTCAAGGAAATAGACCAAAAGAATTGAGTTTGTTTTCTTCCAGTGTTCCTTCCTTTGCTCATTTTCTCCTCTGGCCCCTTCTCCCTATCTCTTAGTTGCCCAAATATCTGCTTCTTCCCAGACCTACTAGAATGATCACTTGGGGATGGAAGTGGTAAATGTTAGAGAAGAAGAAAGGTGCACTGTGGGATTAAGCAGCCTGCTGTTGGGGGGCGACGGTTCATTTTGGAGCCCCATAGAACCTTTGATCAAGTCCTGACCCTTTGTTTGCCTGACCTCGGGCATCAGGTCTCAACTGGACTGGCCTGCTCAGTCCCTGATAGAATGGGAGGGCGGCCTTTAATCAATTAACCAGCAGAGCTCCTTATGTACATAAGCCACTGTGCTAAGTGCTGTGGAGGGATGTGGAATGAGGAGAAGACAAGATACTTGTCTTCTGAGAGTTTATATTCTAATTGAGAAACGTAGAATAATACCCACGAAATGATAAGTAAATGATAGGTGATATGCCTTAAGATGATGAATTTCCAAATGGAAAGGATGAGTCAGAACCACTGGGTTCTAGTCTTGAATCCTCTGTCTGTGTTTGACCTTACACAAGCCCACTTCACCTGTGTGGGACTCAGTTTCCACACCCATCAAATGGGGATAATAACCACCTTCCCTACCTGCCTCACAGGGTTATTGTGAAGTTTAAGGTAGGGTCTGTTTTTTGTTTTTTTTTTCTTGTCTTTGTATCTCCAGTATGCAACATAATGCCTCATGAATGGTAGGTGCTTCATAAATACTTGGGGAGTGATTGATCATACAACACAATGGATTTGAACATTCTTTAGACAGCATAACATCAATATACCACAGATGTGTGATTTTTATTATAGCTGTAACTTAGAGTTGCCTGAGGCTTGGGGCTACTTGGGGTCAAACAATTCCTACTTCTCAGAGGTTGGATTTGCACCCAGCTCTTTCCTGACATCACTCTCTCACTGCGTCATGTGGGAAAAAAAAGTCTCAGAAAGTATAAGGTACTGGACATATGTATGCCCCTGATGCCATTACATTGGGACAATGTTCATTCTGGTTTTGGACAGTTTACTTAGGAGATTGAATGGAATCCAAACATCCTCCTTTACTGGTTTCTTGTGAAAAACCATCACTCTCTTCCAATTTATTCTGGTGAGCGGACAAGGTTATTGGATGGAAGGTCCTTCAGTTGCCTACTTCGAAGTCCCAAAGGGCATTTGTATGGTCAGAGACTCTGTAGTAGGAAGGGGTAGAGAGCACGCGGGCGCGCGCACACACACACACACACACACACACACACACACACACACACACACACCTCCTCATTTGCCTCCCTAGTACATCTAGGAAGAGACGATGACTGAGTAAAAGGCTGAAATCAGATGCTGAATTCCTTCAGATTGTGGAGCTGAATAATGGGTATTTAGGAGACTAGGGCAATGGTTGCAGGCTGCTAAAGAATGAGAATTATGAAGGTGCCACCAAGGTGTGCAGAGGGTGTTGATGGAGGACAGACCATGGCATATTATAAAGTGAATTGTTTGTCTTCGTGCCCCTGGCTTCCTTTTCTGGGCTTCCCCTCCACCCCACCCCGTGGCTCCATGGACTTTGCACACTGACACCTTCTTCCTTCCATCCAAAATGGTTCTTTGGGAAGACTCTGCTATCTGTTGCTATAGATTTAAACCACCATGTTCCTTCTCTGGAAGGAGTTTGCACCTTCTTTAATAGTGTGTAATGAAAATTTCTCTTCTCTGTTGAAGAGAATTTCTGGTCCTAACCAGTAGGTAGTGGAAGATTGGAGGTGGGTAGATATGTGGCTTTCTTGGCCTCTAGGTAGGTGCCTCACTTCACCTACTGTATAGCCCAGTGCCAGTAGCTGAGGTCTCTTACAACTGGCTTCCATGATTACAGCTCTGGGCCACTTCACTGGTTCCTCAGGTTAACTGGATGAGGGTAAGACTTGGTTGACTGTGACTTCTCCCTGGGAGCCTTGTGGGTTGGTTTCCTGCAGGAATAGGAGATTGAGGGTGAACTCAGAAATCTCAGTGTTTCACGTGAGCCTTTAAAGTGGGGAAAAAAACACACACACACATACACAGAGAAACAAAGGATGCTTTCAAGATGAGAAGGGAGTTTTCTGTAGTGTTTGTACCACATCCCGTTCTGATGGGTTTTCAAGGGAAAGGTGAGACTGCTTCTAGCGAAGATGTTTCAGGGGGTGACATTGTGGTTTGTTAAGTAGTGTCTGTAATAACTTATCTGTCATTGGTAAAGCCTGGGCTGTTTGTATTTCGCTTTTCATACATAAATCAAGTTCACAAAACCCAAGACTGGAGCAGCATTTCAACAAGTGATTTGGCTAATGCCGGATCTCTCTCCCAACCCCACCTCCCATATTGTTTCCCAGAGGCCTCCCTGAAAGATTTTCAGGCTTGGCCTTTCCAATCCAAGGAGCCTATGCAGGGCCTGCAAAAGCAGCTCTGAGCTGACCAGTTTCACTCAGCCGTTCTGGGAGGAGGCCAGGTTATTGGTAACTTACATGTACTAAAAAGTACATGTAAGGGAAGGAACAGGGAGGCAGTTTTACTGGGAAGCCAGTGAAGAACTGTTGGGCAGACTGAAGGGGTACGGGAATTTTTGACTTACCAGCACATCCTAGTGGTCAGTTGTTGGGGTTTTTTTTTTTTTTTTTTTTTTTTGTACGTGATGGAGATGCACCTTCTGAGGGGAAGAAAAAGCTTGTAAAGAGCAAACCTAATATGGGAAGAACACTGAATCAGGGGCCTGAAAGCTTGGTTTGTAGTCTGGGTTTTGCCCCTTGCTCCCTTTAGGGATCTTTAGCAAGTTGCTCTCTCTCTCAGTGACCCAGTTTCCTCACCTATAAAGTGAGAGGATTGGATTGAATGACATCTGAGGTCCCTTCTGTGATTCTGTAGTCCTGCTATCTGTGTGACTTTGGGCATGTGACTGGACCTCTCTGAGCCTAAATTACCTTATTTGGCATCAATAGTTAGCTTTAATTGGGTTTACAAATCGGGTTGCTTTTCATAGGTTTCCTCATTTAACCTTCCCTAAAACCCTGTGGGGGAGATGCAATTATTATCTCCATTTTCCAGATGAGATAACTGAGGCCCAGAGAGGTCAAGTTACATGCCCAAAGTCACAGAGCTAGTAAGTATCCAAGGCGGGATTCACACCCACATCTTGACTCTGTTCAGAATTCTATCTGGTAGGCATGCTGCCTGTGAGCAGATGGTTTTTCAAAGTCACACCCCCTAGCCACCCAAACTTAATTAATTTAAGCCTCCGTAAACTTAATTAGGCTGAGATCACATAAGTTTTGCTGCACCAGGCTTGTGCTCAAAGCCTTTCCCTCTTGGCAGAACCTTTGACGGCTCTCCTTCTGAACGCTCAGCCTCCAAGAGCCCAAGGTTACTTCTCTACTCCAATTAGACATCAGAGGAGGAGTTTATAAGAGGTTGAGATTATTTAGTGGGGGGAGTGGATGGAGCTCTGGATTTAGCATCAGGACGACCTGAGTTTAAATCCTGTCTCAGACATTTACTAGCTGTGTGACCCTGGGCAAGTCATTTAACCTCCGTCTGCCTCAGTTTCCTCATCAGTAAAATGTGAAAAATAACACCCACCTTACAAAGTTGTTGTGAGAATCAAATGGAATAATATATATAAACACTTTGCAAACCTAAAAGTGCTGTATCAATGCGAACTGTTATTGTTATGGAAATTAACTATTCTTTGAATATTTGATGGAGTTCACTTGTAAATCGATCCATTTTTCCCCCTGTTTGGGCGTTCCTTTATTCCTTGTTAAATTTCTTTTTATGAAATTGGGTTATTTAAATTTTCTTTTTATTTATTTGGAAATGCTACGAACATTATTTTGATCTAGTGCAACAGCAAACCAAAAAGAACTTTAAGAATTGCGACGCACCATGCAGACTGAGGTTGCGGTGGCTGGTTGAAGACACCTTGGTGCCAGCTGTTAAGGGCCATATTTCCCCAGGGTACAAGCAGGCTCCAGGAAAGAGAATGAGGAAGTCCCCACTTGGTCAGAGTCATTAAGAAAAGCATTGTATTGGAGGGACCTGTAGGAAGTATAAGTCTTTTAAGCTCCCCATGCCTCATTCCATCCATCTGTAAAATGGAGATGAATGCACAGCCAGGTGGCACAGTGGATAGAGTTGGGTCTGGAGTCAAGGAGACCTGGGTTCCAGTCCAATCTCAGACACATACTACTTGTGTGACCCTGGGCAAGTCACTTAACCCAGTTTTCCTCAGTTTCCTCATCTGTAAAATGAGCTAGAGAAGGAAATGGCAAACCACTCCATTATCTTTGCCAAGAAAACCCCAAATGGGGTCAGAAAGAGTCGGGTATGACTGAAATGTCTGAACAACAATGCCCTGTGCCTGGCTTCCCAGGGAAGGTGAGCCTAGTCATGAAATCCTGATGCCTTGGGCTTCCTGAAAGAGATGCTTTATGTAGATTGAGAGGGGTGACGATGTAAATAGCATGTGACCTCTGGGGACAAAACACGACAGGAAGGAGTCTGTACCATTTTGACCTTCCTTCCAACTAAAATACGCTTTTATAAAGATACTCAGTTAGGTTACATAGGGTGTGGTTATTTCAACCTTCCTCAAAGTCCAGAGTTTGCTTTCTACAGCATATTCTTACCTCCTGGAGCCTCAGTTTCCCCACCTGTCAAAGGATCAAGTTTGGCTAAATGATGTCTTAAGGCCTCTTCCAGAGCTAATGCCTTGTGATTCTATGTGCAGTCAACTGTGCGTGGGTTTTCCTTAATTGAGATTGAAAGTGAGGGCCAAATCAGATTTAGCTTAGACTGAGTTGCTTTATATTTGAGGGGAAATGCTAGAGACAAGTTCCTCCCCTCCCCCATCCTGTCTTGGCCTTCTTCTCCATCCCCCAGCCAGATGAGCCCTGATGTTCTTGCAAAGAATAGAAAACAGTTTTCCTTTCTGAAGGGAGAAAAAAACTTGAAGTTACTCTGCAGTGTATCCTGCTGTTAATCCATGTAATCCAGTTATTTCCTCCCCATCCCTTTTTCAAAACACCCTTCAGATGGTTCTTTAAAATCAAATGATAACAAAGAGGACTTAGAGTCTCTCTTATTATTATTATTATTATTATTATCATCTGTTTTTCATTGAAAACTGAAACCCTGATGCAGTCTGCTCCCTGAGGTGTGTACAATCCAGGAGGATCTGGGCCAGATGGGACCTGTCTTGGCTTCCCTTCTCCTGTTCCATTCCATTCCCTTTACTCCCTAAGCATTGCTCCTTCCCTTCCCGTCTCTCTAGAATGGCTTCTGGAGGAACTGGCATTGGGCTGGTAAGCCTTCTTGCCTTCTCCATCGTTCCCCTTGGGAAGCCCACTCTGTGACTTACTAGCCCACTGGAAGACCTCCTGGGTACCATGAGAACCTTAGCCAATGAGAAGGAGCTCATATGGAGGGCAGGGACTGACTTATTTTTCCGTTTCTATCCCCAGCCTTTAGCACTGTACTTTACACATAGTGCTTAATAAGTGCTTTTTCATTCATTCGTCTATTCTAGCCCTTTTCATTTTACAGATGAGGAAACTGGGACCTGTCAAGGTGTGAAGCTCCATCTTGAAGCACCATCCTTCCAACAACCCAGTGAGACGGGCAAGGGCAAGACAGGTCTTATGAGACATTCTCATCTCATAGATGAGGAAATTGAGACTCAGAAAGGTGATTTGCCTAGGGTCATTGCCCATATTCAAATCCAGTTCTTCTGATTCCAAGTGTGACATTCACAAACTATACACAATAAGTTGGAAATTATCAGCATGAGAATTAAAGGGAGGGGTACTGGAAAGCTCCTTTCTATAGAAGGTGGGATTTTAGCTGATAATTGAAGGAAGTCAGGAGGGTAGAGATGAGGAGGGACAGGGGACGGCCAGTGAAAATGCCAGGAGTTGGGAGATGGAGGGTCTTTTTAGATCAATATGTATGTAGGGGGACTTGGAATGGGGGTGGTATAAGGGGTAAGAAGACTGGAAAGGGAGGCAGCTAGGTGGCGCAGTGGATAGAGCACCGGCCCTGGAGTCAGGAAGACCTGAGTTCAAATTTGACCTGAGACACTTGACACTTACTAGCTATGTGACCCTGGGCAAGTCACTTAACCCCATTGCCTGACCAAAATAAATAAATAAAAAAGAAGACTGAAAAGTGAGGGGAGGACAGGTTATGATGGGATATGATGAGATTCCTAGATGATAGCATCTCAGCACTTAGCCTACGGGTTGGGAGGTAAGCCAGCTCCCATCTGGAACAAAGGTTTTTACCTTTTTTTGTGACATGGATCCTTTTAGCAATCTGGTGAAGTTTGTGGGCTCCTTAGAGTAATGTTTTAGAATACATAAAATACATAGGATTCTAAAGGAAACCAATTATATTGAAATATAGTTATTAGAAATATATTTTAAAAAAAACAACATTGACCTCACATTAAAAACCTCTACATCAAGGAAGCACCATAAAGATGGTGGTGGGGCTGGTGGTAAAAATGAAACCATTAACCATTTCCCCAATATTCTCCTTCTTACTTAGGGTTGTCCTCAGATATCAACAGGTTGTCGGCAGTCTGGTCTCCTGTATTAGTGTATCTAATGTTCTTTCTGGTCTGATTCATAATTTATAATCTCTTTGCCATTGGGGTACCACTAAAAGCAGTGCTATTCTTTCTATTTGTTCTTTACTTCACCACCTCCACCCCCAACTCCTTTATCCTCAAATAGGGCTTTAGTGTGATTTGTGTTTTATTGAAATTGTTCCCTGGGTGGAAAAAGTTTGCCAGCTGCTCTTAAGAGCTTTCTGTGTTTATGCATCAGATTTGAAGACCAGGTTTCCTCTCCCAGTATCTCTCCTGTTTTTTAAGAGTTGGAGATGTTGGCATATATGTATTAATCAATCAGTCATGACTGCTGATTGAGTACCAGGCGCTGTGTACCAGGCCCTTTTGGGGAAACAAGGAGGTGAATGAGACATAAATCTAGCCCTGAAGGAACTTATAATTGACCTGGGAAAATGGAACACAAACATAAAAATATAGCTACTAATACCAGGTAGTATGAGATCAGTACCCAAGAAGAGGCACAGATGGTAGGTAGCACTGCCAAGCTCAGAGGTGAACAGTCACTCGGGGCTGGGAGTGGTCAGTGAACTCTTCACACAGAAAGTGGGGTGTTAGTTGGAACTTGAAAGATGGTTAGGGGTTTAGATGGGCAGAAAAGAAGCCAGTTCTGGGCTGAGGAATGGAAGAGGAGCTAATGGTGTTGAGGGAGATTTGGAGGTTCAAAGAGCATGGATGAGATTAATCTGGGGGAGGGGAAGCTTCTCAATCAGAGATAAGGCTGGAAAGGTTAGGGTGGGACCACATTGCTTGCTGAGGGCTCCCTTACAGTTTGCAGCTCAATTAGAAGAAAGTAATGCTGAGGAAAATTTCCTTTCCACAGATTTCTTGTTCTCATTTTTAAAATATGAGAATGCAGTATTTCTGTGATTGAAACAACTGGATTGGGGATTGGGTTGCGGGGGTGGGAGATTAACTCCTCCCCCTAACTTCCACTAAAGTAAAAAGTGCTAAATTTGCATTAAAAAATGAATTGTAGAAAAAATAAAAATATGAAAATGACAGAGATTGAATGGCCCTTAGAAGCCACCTGTTCAACCCCCTCATTTTAGAGAGAGGTACAGTAATTCACTCAGTCACACAGATAGTAGGTTAACAGAGCTGGGATTTGAACTGGGCCATTGTCACTCCCAAGACTAGCTTGCTTTCTGCTCTGTCGATCCTACCATCTCTCTTTGCTCTGGGTTATAGAGCTAACTACCTAAGTGGACAAAACTGGGACTTGAACCCAGCTTTCAGGGTCTACAAATCCCCAACACTTTGGTGCAGAGTTTTAGTTAGAGGTGCTTAATCAGAGGTCCAGAGCCAGGGGCAGAAGGTTTGCCCAATGTCAGAAATAGAGTTAATGGTGTGGGAATATCAGTGTCCAGAGGATAAAGGATGGAAGCATGACCTTCTTCTTGGCAGTACAGCTTCAGTGGGATCTATGGGCAAAGCCCCAGACTTGGTCTAAGGTCAGGGAAGAGCTCAAGGAATGGTGTGTTGAAACACGTTTGATCAATTTCACATGCTTAGATCCGGGAACATCCTGTCATCTTTTTTAATCCCACTTTGTAGGACAGAGACCCCGACCCAACATTTGGCACAAGCTTCAGCTGTGGACAGCTCCTCACTGCTGCTAGTTTCCCAGAGCAGGAAACCACTGAGTTGGTGTGGCGAATGTAATGTTAGTGACAGAAACAATTCACATTGATAGCGAATTAAGGTTTACCAAGCATCGTCCTCCCAACAGCTCCGTCAGATTGTCAAGGCAGGTCTCAGGAGATGTATCCCCATTCCGCAGATGAAGAAACTGAGGCTCAGAAGGTGACTTGCCTAGGGTCACAGTTCTCCTGAATCCATATCCAGCATCCTTTCTACTCTCTCACTCCCTTTAGCCTCATAAAAATCACAGCTTTAGGACCAGAAAAGACCTTATAGATTTGCCCTTAAGGAAAATCACTTTAGGAGGTGTGTGGAGGATGGATTGAAGTGGGGTGAGACTTGCAGCTTAGGAGTCTATTGAGTAGACTCAGGGAGAGGGGATGGGGGCCCGAACCAAGATGGTGGCTTTCTGAATGAAGAGAAGAGCTGCTACCAAAGTAGAAACAAGTTTTAGCAACTAATCAAGCATATAGGGTAAAAGAAAAGGAGAGGTCAGGATAAGGCAGAAGTTGAAAACTTTTATGCCTGGAAGAAGGGTGCTGCTGGTGATAGAAATAAGGGAATTTGGAAGGGGGGGCGGGGCGCGAGTCTGGGGGTAGGGGGAAGAGGATAGCTTTGTTTTGGACACAATGAGTTAGAGGAAGACCAAGCCAGCTCTATTCAATTTGGTTGGTTTCTTCCTTCCCCTAAATCATAGCTCTCACATACCCCAGTGGATCATAATAATTGATTATTTTTTTTAAATTTATTAATGGATTGAATATGATCTTAAAACATAACCATATAGGTGTTAGCCATATAACTTTTTATTAGTGAGAAAGACATCTCTTGCTTATGTGACTCATCCAGGATAATAGGAGGAGTAGTTACTAGGGCTTTTTTCAATCTCAATTTATTATTTTTTTGTTTTGTTTTGTGTTGCAGATTTTTTTATTGGTTCGTTTTTGGTCAAAGACTGTGGTTTCATTATTGTGGGGAACTTGTAAGAGGAAATGCAGATCCTCATAAAGATCATAGATTTAGAACTGGAAAGGACCTCAGAGGCCATGTAACGAACCCCTGTCATTGTACAGAAGAGTAAACTGAGGCTGGGCAGGTTATTACTTGCCCAGAGTCACACAGGTAATATCGGTGTTGGAATTTGAAGCCAAGTTCTCTGATTCCAGAATCAATAATCTGTCTACTGCACCATTCTACCTCCCCTAGAACAACAATGTTCTACAACTTCTGTTCTCAGGGGGATGGCTTGGGACAGTGAGACATTTGGTGACCACACCAGAGTTCCACAGCCAGTATGTGTCAGAGCCAGGACTTCAACCCAAGCCTCTTTCTATCCTTAATGTCATGGTGCCTCTTGTAGGTCAGAGAATCACAGATCCAAAGCTATTTATCCAAGGCCATTTAGGCCAATCCATTCATATTGTAGATGAAAAAACTGAGATTCAGAGTGGCTAAGTCACTTGCCCAAGGTCACACAGGTTATAAGTGTCCAGGATGCCATTTGAACCAAGTTCCTCTGATTTTAATAGTGTGCCAGGCCTGGAGTCAGGAAGACTCATCTTCCCTAGTACAAATCTGGCCACAGACCCTTTCTAGCTTCATGACCTGGGGCAAATCACTCAACCCTGTTTGCCTCAGTTTCCTCATCTATAAAATGAGCTAGAGAAGGAAATGGCAGGCCAGTCTAGTATCTCTGCCAAGAAAACCCCAAATGGGGTAACCAAAAGTCAGAAACAACTGAGCAACAACACCTTCTGATTTCAGAACCAGTACTCTCTTCAGTGGACTTCTACATTCCCATTAATTTTATAAGTTCCTTTTTTTTTTCAACCTTAAATGAACCGTGATTTTATCAGTATGGCTCCTTCTTTCACCGCCATAGATATCCCAACCTCTCCATGGTTTCTTAGATAGTCTTCCCAAGTTCCAGTGGTCAGAAAGATTCCTCAGCTGGTAGACAGATTTTTACTACAGAGATTCTGCACATTCTTTGAGGCTGATTGGTAGACAACAGATACAGTTCATTGCTGGGTCTATACTGGAAGCCCTTCTTCCTTGTTAGGTCCTCCCTGAGTTTAGGTTGGACTCTCAGAGCATTTGAAAAACCAGAATCATATTTGTACCATGAAGAGACTTAACAGGAGGATTTAGTATGTTAAGATTGTTGTTGATAATAATTTTTCATTGTTGGATAGTTATTTTTTTATTTTTCAAATTTCATTCACATCTGTTATATCCTTTGATGCTCATAGTAGGAAGAAAAGATGTAATTATTTCCATTTCTCTAGGATGAATCCCCATTTCCTTAACCCATCAGTTAGCCCAACAACAGGTGTGTACTGGGTGCCTCCCTAGTATCCAAGCTTTATAGTGAGAGGAGGAAAAAGCCCAAGATGTAGGCTTTACCTTTGAAGCTTCGTAGAGCAGACTGAACTTGAACTGAGCCTTGAAGAGTTCGAATAGGCACAGAGTAAAGGGTAGGGTTTTCCAGCCATTGAGAGCAGCATTCCTAACAAACTGGAGCATGTCCAGAGCCTGGTGATCAGGATGGGGAGAATCAGTTCAGGGAACTAGAGATGGTGAGGTGGAATGTAATGAGTTCAATGGATTATCCTTGACCCACTTGGCACCAGTGGTTGGAAATTAGGTGGAGGTAGATTTCAACTCAGTAGAAGGGAAAAACTCTTTGCTATTAGAGCCATCCAAAGAAGGATGAGGGTGCCTTGAAAAGTAATGAGCTCCCTATGAACTAGAAGGCTTCAAGTAGAAGCTAAATGACTAATGGTTGAGAGTGCTCAACCCCCACAAGAGTCCAGGGTTAGATTTCAGGGATTTACAAACCCATTGGAAGCCTCTTTGTTTACTAAGGAAGCCCTTCTAGATATGTTTCCTGGTACTTAGTCAAAACTATTCATTGAGTTAGGAGAGTGAGCCTCCCAGCCCTACAGAAGATAATGGGCACAGCAGCCATTTGCATATGGTAGGTGATGGATAGATATACCAGTATCACCCAGATTAGCCCCGGGGCTGACAAGTCCACAAACTCGACTCTAGGAGGATGTTCTCAAGGTTTGAAGGCAGTGGAGAGCAAGAGACATCTCTTTGGTAGTGATGGATAGGTCCTGGAACAAACCAGAGGTGAACCTGCCTTCCACTTGGCACTGGTCTGGTAGCACAGCATCTGTCCTTATTGTTCCTGGAGAAGCATTCATGTGGAACAAGACCTCCTAGCTTTGCCACTTATTACTTGTGTGATCTCAGACAACACAGAAGCTCTCTGGGCCTCATCAAAATCAGGGGGTCATTCCAGATGACCTCAGAGATCCTTCCAGCTCTTAATCTTTGATTCTATGATCTTGATAAGGTAAAGACTAGCTCACAAGGGAGAAAACTTTGCTCCCATGCTTTACTGCCATGGCCAGATGGTTGGAACATTTGTATCTTCCGAGAGGAGCTGGGCATCGTGTGGGCCAGGATATTAATGGTTTCTGGAGAAGAAGAACCTTCATAGTTGAATGCACTGGCAACCAAACCCAGACCTCTGATGAACTTTGAATGGTGGAGAAAATATGGCACTGACTTCTGAGGTTCATTCGACACCAGAGACTATGTGTGGGCCAAGAGGACCAAGGGATGACTCTGTGTGTGTATGTATATGTGTGTATCTTTCTACTGAAATGGTTTTGTTTCTAGACTAAAGCCCTCCCTACCTGTGGGGGTGTAGAGTGGTAACAGCTCCATGGGAGTGGGATAATCACATCTGGGCATGGCTCGCCAGCTCTTGATTACCCATGCATAGACTATCTACTTTGTGGTCAACTTAAAATTCCAGCCTGGCATTCCCCCAAACCACCAAATGCCTCCGGGCTTCTTCTCTGTCACCCTGTGCTTGCTTGGGGAACCCAGGATCATTTTGATATCACCTGAAGCATAATTAGGAATGAGAATCTGAAAGGGGAAAAAAAAATAAAGATAAATTCCAAAGCCAAATACAAGTGAACACGATGCTATCTCCAACCTCATCTCCATTAAACTTCATGACCTAGAGCAGCCTGTATTGCTAGTATTTACCTCGGGGGCAGGGAATCTTAACCTGGGATCTGCAGAGGGGTTTTTGGATCTATTTTGGGGAGTATTATTCTGAGAAGGGATCCCCAAGCATCTCTGGATTGCCAAAGAGATCCGTGACATAAAATGGAGAGGCATCAAATATTTAAGCTACAAGAGACCTCAGAGGTCATCTCATCTAACTCGTCATCATACATACAGGTGAAGAAATTGAGGTGCAGTGACTTACTCAGCATAGTATGGTAGAAAGAGAGCTGGATTTGGAGTCAGAGGTCCTGGGTTTGAGTTCTGCCCTGCCTCGGTTTCCTCGTCTATAAAAGGAGGATAGATTGGATGATCTCTTAGGTCCTTTCCACTTTAAGTCTATGATCCTTTAACAATGGAGCTGGGCTGAGAACCCAAGTTGACAGCTAGCCCAATGCTCTTTCTGCTATTCCACTTAATTTCATTCAACAAACATAAACACCATCTCCATCTGCTAAGGACACAGAAGTAAAAGTGAAAGCAGACCCTGCCCTCAGAGAGCTTCCATTTAACTATTATCAGGGACAAAGTGTTGTCACTGAGGTCATCAGAAGGTTCAGGAAAGGAGGATGCATTTTTCAGACTAGGAGACTAGGAGATAGTCAAAGGATAATAGAGGCTAGATGGCTTTTTTTTTTAAAATCATTTTCAGTCACCTTCAGTCTTTCATGACCTTGAATAGAGCCAGAGAGTGAGACAGAGTGTGGGTGTAGTTATGTGTGTGCATGTGAGACAGTGGCCTCTGACCTGAGTATATATACCATCGATCACCCCAAGGTTGCTACTTTGATTTGCATAAACAAGGCCATCTCAGTTCACTCGTTGTTTCTGCTTTGGCATTTCGGTTAACTGGCCTTGAGCCTGGTCGTGTCTGATTTTCCTCTCTCTGGGTTTGGTTTTGAAGTTGACCAAAAATGACTTGATCTTGATTCTCCCTTGGTCAGTCCCAAGGCCTCAGCTGGTTCTGGGCAGTCCCAGAATGAGGTGGTGGTGGTGACTCCCCGCGGCCCTGGCTCCTTTGTTAGCCACTGTCTGTCTGTCTGTCGGCTGGAGAGCAGGGAAGTCAGGATCCGTGCCCGCTAGGCCGCTTCTCAGAGAGGAGGGAAGGGAGGGGCTGGGGGCAGGTTGCAGCAATGCCAAGAGTGGGGAGAGCCAAAATAGCACAGTAAAATCTAGAGCTCCTCGGGTACCTGCCGGGGGCAGAGTTTAATAAACAGGGAAGAACCAGAAGGAAGCTCTTGGGTGTGTTTTGGAGATAGGTTGTTATCTGGGAAGTCTCCTATCTAGACTGAGCACAGCGAAAGGTTTCATGCAGACCTCAGACCTCTGCCATTGTGCGAGGCAGATTAAGATTCATTTGCATTATTCTGCCTATAATGATTGCCTAGCAAGGAGGGCCTGCTACCATTAGCGTCGTCCTGTTTGCCCGCGATAATGCTGTCGGCAATCTGTTCACCAGTGGATTACGGGCGCCATGGAAGAGGGTTGCTGAGCAAAAGAGGGCTCGGCATTGGTGGGAGGGAGAGCAGAAGGAAAGAAAATATTTAGAAAGAGGAAAATGTTTGAAAGCTGACAGATTGACGTTCAGGAAAGAGTTGGAATAGGTGTTAAATAGATTCAATGTAGAACAACCTGATTTGAGCCCGTGGTTTTGTGAATTCTTCCTGCAGACATTTATTGAGAGCCTTCGTGTTAGGAACTGGAGGTGGGAGGCTAGGAGGAGGAGGAGCAGGAGATGTATAAGACAAGGTGCATCCCCCCAGGATCCTCCCTTTCAGGGTAGCCCCTTGGGATCATTCATGTGGAGCTAGAAGGGACCTCAGAGGCTACCTCATCCACCCCCTCATTTTACAGATGAGGGAGCTGGGAGCCAGGGAGGTTACAAGATGGAAACTCTCAGATACTCATACTTGTCCTCGAAGGGTCTGTGAGCCTTCCCTCTAGTGAGGCTGAATGCAACCCCACCCATCCATGCCTGCCCACGTTGTATAGCTCCTGTCCATGTCCTCCTGTAATTTCATCCGAAGGGGTCTACCCAACGTGCTGAGAGCCTTCCATGATTTCGCCAGGAGGAGACCAGTGAAACATATGACCTGCCCATTGGTTATCCTTTGTTCTTTCTACTTAACTAACCCATCTTCTTGTTCTGTCATCTTTGAGGCCATCCTTGACGGTGGCTCTCTTCTGTTGTTCCTTGTTTCTACTGGTTTGCAGCCTGCTCACAATCACCACGCTCCTTTCCATTACCCTCTGAGTAATGGTCATTTTTAATTCTTAGGAGATTGTGATGTTCCATATGTAGTTACACAATAAGCCCCAAAGAATACTGGCGTTGAAGAGATGAGACTTTGTTTCAGGGAGAATACATATAGCTAAAAGATGGTATATCCCATTTGCCATTGCATTTGCTAACAAGAATGAGTAGTATGAGTGTAGAGGAAAGAGAGCTCACTGTAGATTTTGGTCACCAGGAAGGACTTCCCAGAGAAGATGAAACTTGGAGGTGGGCCATCATTAAGGACTTGGCAAGTAATCTATTCAGTGGAAGCTGTGTTTATGCCACTGAGCTGGACCCCAGAGATCGTACAAAGAGAGATGAAATCTAGTTCTTCTCTTCCAGAAGCTAACCATTGAGTCCAGAAGCCCAGATGCATACAAAGGATACAGAATAAAATGGAAATACATCAGGCAGATGTACAAGTAAGGTGTTGTGAGGGTCCAGAGGAAAGAAAGAGACCTTCTTCATAGGGGAGAGTGGCAGAGGGGAGCAAGAAAGCCTTCTTGGAGAATTGACATTTCAGCTGGGCACTGAAAGATTGGGGAAGGATTTGTATGGGTGACTTGAAATGAAAGCAAGTGTCCTTCATCAGGGGAAATCATATGAGCAAAGGTGCTTGGGAGAGAGAGCATGGGACAATGGGTAAACCAATCTGGCTGAATATGTGGAGGGGGAAAAGATTACAATGGTAGAATCACCATAATATTAGCTATTCAAAGCTTAGAGATCACCTGGTCCAGGAATTCTTAACCTTTTTGGTGTGTGTCATGGACTCCTTTGGCACTCTGGAGAAGTGTAGGGAACTCCTTCTCAGAATCATGTTTTTAAATAATGGAAGGAAGTCTTAAATTTCCCTTGGAAATCAGTGAAAATAAAGATGTGTTTTTTTTTTCCCCATCAAAATTCCTGGATCCTTGGGATTCCATGGATCCCAGATTAAGAATCCTTGGTGCAATTCATCCCTAGGGGCTCTTTTGATTCTCCAGTTCTTCATGAAAATGAAGATTAGAAAGCTGTTTGGTCCTAGAAGAGTGGCTGAAGGTCTGTGCTGCCATCTTGCTCTTTCTACATCCTAGAGGCTTTTCATGCTCATGGAACATGGCTTCTTTGGTGTCACCCACAATGCCTAGCACACTACAAGCTACGTGAGTAGCCATCAAACAAGTGAATGAATGATTAGCCAAGAAAATCCAGATTGGAGTACGTTGTTGCTGTGTGGGTGGATGTACTGTGATCCCTTAGGAGTTCAGCCAGGGAATGACCAAAAGAATAGTCCACTCCCTTTTCCTATTGAAGATTAGCTGAGGAAATATGGAGCTTACTCTACCAAACCCTTGAGGGCGCGGTGATCTTGGTACATTTGTCCATAGCTTAGTTTTGTGGCTGACTTCCTGCTGTTGTTTGGCTACACAGAGTTTCATTGTTGTAGAATGGCACAAGGCACCTGGCGATGATGTGAAACCTATCAATGTCGTTTAAAAAAAAAAAAAGTATAGCTAAGCCCCAAAGTCAGCGACTCCTAAAAATACTACCATAGAACACCTGGACTTTGGCATGTCATTGCCAGGCTGAACGATGTGACTCTTTCTCTCTAGGTACTGCCCAAGGCTGGGAGTAAAAACCTGTCTTGCCCACCCCCAAAGCCCACAGGACTGAAATAACCATTTAAATTTTTTTTATTCCTGTTAAAAAAAAATTACATTGCATTGATTTCCTAATGTGTTCCTCTGACTCTCTTTTCTAGTGAGCCATCCCTTGGAATAAAGATTTCAAAAGAAAGAAAAAATAAATAGCATTTCATAAAAGTAACCAGCATAGTCTAACAGTATATGCAGTATTCTGTACCCCTAGTCCTCTACCTCTGTAAAGAGAGAGGGAAGTATATTTATATGTGGTTTAATGTTTGCAAAGACCTTTATATTCATTCTCATTTGAGCCTCAAAACAACCAGTGTAACAACACTATAAGATATATGCTACTCTTATTATCATCTTTCCAATTTTACACTTAAAGAAACCGAGACTGAGAAAGATTGACTTGCTCAGGGTCACACAGCTAGCTAGTGTTTGAGGCTGGATTTGAACTCAGATCTTCCTGACTCCAGGCCCAGAGTTCTAGCCACTATACCACCCACCTGCCCGTGTTTTCTCAGCTCTCCTCCAGGGCCAAACTTGACCATTATAGTTACACAATGTTCAGGTCATTTTTCTTCCCTAAAGTTCCATTTGTATAGTTGTGGTCATTGTATATGTTTTTCCAGTCAGTTTTCTACATCTGTTTTGCATAAGTCTTCCCATACTTCTCTGAATTCATTCTATTTATTTTTTCTTATGGCATACTAATTTTCCATTACATTCATGTAGCCCACTTTATTCAGCCACTCTTGATGGGAGTCATCTTCGGGTTTTTGTTGTTGTTATTGTTGTATTTTTGCTCTTGTGAGCCATTTCTCAACACTCAGCCAAATATTTGAAAAGCAAGAATGGTATTGTGATCAGTCATAGAAGCTACAACTAGAAATAGACCTCAGAGATGATCTCATCCACCCTCCTTGTTTTTATTGAGATGACAAAAGGTTAAATGGTTTGCCTAAGATCATGGAAGTCATGAGTGGCAGAATCAGAACCATCTTCACCCACTCCAAATCCAGTCAGCCTTCCCCTGCATGCACCTTACCTCCTCTAGAATCAAGGGTCTGAGTTTCAGGATTCAGAGTTGGGACAAGTCTTGCTTAGCTTGCTGTCTACCTAAGTGGAGACCCTTCTTCTTAGTCTTAGTATTTTTGGCTTTCTCTATAATTTTCAATTTTAAAAAATATTGATCAATTTGCCTATTAGGTGCAAAGCAGATAAATGTTAGGTGCTTGAAAGCCGTCTTTGGCCAAGGTGCTTGTATTTCATGATCTTGGTATGGAAAAAACCTTTCAATTTCCCCTGGGAATGATGTTGAGGCACCGGGTACCATTTTGTCCCTTGGTATCTTGGGATATCCCAGTTTTGGTGTCCAGATTCTCCAGAGGTAAAGGTGAGGTAGGGCTTTGGAGGATGGCAGAAGGAGGAAGTTGGAGTGTGAGTTTTTAGGCCAAGCTTAAGTACATATTTGTTGAAAGTTCACTGGCAAGGCACTCACCTTTCAGTGTGTTTTCTTACCTATCAATGTAGCTCAGGTCCTGTACTTTGTGTACCAGGAATTAAGTAAATACCCCCCCCCCCTTGATATTTGCAAAGGCAGGGAGCTCCTGGTTCTGTTATATTTCTCTGACTTGTTTCAGAAAACCTTCTCAAGACCACGTTGCTGGGAGGACAGGGACATGTCTTGCGAGAGGTCTTTGGTGTAGACAACCACTTGTGTTTCTTGTCAGCCTCTAGATGGCAGTAGACAAAGTGCTGGTCTTGGAATCAGTAAGACCCAAATTCAAAAGTTGCCTTAGTAGCATAAGATCCAATCCATTTGGATTTGGAGAGTTGACATTTCAGCTGAGCACTGAAAGATTGGGGTAGGATTTGTATGGGTGACTTGAAATAAAAGCAAGTGTCCTCCATCAGGGGAAATCATGAGCAAAGGTGCTTAGGAGGGAGAGCATGGGACAATGGGTAAACCAATCTGGCTGAATATGTGGAGGGGGAAAAGATTACAATAGTAGAATCACCATTTAGTAGACGCCTACTGTGTTCCATGTACTGTGCTAAGTGCTGAAGGTACAGTTAATAAAATAAACAACAGTGCTTGCCCTCAAGGAGCTTATAATCCAATGTGGGGAGACAACACACTTATAAGCTGTGTGATATCACTTAACTTCAGTTTCCTCATCTGTAAAATGGGGCCAATAGCACATACCTTTCAACTTTGTTCTAAGGATCAAATGAGATAATGGATGGGAAGTATTTTGCAAACCTTAAAGCACTCAATACATATTAGCTATTAGCTCTCTAATGGACAGGAAGTGAGTAAAAAATCTCTGGTTCTTCCCAGACGTAGAAAGAAAATAATGAGGAAAAGGAGTATAAAGAGGCAACTTTGGGACAAAGAATGATGAAAGCCTGAGTGAAATGGGGAGTCATTTTCTTTCCTTACTGTGCTCTAGCAGCGTTTTTTAATTGGCCAATGTTTACTGATGGCTGCTGACATTTACCTGGTTGGAATTAATGCCTCTTCTCCTTTGAAACAGGATGCTAAAAATAACCCCTGGCCCAGCTTCCTGTAAGCCTATGGCCCCAGCACTGCCTGAATGACCTTCTGCTTGGGTGCCTGCAAGTTAATTGCTTGGTAAATGCTTGGATCCCCTGGACTTACAGGAAAAGGCAGAGGTTTCCTCAGTTCTCAGACCCACAAGTAACTATCAGACTAGTGGGGTGTTAGTGTCTATGGACAAGAGTTTGTTATGGTCAGATGTGGCCATCTTGTCGAGCTGATCTTTATTCCCTGCCCTCCAATTTTTTTCTTAATCTTGAAAGCCTGGCTGTGGGGCTTGGGGTGGGTTGGAGAGTAGGAGAGTAAATCCCAAAGAAACAGAAGACACAGTTGCAGAATCAGTGCCGCAGAGTTGAAAGGGCCCTCAGAGGCCATCTAGTGCAATCCAGACTCAAAGTCCCTTGGCATCATCCGAGACCATCTCAATCATCCAGCCTTTGCTTGAAGACTTCCAGGGAGGGGCAGCCCCTTACCTTCCAAGGCATCCCTTTTCTGTTTTTGGATTACTCTTTACATCATTTAAATTTGAATGTTTTTTCTTTGCATCAAGCTTAAATTTTCCTCTTTGAAATTTCCATCTATTTCTCCTACTTCAACCCTCTAGGGTCAAGCAGACTAACTCCATTGTCTCTTGTAAGTAGAGGCCTAGATGTATGTCCTGTCATTCTGACTGTAAGCTCCCTGAGGGCAGGGCCCTCTGTCTCATACTAACATCTCCCATACTGCTTGGGCTGATCAGTTAGCAAGCATTTATCATACTCTATGCCAAGCACATTGAAAGATCTCCAAAAAATGTGTCTCAATTGACTGAAAAAAGAAAGCAGGAGGAGATGAACTTCTCAGATTCTTTCTCTTTCAAGTCTAATACATTCCACTTCCTATTGGGTGTCCAGGTAGGAATGGTCAGATGATGAATGGCCCCAAACATTAGGCCAAGGAATTTGGATTCGACCCTCTCCTAATAAGGAGCCATTAAATTTGCTTGAGCAGTAGAAGGATCCATTCAAGTTGGAAATTAGGAAAATTAACCTATATAATGGGAGAGTGCTTGAAAGCAGGCAGACCAATTAGGATGTTATTTTGTGATGGATGATAGGGCAAGGCATAGCAGCAAGTATTTACTAAATGCTTTCTTTGTGCTAGGCACTGTGATAAATGCTGAGGATGCAGATGCAAGAAAAAGAAAGACAGTTCCTTCCCTCAAAGAGCTTACATTCCAGTGAGAGAAGACAGTGCACAAAAGGGAGCTAAAAATGAGGGAGTGGGGAAGGTACCTCAATGGGGGAATGATGTTAAAGTCCAGAAAGTCAGAAGCAAAGCTAAGAAACGAGTGAAGGATAGTCAACCTGGGCCCCTTTGCAAAACAGAGGCATTGGGAAGCACTCACCAATGGGAGAAAGAGGACAGCATGGTGGCCCAGGGATATTCCAGGGTGTGAGAAGGTCACAAAGTCCCAAAGCCCAGAATGTGTGTGTGTGTGTGTGATCATTAATCACAGACTGAGAGTTGGAAGCCACCTAAGACATCATTTAGCCCCCACTCATTTTACAAATGAGGAAATTAAGAGAGCTTCTGACTTATGCAAGGTCATACAAGTAATGAATGGCTCAGATTTAAGCCCTAATCCTTCAGACTCCAAAGCCAGTGCTTTTTCCACTATACTAGATTTTTAGTGGGATGTAAGAGATAAGATGTTAGTGAATATAAAGCGATTAAATCCTTTTAGGCTATTTAGTTGTTTGGGTTTTTCCATCCCAAATTTCAACTTGTTTTTAATAGTGGAAAGAACACTGGGCCTGGAGTCAAAAGACTTGGATTCTAGTACCAGTTTCCTTTCTTGTGTAAATTGGGGAAGTCATTTAAATACTTCTGAATCTCAGTCTTCTGATCTGTAAAATGGGGATATAATAGTGCTTGTTCTCTCCACTTTTACAAGGTTTCTGGGAAGAACACTTGAGATAACAGATGTGAGAGCCCTTTGGAAATTGTCAAGGGGCCATATGGATGAATCCCATAACTCTTAAAAAAATCATTTAGGTTCGCTCCATTATTTCAGATCATCTCTCTTTTTTTTTAATGTCTACTTCTCCCTTTCTGCCCAGCTCCCCTTTGGACAAAACAAAGTCCAATAAGGACTTTTTCCCAGGACCCTCATTGGGAAAGAAGGGAATTCTCAACAGAGCAGGGACTGTTAGCCTTCTGGAGAATTGCTTGTCACTGGCAGTAATGGCAGTTTTCCTTCAATAGTTTTGGCCTGAGCATCTTGACAACCCAAGAAGGATGTTTATTCTTAGATAGCTCTGATGTTTAGTGATCAGTTGCAGGGTTCTAGGGACTCAAACCCTGGCAAAGGAGTATGTTAAGGGTCTGCTTCCTCCACCCATCCTGTCTCCAAGCCCTGACCATTCTCAGGATACATGTGGACCTGCCCTCAATCACAGATGAACTGTTTGCCTCGAAGATAAACGTTCTTCCATCCTCTTTATACTAGGATGACTGGAGATGGGATTGTGGTGATCATATGACAATAGAAATGGCAGTCATACCAGTCTTGTGGACTTAGGACCACACTACCCCATAGATCTCCACAATCTGGCTGTAAAACAAGACATGTCATTCCATTGGTGATAGTTTTCAACCATATCAGTTCTCAATTATCCGTGCTAATCTGTTACAGCCTAGATAATCAAAAAACAGATAATAAAAGACATTCATCCTTGGCTTTGGAATGCATCATGATTATTTTGCCAAGCAGAGATTGATCTTCTTAATACCATCCGGTGACACTGGCCTCCTGGCTGTTCCACAAACAAGTCACTCTGTCCCCTGAGTTTGTGTATTTTCTCTGCCTGTCCCTCATGCCTGGAGTGTTCTCCCTCCACGCTGACTACTGACCTCCCTGGATTCCCTGCTTCCTTTACTTAGAATCTCATCTTCTGCAGGAACCCTAAATTCCCAACCCCTCTTAATTCTAATGCTTGCCTTTTCCTATGTATTTCCTGTTTATCCTGCATGTAGTTTGTTTGTACATATTTGTTTCGTTGTCATGGTCCCCGTTAGATTTCAAGCTCCTTGAGGGCAGGGACTGTATTTTGCCTCTTTTTGTATCCCTAGCATTTAGCACAGTGCCTGGCACATAGTATGTGCTTAATAAATATTTAATGATTGATCATTTTCCTTAGGCTAGTATGCTGATTAATGTGTATACCTGCCTGGTAGCAATAGAAGAAAAGGAGTCCATAGATGTAACAACAACAACAATAACAGCAACAATAATAATAACTAGCATTTCCATAGCCCTTACACATTTGCAAAGGGCTTTACAAATGTTATCCCACTTGGCCCTCACTACAACCCTATGAGATAAGTGGTACCATTAACCCCATTTTACAGAAGAGGAAAGTGAAATTTACAGAGGCTGAGTGATTTGTCCAGAGTCACACAACCAGTAAACCCTGAAGCTGTCCAGTCATCCTGACTCCAGTTCATCCCTTGTACCACCTAGATGTGCTAAATATTGGGACTACACTGGCCTCAAATTAAAGCCTGGTCATTGGCTGTTCCCCACGTGGAAAACTGAATCCCATAAAGGTAGCTTGTTTTGGGAGATTTTTCTGACTCTCCCCTGGGACTGTAAGGGCATATTTACTCTGTTTCCAGTAATTTGTGTATTTTCCCATCTCAATCCTTGCTCAATACATTCTCTTCCCAGCTAGCTGATTTCTCCTGTTTTGGGTTACTAGGTTAAAGGTAGGCTGCCCATGATTTGGCAGAAAGATTGCCAGATTGGCTTATTCCAAATATTTTTGGAAATGGTACATCTGGGACATTGAGTTCTTAGGTGAAATATCAATTCAAATTGTAAACCAATGGCACAGGATGTAGGGTGAAGTCCCCCACCTCTTAAAAAGTTACAGGCTCCTCATAGCCCCAAGACTGGAGAGCCCTCATGGGCAAGCAAATGAATGGGTAACTCTCCACCAGTAGTGATGGTTTTCTCAACTGGTCCTGCAAGGTTACAGAAGTAGCCAAAATTGTGTACAGTTGGCCTTCTCACTACACTATGTCCACTGCCTGAGGTCATTCTTACTCTCCCTTGTGTCCTTTACCTGGCCTTATATACACTACCCTCCCCCGCCCATTCCAAATTCTACTGACTAACTGAACCTTCAAGGCTCGTTTGTTCTAGGAAGCTTTCTCTGACTGCTCTAGCCCTTATCAATCTTCCTTTTGGCTGACCCTGGACCACACGATCTAATCACTTAATTACATATGACCTTGTAGTATTCTCTCGTCATAAGCAGTGTGACATAGTAGGTAGAGTGCTGGACTTAGAGTGAGGAAATCCTGGGTTCAAATTCTGCCTTGATACGTGCTAGATGTGTGTCCAAAGACTAGTTAATTAACCTTTCTAAGTCTTAGTATCCTAGCTGATTATTCCTGTAGTACCTACCTCACAGAGTGGCTGTGAGGCATAGATGAAAGAATGTGTGCAAAATGGGATGTATGCTTAACAGACTTTAAGTGTGATCTAAATGTCTGTTATTATTTAGGGTGGGGGCCTATGAAGTTATCTTCTCTTCCTTCCTCCCCTCACCCCACCCCTGCCACAAATTTCTCTAGCTGACCACATAGCAGGCCCGAGTCTTTGAGGCAAGTCACCTCTCTGGACCTCAGTTTCCCAAACTGTAAAATGAGGATATGTATGTTAACCTTGATGATTTCTAAGGTCCCTTCCAGCTTTAAACCCTATATCATGGTACAAGAAATTGGTAGTTATTTGTTCAAGTAAGGGCACAGTGACCACAGCCCCATTCCATCCTTGCTGGGGGGTGACTTGGTTTTCTTTCCTGTCTCAATGATTTTGTTGGTGGCTGACAAAATCGAAGGGGTCACTAAGGGACAGAATTGAATTAGTGTCTCTGCTGGTGACCTCTCTCAGGTTAGCTTCCATTTCCCCCGGGAGGCATGTAGCAAGCCAGCAAACAGGCCTTGGATATAGGCTTCCGGCTGGGTAATACCTGGCTGGGGCTTTTGAATCATCATTAGTGTCCCTTATCAGTTAATATTGATTAAGAGCTGAGGAGACATCAATGCAGCCTCAGGCGCAGACTCCCAGAGGCCTGGGTAAGGAGGAGAAAGGGAGCTGGCACTGGGAGAAATTGCCCCGGTTTGAAAAGAGGACGGAATTGGGATCTTCTGTATGTTTTCCTGGAGTGAAAATGCATGACCTTTAGGCAGCTACATTTGGAGAGCTACCCAGGCTAGTCTGGCTGGTTTATTCCATCAAGGCTAGAGTGTGCAGCTTCCAGATCAGACTTACTTTAGCTTATCTATTGTATCCTACCTGGAGAAGGAAATGGCAAACCACTCCATTGTCTCTGCCAAGAAAACCCCAGATGGGGTCAGGGAGAGCTGGCCACAGCTGAAACGACTGAACAACAATGGCTTTGTACCAGTGTCTTATAGTTTCATAAGTATTCAGAGTTAGAGAGCAGGTTAAGGATTTTGAATAAGCTTCCCTCCTCCCCATGATTGTTCTTCCTGCACACCTCTGCTGTGTGTGTGTGCGCGCGCATGTGCGTGCCCACACACATGCATACACATATTTATATTTATTTGTATTTGTGGCAACCAGGTGGAACCGTGTAAAAATCCCTAGACTTGGGAGTAAGGAAGACCTGAGTTCCAATCCTATCTTAAACACTTACCAACTTTGGTGACCCTGAGCAAGTCACTTCTCCATAATAGGCCACAGTTTCCTCATCTGTAAAGTAGAGACAATATTAGTACTTACCTCACAGAGCTGTTGGGAGACTGAAATGAAATAGCATATGTGAAGCACTTGGCACATCTTAAAGTATTATATCAATGCATGCTATTTTTTTGTTATTTACTTATCTGTCTATGTGATAATTCCTACTCCCATCACCTAGGAAGATGAACGTAAGAGCCTTGAGAGCAGGGCCTCTTTGATTTTTTTGCTTTTGTATCACCAGTACCAGCAGAGCAGACACTAAACAAATGCCCATGGCTACTGTTAGGGTTTAGGGAGAGAGAAGAGTCACTTGCTAGGGTGGAAAGAATACTGGATTTGACATCAGCAAGCCTGGCTTGGAATCTTGACTGCCCTTTAGGATTTGCGTGACCATGGGCAAATCAGTTCCGTTCTCTGGGTCTCACCTTTCTGCACAATGAGGTGGTAGAGGCGAGGTGACCTCTGAGGTTCCTGGCAGCTCTTTGATGCTATGATTTATTTGGAATCTTGGAGGGTATACTCTGATAAATTAGAATTAAGCAATGGTGAAGAGCCTCAGGTCCTCTCTACCTCGTTTAGAAAGCCCACGGGGTCCACTGTCTCCCACAGCAGCCTCTCTTTTCTCTGTGGCACCTAGTATTCGATTTGCACACCTTTGAAAGCAGCCACACAGTATTCTGCCTTCTCTGATCATTTCATAATGATAATTATCATACCTTACCTTTGGACTTCACTTGACATTTTTATAGAAGACCTTTAACATGCATTTTTGTTTCCCTGTGAGATGTGGGCAGCAGGGATTCCTAGATACAATTTGTAGCCAACTTGTGAAAGGTAGGTAGCACATTATCCCCATCTTACAGGTTAGGAAACTGAGTCCAGACTTTCCCACACAGCTGCCCAAAGTGGAGCATCTAGGACTTGAAACTAGTGATTCTGAATCTGAATCTGTGTAAGATATATATACATGATGATAGATCAAAATAGTCCACTAATCATAGCACTTCTTCCTAGACTGTGGTGGAGAGGGAAGAGTTGGTGGTAGTAACCAAGAAAACAATGATATGTTCACTTAGCCTTGTCTGGGGTGGGAGATTATTGGATTCAGACTAAGGTATTTAATTTGGAAAACAGGCATCATATCATGCCTGCCCAGCTAGTGAGGAGGGTGGAAATCTCCTGGTGGGCAATGCTGGGGTCTGGAGTAAGAACAGGCTGCCTAGTGTATGAGTCACGTGAATTAGTGCAGAATTTCCTGAGGCCAGATTCCAGTAAGGTCATTGATCTGAGCCAGGTGCTGCCAGGAACACCTGATGGGAGCTTTTGTACCTCAACCTGGAATGAATCAGTCAGTCAACAACACTGTTGGCTGCTGTATGCTGAGCCATGAGCTAGGAACTAGGAGGCAGAAGAGCCCACATCCTTGAGTTGTCCCTGGCCTGGGTGGGGGAGATTATAACTAGGACTTGATGTGGATGGTAAGGCACCCTTTGGGAGACCTCACTCCCCAAGTACTGGTGTGTGAAAAGGATACAAAGACAATCCTAGTGTAAGCAAATAATGAATTGGTGTGTGTGTGTGTGTGTGTGTGTGTGTGTGATGTATGAATGTGCACTTGAGAGTGCACATGCATGTTTGACCCACACCTACCTAGGGTCTCTGGATAGTATAGGTACCTTTGGAAGAAGAGATGAAAGTTGACTATCAGAAATCTAAATAGTCTCTCTCACTCTAGCATTACCCTTGTTAGTCCATCTGGAACACCACAGAGTTTAACCTTCTTAAGATACTTTTCAACATGTCATTACAGAGCTCAAAAGTTTTTTGTGCCTACACGATTGAGTCCTCATGGGCTAATGGAGGAGTCAAAGACTGAAATCAACGTCTTTTTCCAATCTCTTCCCCTGCTATTTTCCTAGTACATAATCTTTGTTCCAACCAGTCTGATGTCATCGCTCTTTTCCCAACACAGACTGGATTCAGGTTAGACGAGATGATGAATGAGATCCCTTCCAACTCTCAAACTCTGTCATTCTGTGATTCTTATTTCACTTGTCTGTACCACTTATCTTGTGACATCACAGACAAATATTGATTGAATGTCTGGTGTATGGCTCAGTGCTGGGGCATTTAATATGTAGTACATTAAGAGGCACCGATTGCCTTTTGTTGTCTTTTCTCTATTTATGTGGTCTATATCCCCAACTAGACTATAAGTCCTTAAAAGAAGAGAAAATATTTCAAATGGTATAGGGGAAAGAGAGCTGGTCTGAAGTCAGAGAACATGGGTTAGATTCCTGATTCTGTCACTAATACCTCTGTGATATTGGGTAAGTTACCTAAACTTTCTGGGCCTCAGTTTCCCCATCTGTAAAATGACTCGGTGGCCTCCAAGTTCTTTTCACCTCTAAATCTATGTTCTAGTAGAATGTAAACTCCCTGAAGGCAATGTGCCCTTTTCCCTCTCCTCAATTCCCTAGAGTCCAGTCTAGTGCCTTGCATATAGTAGGCATGAAAAATTTTGTTTTAATTGTTAAATTTCTTTATTATCTCCATAGTACCTAGCCCATTGTCTTGAATGTAGCAGGCATAAATAAGTAAATGACGGACCTGGAGTCAGAAAGACCTGAATTTAAATCTGGCCTCAGACTCTTGCTAGCTGTGTGACTCTGGGCAAGTCACTTAACCCCTACCTCAATTTCCTTATCTGTAAAATGGGGGTAATAATAGAGGTTGTTGTGACAATCAAATGAGATTATATTTATATAGCACTTTGCAAATCTTAAAATGCTATACAAATGCTATTTATCATTATGCTTAATTCAATTCCATTGCTCTACCACCCCCGTGCCCAGTCTATTCCCTCCCCCTAACCCCCAGCACCTGTGCACATAAAATCGGCCCCCAGTAAGAACACCTGAGTTCTGGCTAATGCTCTAACATTGTGTGACTGTGGGCAATCATTTAATACCCTTGAGCCTATTTCCTCCTCTGTGCCTGGGGATGATAATGCTACCTGCCTTGCTAAAGGTTTTATTTACAGAGAGTTAAGATTATCACTTGGGTTGATTGGTTAATGTGGCATCAAGACATACCTAGACCCTAGCATCTGTGGATTTTGGTTTAAAGCATGGCTCAGACTCTAGCCTACCAGGTTCTGCTCCAGCATGATTAGTCCCAGCTTCCCTCCCTCCAGTAGCCAGGGGAGGAGGGGTTAGGGGTTGAAGGCCTGCTTTTATCCTTTTACCAGCTCACTGCCTTTAAACCCTAGTGGATGCCAATGCATCTGCCTACATTGTTGACAGCAGGGGCCAAATTGGCCCCATCAAGGGTCTCCTGATTGGGGGAGAGACAGAGGCAGAGATAGAGAGAGAGAACAGATTGGATCGCCGGGACCCAGTGGCTCTGTTGATCCCCAAAGGTATTTCACCAAAGACAAACCAAACCCCAAGACCAACAAATAAGATAACAGGGCCATGGTATGTCCTTTCTGAAATCTATTCTCAGACTCAGTGATTTGCAGTCTCCTCCTCCAATGTCTGCTCTTTCCCTGTTCTGACAGCATGTTCCTACCCAGACTTCCTCAGAGGCATGGGATGTGTGTGTGTACCATTTAAAAAATTATCACTAGGGCAGAGGCAAAAAAGCAATGACTTTTGTCTCATGTTGGGCTGAGATCTCTCAGTTATTTTTTTTATTGTTGGTTTTTTCCCTTTCCTTCTCTCCCCACCCCCATGACTTGTCACTAAATTGTGTTATTATATTTAAACAAATCAATTCCATTGCAGAGTTTTTCCTGTCCTAATGATGAGTTTGCAGCTCAAATCTCATTGATTTTTCACAGCCCTGAAAAACAGTTGATGAATAGCATAGGGCTGTCTCTGGAGAGAGTAGTTTTGAGATGGCTCCTAGAAACCCTCCCTGTTTCCCCCTCTGGGTCCCTCCTCAACTTCCCACTCCCACCTCATCCAGCCACTGCAGCCAGACCTGGACTTAACTCCTACTTCAGATTAAATAGCCTTCCCAGGGAAGGGAAAGGGGACCTGAAGGAGATGGCTTGTTTGAATAATAACAGTAGGTCAGATTTTATTGCTTTTGGCCAAAGACCAAAAACCCAGCAAATTGTAGGTACTGTGTGATCTTCTGAATGTTACAGTTACAAGAGTGGGTTATGAGCATTAACATAGTGTTTCAGATTTGGTTTCGTGTGCTGATCTGAATGTCCATATAACGTTAGTGTTGGGTCAAAAAATAATTTTAATTTTCTAACAAGACCCAAAATTATGTGAGTGTCTGTCCTGGATAGTAAGTAGCTAACCTTTTACGGATTTCTCTAGATTAGATGATAGAACAACAATGCTAAGAATACAGTAGAAATAAGTGCTAGATTTATGGCTAGAACACTGGGCTTGGAATGAGGAAGACTCATCTTCATGAGTTCAAATCCAGTCTCAGACACTTAGTAGCTGTGTGACCCTGGGCAAGTTGCTTGACCTCAGTTTCTTCATCTGTAAAATGAGCTGGAGAAAGAAAGGGCAAACTCTTTTTTTTGGTTTTAATTTTGATTTTTAATTTTTAATTTTCAAATATTTTTTTATTTAAAAAATTACTAAACTGAAGTACTAAGTTTTGGAGTTCCGAGACCTGGGTTCAAATCTTAGCTTCATTAATTATTCCCTGTGTGACATTGGGCTGGTCACATACCCGCTCCCCATTTGTAAAATGAGAAATTTGGACTACATGGCTAGATGAGTCTAGAATTGTGGTCCTGTGAACACCTTGTATTTGCTTAATGGTTCCACATACTGTGTCACAGTTGATATGACAGCCCTCTAAGATGGTGGTAATAAAAGTAATAATAATAACAACAACAATTCTTTCTATGACACTTTAAATTTTGCTCAGTACTTTACTCATAACACCTCTGTAAGAAAGATTGCTTGACCATAGACCAATTGGTCTAAATATCTCGCTTTGGATATGAGGAAACAGTCCCAATGAAGGTCGCCAGTATCAGAGGTAGCATTTGA
Organism: Vombatus ursinus; assembly: GCF_900497805.2. Lineage (NCBI taxonomy): Eukaryota > Metazoa > Chordata > Mammalia > Diprotodontia > Vombatidae > Vombatus > Vombatus ursinus. The sequence continues at coordinate 10,684,995 of NW_020940527.1, forward strand.
ACCTAGGCCCTTTGATTCCAAAGTTAGTGTCCTTTCTGTTATACTGCCAGTCACTACTGTGGCTCCATTTTACAGATACAGAAGCTGAGAGCTTAGTGACTTGCCCAAGGCTATAAAACTAACAATAATAATAATAATAACAAAATGATAGCTGATCTTTATATATCATCTTAAGGTTTGCAAAATGCTATATAAAGGTTAGTTATCTTTAGACACATTTTCTAATTTGGCTCTTGAACCCAGCCTAGGTGCTATTATTATCTTCATTTTATAAATGTGGAAACTGAGGTTCAAAGACCATCTAATGCAGAGGTTCTTAACTTTTCTGTGTCATGGACCCTTTTGGCAGTCTGGTGAAGCCTCTAGACCCCTCTCAGAATGATGCTTTTCAGTACAGAAATATATTAAAATAAATTGAAGGTAGTTAGGTAGCTTAGTGGATAGAGTACTGGAGTCAGGGAAATCTGAGTTCAAATCCAGCCTCAGATATTTACTACCTCTGTGACCGTGAGCTAGTCATTGAATCTGTTTGCCTCAGTTTCCTCATCTGTAAAATGGGCGTGATAATAGCGCCTACCTCCCAAGGGTGGTTGTGAGGATCAGAATGAGATAATAATTATAAAGCACTTAGCACAGTTCCTGGCACATAGTAAGCTTTATAGGAATGTTAGCTATTATTACTAGCTTATTATTATAAGCACTATTATTTCTATAGAGCTAACTATGTTAATATTGTTATTATATTACATTGGATTACAAAGGACAATAATTATATCGAGCACAGGTATCCAAAAAAGATTTGTTGACAGATGTCAGATTAAAAACACTTAATCTAGTCCAGCTGAGGAAACTGTGGTCCAGAAAGCAAAATGGATGACCTATAGTGGGTGCTTAATTAATGCTCACTGATTGACTAAGAACTTCCTCAAAGGCCCTGAGCTAGCTAGTGACAGAAATGAGATCAGCTCTCTTGATGGATCAGTCAGATGCTCTCTTTGTTTCACCATCATTCTCTCCCTCTGAATATTGGGTAAAAAGTGCTTGCTGAGTGTGTTTTGGGTGGTGGTTGGAGAAGGGAAGAGAAATGGAAAGGGGAGAACTTGAGGGATGGCATGACATGGGAGAAGAAAGGATGGGTTTGGATTTAGAAGCCTTGGTTCTCTTCTTGGTTCTGGTAATTAAGTATTTACTTCCATGTGACCGTGACCAACTTACTTCACCTCTATAAAATGGATGAATCCTGACTTCTTCCTCTTTCTAGGTCAGTGATTTGGACAAGTTGCTGTTTTCTCTGGATCTTAGTTCCCTCATCTACCAGATTTTGGGGAAGGGGGAATGGGGAAATGGTTGGATTAAATCATTCTTAAGATCCTTTCGAGCTCTTAATCTATGAGTCTATGATCTAGTGACTGAGGGTCAGGGCAGAACAAGGATCATGGGGCCATTGCTAGCCAGCAGAGGTCCAGGCAGCCACGAAGGAAGACAGACAAGGTCAGAGCTCAGGGACAGAGGTGGTGGCAGACAGGTCCAAAAATTTGGGACATATGAATGGGAGAACTAGTGTGTGGCATCTGCATGTAGAAGTTGTGGAGTAAACTTGACACTGAGGTAGGGTTCTGGGTCAGCCAAGGCAGGAACTAATTTTAGGGTGTGGATCTAACTGAGCCTTTTAGGGGGAACAAGAAAGAGAAGGCTCCCATTAAAGAGAGCTCTTCTATGTAAGAAGGGAAAAAATACTTGGTCCATTTATGCTCCCTATGGGCTCAGCTGTTGCTCACCAGCCCAGAGAGCCAGGGCGTAGATGATGCATGGTGCAGCAGTGGGTATTTCGGTGACCTCCTCAAGGTCACAGATGGGGCCTGTGCTCTGTTGAAAAAGCCTAAGCTTCTTAGGATGAACATTTTAGGTAGACTATGTATATGTTTATCGAACACACAAACGAGCAGACTTACCAACACTTCTGTCATCAACCGGATGATTACTTATTTAAATGATGGCTACTGACTCCCATTAAGAGCCATTAGTGCATCAAAACAGTTTTTGTTGAGCTTGGCAAAAAAGATAAATTGTGTTTTTGTCTACCCCTTTGTTCCTAAGTCAGATTGTTGGGTTTCTTTATCACCCTTTTAATTCTGAACTTTAGACATTACACCACTGATCCATAAAAAAAAATAATATTTACATTTAGCAAGACAGGATGCTTGTGCACACTCACACGAACATGCACACTCATAAAGCAAGGACGCTGTTACAGGGGGAAGAACTCTGGATTTGGGTCTAGAGGGCCTGGGTTTGAATTCTTTCTCTTACTACCTTTGTGACCTTCTGTAAGTCACTTTCCCTATCTGGGCCTCAGTTTCCTTATCTGTAAATTAAGGGGTTGGACTAGACAATCCTACTATCATAGTAAGGGAAGAGAGGGGAAGGGAATATACACTTACTAAGTGCTACTATGTACCAGGCACCATGTTAGGTGTTCAGAAAACATTTGCCTCCTGTCTATCCCCCCAGAGAATTTGACCTACTGGCATGAATCTCACTCTTATCCTTTTAGAGCCAGAGAGATCGTCTCTGGTCCTCATTTTTACAGATAAGGAAACTGAGGTCCACAGGGAAGGAGTGATTTACTCAGATTCACACAGCTAGTTAGTGGCAAAGCCAGACTGAGAATCCAGTGGGTATACATCAGTGACCCTCTTTCCCTAGGCCCTTTATCCCCCAGCACTTCCTTTAACGATTGGCTCACACAATATGGGGCTCTCTGGGCCCCTCCCCCATTCTCTCATTTTGGTCTAATCTACTGAGGAGTAAAGCATGACCATTATCTTTCTCATTCTGGATACCAGAGGTATCCTAGTGTTAAGGTAGCCTAGTGTTATCTTACAGGCAAGGAAACTGAGGCCTGGAAAGTGAAATTCCAGGTCTGACTGAACACAGTCAGTAAATAACAGGAGTCAATATTCTGACCTGTGCTTTCTCCATGTGCGTGTTTGGGTGTGAGCTTCGTACACAGTGGGCACAAAATGGTGCACTGAATTGAATACCTTTGGTTGGTTCCAGGAAAACACATTGGGCAAAATGAGATTCAGGGGCAGCTAATTTCATAGGACAGGTGATTGGCCAAATGACAATGCAGGGCTTTCAAACCTTGTGTCAGAGTTTGTTTTGAATATTTAAGTGACCAAGTTTAGCTACTTGGGCCAATGGGATAGGCCTGTCTAGTCCCCTTAATCATGTCCCCGAGTCCTGAGGGAGGTGGAGCAAAAAATTGATCAAAGTCCAGTTGTGTTGGTCTGGGAAGGCTGAAGGAAGTCTCGGGTATGGCCTGGGAGGAAGGAAGGGAGAGAAGGGCTGTCCAGGAGGAGAAAGGGAACAGATTCCCTGAGGATGGGGAGATGTCTCATAGCTTCCTCAGTGTCCAATGAAGCAGCAGATGGGCAGTGCTGAGCGATAGGGCCTGACTGGTCCATTCTGCTGTAACAGCGGCCTTCCCGCCAAGCCCTATCCCAGAGGATGGAGGGGGCTGGGAGCCTTTTTGTCTTGAGTGAAAGGAGGAGTCCCAGAGAGTGAGACATCACTGTGTGCTCTCCTCCAAGGCTGTAGCTCTGGCTTGTACCCTTTGTTTTCGGCCTTCTCCTGGCAGCCCCCACTTGGCCTTCTGGGTTTCCTCTGATTGTGTGCTCAGTGATAAAAGCTTCTGGCGGGTGAATGAGCAGAGGATATCCACCCGAGAGTGGGAGAACAGAGCAAGTCTGGGGTGGGAGGAATGGACTAAATGAAAAGAAGTCTTTTCTCTCCAGCTGCTGCAAATTGTGCTCTTTGAAAATTAGGTTTGGCAGCAAAACCCCCATGCCTTGGCTGGGGGATATAAATTATTGATATGGGGAGGGGGAGGGCATTCAGGCCACAAAAGAAAAGGGGTATGCAGGCTCTTGCTGTCCTTTTAGCAGTGTGGCTCATTGACAAGCAGAAGGGCAGGTCTGGCCAGGCTTCCTGGCCTGTGCCATCCCTGCTGCAACCCGGCTTCTGCTGGCTGTCGATTCTGTATATTTAGGGTTCCTCCTATCCCGAGGCAGGAACCATTTCTGGTAGAGTCTGTGTCCACCAGGATGCTTGCAAAGAAATCACTGGTCATGGTTAAGTTGGTCCAGCAATAAGTTGTGTTTACTGACCACCGACTGTGTAAGGTATCTAGGATGGGGTGGGGGAGAGGCAAAGAGTAACGTGAGTCAGAGCCCACAGCCTTTGAGGCTTTCTCAGTCTTGTCTTCAGGGCCATAAGAAACCCTTGCTTGGCTGTACCTTTACCCCTAGCTTGCGCTTGGAATCTAGCTGGGCCTGCCTTTCAGTGCTTTGTACAAAGTAGGTCGAGTATAATTGACCGATTTCTTAGAATATTTGAATCTATAAGTAGCATCTTTCTGGTGTGTCCCACAATAACAGTAACAATAACAATAATAATAACTGATGATGATAGCTAGAATTTATATAACACTTTAAGATTTGCAAAGCACTTTACAAATATTATCTCTTTTGACCCTCACAACAACTCTGTTAAGGTAGGTGCTGTTATTCTCCCCATTTTATAGAAGAGGAGACTGAGAAAGATGGGAATGACCTGGCCAACAGGTCACCCAGCTCAAGAGTGTCTGAATCAGAATTTGAACTCTGGTGTTGCTGACTTTAGGTCCAAAGTTCTATGCCTACACCACCACCTTAGAGTAATAAGCTTTGATGATATAACTTGCTTTTGTACTGTGAAAAGCTCTTCTTCCTCCAGAATCACACCCGGCCCAACAACTACCCTGTGAGATAGAGAGGGGGAGGGCGAGGACTTAGCACCATGCCTGGCACATAGGAGATGCTTGATAAATGTCAGTTGTTGATTGATTCCCATTTAACAAAAAAGGAAACTAAGTCCTCTAAAGTCAAGATTGGTCAGTGCATTGATCAAGGTTCTGATGTCTTTCAATGATGTTTTCCTTTTTGTTACTTGAGGTCACTGTGTAAATTGAGCTGGAGGGGACCATAGACATCATCTAATATGGCCTGATCAGAGGTCAGCAGCCCCCTTTTTTTTCTCTTTTTAATTGCTCAAACCATTCGACCAGTCAGCCATGGGTTTAGGTCTCTACTGTGTGCTCTGGCGATGCAAAGTTAGTCATACCCTAAGATTATATTATTATAATAGTCACACCCCAACTATTTAGAAGCCTCACCTATTCAGATCCCAACATAAACAGTGAACATTTTTTTAAGTCATTGAGTTGCCAAAATAGATGTTAGAGTCCATTTACTAAAAAAGTCAGTGCCCTTTGCTCATGGGAAAACCCCTCATTCAGAATGCTTTTACTCTTACTTTAGGCACAATTCTAACGAGCTTACTTCTTGTTTTTCAAGAACTGCAAACCTGCAGAAAGTTGGAAGCAGCAGATTCTAAATGGAGAGAGAATAGCCTGACAATTAGGATCAGGGGTAGAAAGGATTGATCTCAGAGACACCACCCCCTCCTCTCCCCTCTTCTCCTCCCCTGCCCCCTGCCATTTTACAGATGCAGAAACTGAGGGCCACAGAGTTTGAGTGGCTTACCCAAGATTAGGCAGTAGTCAGTGTCAGAAGCAGAATATGAACCCACTTCATTTTTCCAGTGATTGATTGATTGATTGATTCTCACACACACACACACACACACACACACACACCACTAATTCTAGAAGCAAACAGCTCTCCACACCTCAGCAGGGTTTTCAGATTTCACTCTATGACACTACTTACAATTTAATAATTGATGATCTTAGTAACTCTGAGTCACGGAGAAATGGGTAAGTTCTGTTTACTCCATTTAAGAAGGCAGGGAACTATGTAATACGTATCAGAGAGATTTTCATTCAAAATAGTTAGATTTTTAAAAAGAAAGACAGTAGTCAAAGGACTAAACCCTCTTCTACCTGGAAAATTGAGGTTTTACTGAATAAAACATAAATCCTGCTCCTTGAGATATTAAAATGTAGTTGGGAAGGCAAGAATCACATGAAATTATTAGATATAAGTACAATATATAATCCTACTAAATTATGTGATGAAAATGGAGTTGTAAGGAATTACTTTAGAGAGGTCAGACTCAGAGCAGCAAAACTCCTGAGAGTGGCAGAACCAAATTAAAATGTAATTGGGAGATATTTAACAAAATAAATAAAAATACAATATAATATAGGTAATGTTAATTTGAGGTTTTCTAAGTCAGTATGCAGCCTGAAGAGATTCATTTCTGAGTTTGATACCACTGGTTTAGGAGGACTTTGGATCTTGAAGGCAGTAATAATAACTACTCACTTTTGTTGTTATTTGGTGATTTTCAGTCATGCCCAACTCTTTGTGACTCCATTTTGGGGTTTTCTTGGCAAAGTTACTATATTGGCTTGCCGTTTCCTTCTTCAGCTCATTTTACAGATGAGGAAATTGAGGCAGACAAGGTTAAGTGACTTGCTCAGGGTCATACAGCTGGTAAGTGTCTGAGGCCGAATTTGAACTCAGGAATATGAGTCTCCCTGATTCCAGGCATGGCACTTTATCCACTGTACTACCTAGCTACTCTATCCATGCTCCATCTGCTTGCCTTTATATAGCACTTTAAGGTTTTACCAGCAATAACCACCCTGTGATGTAGGTAACATTAGTATTATCATCCTTCCCACTTTACCGAAGGGCAAAAACGGGTCTCACAGAGGTTGAATAACATGCTCAAAGTTCCATAGCTAGGACTCAGTCACAAGTAGGATCACAGATACAGAAAGGACCTTAGAAGTCATCTAATTAAATCCCCTCGTTTTACAGTTGAGGAAACTGAAGTCCAGAGAGAAGTGGCAGAGCCAGGACTTAGTGGAAACATTTCGTTCTGGAGTCAGGGGACCTGGGTTCAAATCCCACTTTTGACACTTAGTAGGACCTGTATGACCTCGGGTAAATCTCCTAACCTCCTTGGGTCTCAGTTTTCCTAATCTGTAAAATGCTAAGGTTGGACCAAGTGACCTTAGAAATTCTTTTCAGCATTAAGATCTGTGTTCCTCTGGAGTCAGTCCTCTTTCTGATTTTAAATGTGGTACTCTTTCCATTTTCTTCTGAATGGTTGTGACTGTTGTACTGTTTGATACCCAGTACATAGTAGGTGGTTGATTGGTTGGTCTTTGTGCTACACCAACTTGGATTTGGACAGGTGGAAAAGAGGGTGTACAGGGAAGGGATAAGACAGATATGTTCAGGGATGAGACAGATATGTTGCGGGCAGAGCTATGCATCTCTTCCAAACCCTGGCTCTTCTGTCCTAGGTAGAGAGAGATGTGTCAGAGTAGACATGACTATTGACTTGGTCTGGCATGTTCCACAAATGGCCCCAGACAGACCATTTGGTTGGTCCTGTGATCATGAGCATGTCTTGCTGTTATGAACATTTCCTCAGACCCTATGAGTCATTCCACACACCGAGTCCAAGGGTGAATGCTCTTTATGTCATGAGTAGACTTCATTGGTTTTTTCTCTGTATTCTCAACATGGCCTGATGGTGGTCTGTGTGTGTGTGTGTGTGTGTATGTATTATTGCATGTGGGTTTGCATGCGCGCACCCGTGAGTATGTGATATGCAAGGAGCTGGTGATGGCCCCGCCTGCACACTGCATGCCTCCAGTTAGCTGTAGGATACTGGCCTCTGCAGCATGACAGAGATAAAATTAGATAATCGGCTAATCACCAGCAAATTAGCATCACATCTTTACATAGAACAAATATAGTATTTATGTAAAAGTTGTTAGGAGTTTCTCTCTTTTTAATTAGCAGAAATAAATGCAAAATGAATGATAATTAGGCAGCTGATGAATTCAGTAGTACAATTATGCCTACAGCAATGCCCCAGTCCTTAAATGCTGGATGCTCTGAGTAATCAAAGAAGCCTATTTATATAATTTATTTATAAAACAAAGTTACCACTAAAATAGGGGAGAGACACAGTGTTGGTGCCTCAGCTGTGGCAGGGACCTTCAGAAGATGGAATATGTTTGGTGAGGAGTGAACTCTGAGCTTTTCTTGCTGTTTTGTTTTTTTTTTTGGAGGATTGGAGGGGAAACATAACCCAATATATTTATCTTCATGTGGAAGAGACCAACAATTGAATGATAACTTCTTGAGACCAATAATCACAGTGAGGTTGTAGCAGCAGCTCAAGAGTCCAAAAAGGAAATGGAAATGAGTTGAGATTTCCTAGGATTTAACGAGCATTAAGATGAACATCTTTCCCCCCTTCCCAATCTTTTTTCCCCTTTCTCAATCCTTTCGATTTCCCCCTGTCTCTCATCGCCATTCTTTAGTTCTCTTCCCTTAATCCTTTCCCTCCCTCTTCCCTTATCCCTTCCCTCCCTCTTTTCCCCTTTATCTTCTCTGTTCCACTTTTCCCTTTCCTGGATCCCCCCTAAGGGCTGGAGCCAGGAGAGAGGAAGAAATGACTGAGCCTGGTCTTTGAGAGAAGCCTCAAGAAAAGACCCTGTTCAGGGCAGGTGCTGCCAGCATAGCCAAGTTGGGAAGGAAGGCCACACTGACTAGCCTGGGCCTGTCTGGAGTGGTGTTAGAGGGGGTCCGGGTGGGGGGCAGCGTGACAGTCATCAGATCGTGACCAATTTCAGGCTATTGTCTGAGTGACGGATCTCTCCCTAGAGAGGCAGCTTCAGGGTTTAGAAGAGGTATAATCTAAAACCAGAGAGATGGAACTTTCTTCCTGGAAATGGCTTCTTGTGCTACCAACCATGGGCTTTTCCTGGACAAGGCTGTTATTTTCTTTTAGTCAGCCGAGCATCACAGTAGAGAAAAAGGCTGGACCAGAGAAGGCTGAAAGGAACTCCACCCCATTGCTCCCTCCCAAGAAAGACCCAGGCAGCAGGTTGTCCTTAGGCCCAACATTGTCAGGAACAGTGGGACTTCTCTCTGGGATCTTCCTAGACCCAAGAATGGAGATGGGATGGGTTGGAGATGTTGCCATTCCCTCAGTCTCCTGACCCAATGAACTGTCCTGTTTCTGTCCTGCTTCCTTCTTCCTCCTATGACCCTCTGCCTTTTTTTCTGGGATGGAATGGTAGGTGTGGGGGAGAATCTCTGTGCATTCATTGGCTGGGGATCCCAAAGTATGACCTTGGAGAGATGGAAAAGGAAGTTTGTGGGCCACCTTAATCACCAAATCAGTCATGCCACCAGGCTCCCATGCCTACCCCCAAGCAGAGCATTGGAGGGGAGAAGCATGAGGCGGTCACTACCCTTTAGGAGTCCAAAGTTTATTTGGGGACATAAGACTAACATACAAAGTTAGCTAAAAACCAGAGGCAACCTGGTATGGGAGAGCTTGCTATCAGGAAGACCTGGGTTCAAGTCCAGCCTGTGATACCTAACAGCTCTGTGATTCTGGACAAGTCATTCAATGCATTAGTGTCCTCAGGCAACTTTCTAAGAATCTTAGTGGCTACACATTTGCATTGGTAAAGTGAGTGTCCTCTCTGGGAGTTCCTCACCCCAGTGAACTTAGAGGCAGTGGGAGGGGACATATCAGGTGGGACAAATACCAAATGAGTAGTAAGGAGTTCAGAGGGGGTTCAAATGAGTATGGCCTCCTAGCTGTTCTCTCTGCTTCCTGTCTCGTCCCTTTCTTTCCAATCCGTCCTCCACAAAACTACCAAGTTTATATTGCTAAAACACCATCCCCATCCCCTTTACACACACACACACACACACACACACACACACACACACACACACACA
>NW_020940527.1:10694795-10698341 GCF_900497805.2 Vombatus ursinus
ACACACACACACACACACACACACACACACACACACACACACACACAGTCAAAAATCTTCATGGGCTCCCTAGAAGAAAATAGCAAATATTCAGCTTGGTATTTGAAACCTACCACAAGCTGATTCTTATCTATTTTGCCCAGCTTATTTATTCTTTCTCTCATTTTTGTGCTCTTCAATCCAGTCCAACTAGCCTTCCAGCTGTTCCCCCTACCTGGCATTTCATCTCTGCCAACCGCCAAGCCTTGGCATAAGTGGTCTGCCGTTTCCAGGATGCCCTCCCCTCTTGCCTCTGGCTGGTAGAAAAGGAGGGAGCCACCTCTACAGCATGAGGTCCTCCCCCACTTCGCCAAGGACCCTGAGCTTGACCAGGTGCTTTGAAATGTTTGTGGATTGAAATTGCATTGAACATCAGGGCCAGTTTCTTGGAGAAGGCAGCTAGCATAAGATCTGGGTCTTCAAAAATGGCTAAGATTGGAGTAAGTAGAGCAGAACAAGGGCTCCTGGCTTGAGTGCCTTTTTACTAGCCCAAAGCCTGCCTCTTTCCATCCCTGCTTTTCTCCCACCTCCCTTTTTCCCTTCTCCTCTCTTTCCTATTTTCTCTTGCCTTCCCATTCTCTTTCCCTCCTCTCCTCTCTCTCCTTTTTCTTTCTCCTCCCCTTCTCCTTTCTCTCCTTCCCTCCCTTTTTCTCCTCCTTCTCTTCTCCCTTCCCCTCTCTCCTTCCCTCTGCATTCTTTCCTTCCCTCTCCCATTCTTTCCCCTTCTCTCCTTCCACTCTCCTCCCCTTCTCTTCTCCCTTTCTCTCCTTCCCTCCTGCTCTCTCCTCCCCCTCTTCTTCTTCCCTTCTCTCTTCCCTTCCCTCTCTCTCCTCTCCCTCTTTCCCTCTTTCTCATCTCCTACCCCTCTCTTTTTCCCTCTCTCCCTTCAGAATTCCTACAACACTCGTGTTTTGGACCACTACTTTGTCAGTTTTCCTACATTGGGTCCAGCTTAAAGAACAGTGTTTGCAGCCTAGGAGCCTTGTATGTGCTACCTGGGCCCTGCCTTGGAAGGCTGACTGACTGGTCACCATTGGGGTTGGGGTAGACAATCGATAGGAGTCACAAAGACCTGGAATCTTGGCTGAGGAAGAGGAACATGTGTGCGCGCGCGCGCGTGTGTGTGTGTGTGTGTGTGTGTGTGTGTGTGTGTGTTGGGCTGGGACATTTATAACTTGCAGCTGTGCGGTGCTGGGCTCAACTGAATGTGGTAAACCGATCTGTCCTAAGGAAGTAGTGTCCCTCGAACCACTCCCCACCCATTTGTCCCCTCGACCCCCACACCCCTTCACCTCCAGATACCCACATCCTGTTCTCAGTATGAGGGAGCACATGGGCTGGCCCAGGGCTACCCTGGATTTCTCTTCACTGTGAGGGTCTCAGTAAAACAGATGAGATTGGGGGTGGGGGTGGCAGGGCAGGATTTAGGGCAAGGGAGAGTATAGGAATGAAGACAATTGTTTCCCTTCTCCCAATTCTTCATAGAGGCTTTGCGACGTTCACATCTATCTGGGGCCAGCTGGAGACCAGGGGTCTCCCCAGCTGTGTCGGGAAGGGCATGTTGCTATGATCACCAGGTCATCCACCTATGACCTGCCTGGACCGGAGTGCCTGGGGATCAGAGCAGGCCCTGAATCATATCCTCTTTGGCTCTACTTGCTGGCTTCTTGCTTCCTCTCCCCCTCCCCCTGACCCATCACCACCCCCTGCCCCTGCATTCACTTGCGATGTCACCTCCTTTCTATTCACAAGCTCACATTCCAGGCAGTGTTTCTGCTCTGGAGAATCATGAAGGCATTCCTGTTCCCCTCCCCCCTTGCCCTTTGCTCCCAGCACACACAAAGCTAGGGGCTCTGCCAGCCCACTCCTCCTTTCTCTGGCCCCCCCCCTTCCCCCCCCCCCCCCCCCCCCCCCCCTTTCTTGTTCTCTCTCTGCCTCTTCCCTCCCCAGCTCCATCAATGAGGAGATCTCAGTGCCTTAAGAACTGACCCAGTCTAGGTAGTAGGTTTTAGACAATCAGCCCTGGCTTTTTAGAATTTCTGTGCCTGCCCCATACAGCTGACCCCATTCCTGTTGGGGCTTTGGCTGTGAATTTAGGAAGCCTCTAATTGGTTTGAACAATTGGCTAGTTTTCTCCGATTTTAGGTGATCCTGGGAATTCCATCCATCCCCTTCCCTACCCCCTTTTCAGATTCTTTGTTATTTTTTTTTAATGGCTCTTACTTTATAAAGCATGAAGAGAGAAGAATTTTTTTCTTTCTGTCTGGGGTTTTTTTGGGGAGTGGGGGAGTGGAGAGGGGCTGGTCCTCAATCAAAAGCCACCTAAATATCCTCCGGTATTAGACGCGTCTGATTTATTAACCAGAGCCTTGTGGACGCTAACAGGCAGTAACTGATGTGTGAGGTCCCCAAGGAGCAAAATTTCACGGCGTTTAGATTGAGCCAGAAGAAGGAGGATCATTCCTGCCCAGCCTTTTTTGGGGGACCCCTTCTTTGCCATCTAAGGGGGTGACCTAGAGAAAGGAGACAGAAGGGGAAACTGGAGAGAGTTCTCACTGGGAGCCTCAAGGTGAGGAGATGAGAGGGATACGGATGACACACATCCTGGTCACCTTGCTAGAAAGAACCTGCTTGAGGTACACCGATGGGGGATAGTTTGGATGCTGACTAACTAGACTAGTTTCAAGGTTTCAGAGGAATCAAATTTTAAGAACAAATTTATTTTACCATAATTTTTTAAAGTTGTGTAGCACATTTGTGTGTTGATATGTATGTGAGTGTAAGCGTGTGTTGGGTGGTGGCATTTGGGGGTGTTTGCAGCATCAGACTACATCTCCTGAAGTCCTACCAGCCCATAGGAGCTCCCGCAGGAGATCCTGGGGCACTAATTTGTCTGTACCGATTAGTCACTCAATCAGTAAGTGTTTATGCATCAGCTCTAAGGATATAGACAAAAGCAAAGCCATCTCTACTCTCAAAAAGCTTCCATTCTGATGGGGAAGACCACACATAGGTACAGAGGAATATACAAAACACATTCAAGGTCTGGGGCAGAGGCTGCTGAGGTGCTGTGGGAGGGTAGGGAGAGACATCAGGAAAAACCTCTTTTGTTCCCTGTTTCATGCCTTTACCTCTTGATTCTCCAACTAGGTTCTCTCTCTTTTCAGGCCTGGACTGTATCTCCTCTTCCTTCTAACCCCCACAACTGGAGGGCACTTACTAAAAGGTCGTTGCCTTGACTGGAGGCCTCCTGGGTTCACTGGAGCAGGCAAAGGCTGGCCAGTTGGAAAGGGTGGAGGGTTAGGTCTGCTTTCAGAGAGGGGTAGAGGGTCACCTAAACCCGAGGAGATAAAATTACAATTGTTTGGCCGGCATTCTGGTAACTAATTCATAATGAGGAAAGAATTCCGCTGGAGGAGGGAGGCAGGCACGGGGTTAAAGTGCAGCCCTGGAAGTAGCTGCTGGGGCCATGGCAGTGCGAGATAATTCCCAGAAGGTGGACAGGAC